>NW_016811421.1:1613816-1698022 GCF_001698545.2 Rhinopithecus bieti | reverse complement strand
GGTGTACACCCAGCCTGGGATATTGTTCCTAATATCCATGGAGGGGAGACGCTGATATTACTCCCATTATGGCATGGGGTGTACATCCACCCTGTGATGTTCTTCTTAATATTCCAAGGCCGAGAGGTTGATATTACTCCCAGTATGGTAGACACTGTACACCCACATGTGATACTCTTCCTGATATCTGGAAAGGGAGAGGATGGTATTAATCCCCATATCGCAGGAGGTAAACACCCGCTCTGTGATGTCTTTGCTAGTATGCAGGGGGAGAGGGATAATATTATTCCAATATTGCAGAAGATGTACACGCTCCCCCCGTGATATTGTCCTTAATATTTCAAGGCACAGAAGACGATGTTACTCCCAATATCGCAGAAAGTGTACACCCCCCAGTGATGTTGTTCCCATGATCCAGGAGGGAAGAGGATGATATTCCTTTCAATATCGCAGGGGGTGTACATGACCCCAATGATACTGTTCCTAATTTCCACCTGGGAGAGGATGTTACTCCCAATATTGCAGGGGTTATAAACACTTCTTTGATATTGTTCCTAATATCCAGGCGGGGAGAGAATGATATTCCTCCCTATATTGCAGAGGGTGTACACCCATCTTTGATACTGTTCATAATGTCTAGAGGGGGAGATAATATTATTCACAAAATCGTAAACACGCTGGGTGTCCACCATGGATCCTAATACCCAGGGAGGGATATTACTCCCCAAGTCGCAGAGGGTGTCCACCCCGCCTGTCACATTGTTTCTTATACCCAGGGAGGAGACCATGATATCGCTACCAATATCGAAGAAGTGTACACGCCCCCTGTGATATGGTTCCTAATATCCACATTGGGAGAGGATAATATTACTCTCAATATCACAGGGGTTGTCCATCCTGCCTGTGATATTTTTCCTACTATCCAGAATAAGAGAGAAGGATATTACTCCCAATAGTGCAGGGGTTGTCCCACTCGCCATGTGATATTGTTCTCAAGAGCTAAAGGAAGAGAATGTAGTATTATTCTTTGTACTGCAGGGGGTGTACACCCAACTGTGATATAGTGAGGCACCCCCCATGATACTGGGAGTAATATCATCCTCTCTCCCCATAAATAGTAGGAAAAATATCAAAGAAGGTGTGTACATCACTTGCGATATTGAGAGTAATGTAATGCTCCCCTCACCTGGATATGAGAAATAATATCATGGGGGTGGTTTGGGAGTAATATTATTTTCTGCCCCCATGGATATTGATAACAATATCACAAGGGCGGTGTACACCATCTGCAATAATGGGAGTAATGTCATCCTCACTCCCCGTAGATATTAGGAACAATATCACAGGCGGATTATACACCTGCTGCAACATTGGGAGTAATATCATGCTTTCCCCCCTAGATATTAGGAACAATATCTCTTGGGAGGAGTATAGCCCATTCCATTTTGGGAGTAATATCAATTTCTTCATTGCTGGAAATAAGAAACAATATGCCAGGGGTGGTGTACACACCCTGTGATATTCTGTGATATTGCCAGTAATATGGACTCCCCCCATCCCAGATATTAGGAACAATAACAAAAAGGGGTGTGTACAGCGATATTGGGATTAATATCAGGCTCTCTCCCCTGGATATTAGGAACAATATCAAAGAAAGGATGTCCACCCCTTGCGATGTTGACAGTAATATTATCCTCTCCCTCCCTGGATTTTAAGAACGATACCACAGAGTTGGTGTGCACGCACTGCGATACTGGGAGTAATGTCATCCTCTTCCCACTGGATATTAAAAACAGTATCACAGAGGTGGTGTACACTCCCCGCGATATGGCCAGTAACACCATCGTCTCCCCCCTGGATATTAGGAACAATATCCCACGGTGGGTGTACACCTCCTGTGGTATTCGGAGTAATATCATTTCCTCTTCTTCTGGATATTAGGAATAATATCACAGGTGGGGTGTACAACTCCTGTTATATTGGCGGTAATATCATCATCTCCCAACCTGATATTCAAAACAAAATAACAGGGGATTTGTACACCCCCTGTGATATTGGTAGTAATATCATTCTCTCCCCAACTTGATGTTACAAAACAATATCCCAAGAGGGGTGTACACCCTGAGATACAGAGAGTATTATCATCCTCTCCCCAACTAAATATGAGAAATAATGTTGGGGGCAGTGTACATCCCCTACGATATTGGGAGTAATATCCTCTCCCTCCCTGGATATTAGAAACAATATCAAAAGGGTCGTGTACACCCCCTGTGATATTGGGAGTAATATCATTCTAATCCCCCTGGATGTTAGGAAAGATATTATGGAGGGGGTGTACACCCTCTGCCATATTGTGAGTCATATCATTTCTCTTCTCCTGGATATTAGGAACAATATCACAGGGGGTGTGTCCCCTGTGATACTGAAATTTATATCCTCCTCTCACCCACTGACTATCAAAATCAATCTCATAGTGGTGTTGTCCACCCCTGTGATATGGACAGTAATATCCTTGTCTCCCCCTGCCAAATATTAAGAACAGTATCACAAGGGGGGTGTATAACCCCCTGTGATATTGGGAGTAATATCATCTTCTTTACATTTGGATATTAGGAACAATATCCCAGAGGGAGAGAAAAAATCTTCGATATCTGGAGTAATAACATCCCTTCCCTTCCGGACATTAAGAACAATATCACTGGGTGGGTGTATAGCCCCTGCGATATTGAGAGTAATATCATCCTCTCCCCCTCTCGATATTAGGAACAATATCCCAAGGTGGGTGTACATCCCCTGCAATATTGGGCATAATATCACAGTCTACCAACGTAGATATTGGGAACAATGTCATGGGGGGGTATAGACCTTCTTCCATGTTGGGAGTAATGTCATCCTCTCCCCCCAGATTGTAGGAAAAATATCGAAAGGGTTTTACCACTTGTGCGATATTGGGAGTAATATCATCCTCTCCCATCATGGATATTAAGAACAATATCACAGGGGAAGTGTATGCTCTCCCCTTCTGGATATTAGGAAAAATATCACAGGAGGTGTGTACAACCCCTGCGATATTAGGAGTAATGCCATCTTTTTCCCCCTGAATATAAGAAACAATATCACAGGAAGATGTACACCCCCTGAGATATTGGAGGTAATATCATTCTCTCCCACTCTGAATCTTCAGAACAATATAACGGGGGTGGGAGGGCGTGTATACCTCAGCGATATCGGGAGTAATATCTTCCTCTCCACCGCTGGCTCTTAGGAGCAATGTCACAGAAGTGATGTACCCGCCACGGTATAGTGGGAGTAATATCATCCTCTCCGTCCCTGGATATATTAGGAACAATATCACTAAGGAGTGTACGCCTCCTGTGATACTAAGACTAATATCATCCTCTCATCCCCGGATATTAGGAACAATATCACAGGCATGAAGTACACCTCCTGCGAATTTGGGAGAAATATCATCCTCTCCACCATTGGATATTAGAGACAATATCAGAGGAGGGGTCTACATCCCTGCAATATTGGGAGTAATATCATCCTCTTCCCCCGTGGATATTAGGAACAATACCACAGAAGGGATGAATACTCACTGCGATACTTTGAGTAATATTATCCTCTACCCGCTGGCTATTAGGAACAACACAAGTGGTGTATGCCATCTGTGATATTGGGAGTTATATCATCGCCTGCCCCCCGATATCAGGAACAATCATATTTATTAATGTTAATAATTAAAACTAATGTCAATTGTTAATATAAAAAATACTAATTAATATTAATCATTAATATCAGTAATCAAAGTGATCACAATTATATTAACGTGAATTATTGGTATTAATAATAGTGATTAATATTAATAATGTCAAAAATAGCAATACTAAGTAAAATATTAGCAATTAATGCCAATTAATAACAAATATTATTATTAATTAATAATTAATACCATTATGTTAGAAGTCTGGATTAGTTACTATTAATAATTCATATTCATATTTAATGATTAATAATATTATCACTATTATCACTTCTAATACCACACGAGGTCTACACCCAACTGTGATATTGTTCCTGATAGGGAGGGAGAACATGATGTTAGTTTCAATATCTCAGTAGGTGTACACCCACCCTGTGATATGATTCTAATATCCATGGGTCAGAGCATGACATTACTCCCAATAGAGCAGGGGGTGTACAGCCACCCGGTGATATTGCTCCTAATAGTCACAAAAGAAGAGAATGATATTACTCCCAATATCGCAGGGAGTGTACACCTCTTCTGTGATATTGTTCCTAGTATCCGGAGGGGGAGAGGATGATAAAAGTTCAAGTATCGCAGGATGTGTAACACCCACCCTGTGATATTGTTCCTAATATCCAGGAAGGGAGAGGATGATATTACTCCCCACATAGCAGGAGATGTACACCCACCCTGGCATATTGTTCCTAATGTCCATGGAGGAAAGAAGCTGATATTACTACCCATATCGCAGGGGGTGTACATCCACTCTGTGATACTGTTCTTAATATTCAAAGACCGAGAGGTTGATATTATTCCCAGTATCGTAGAAAGCATACACCCCCGTGTGATATTGTTCCTAATATCCAGAAGGGGAGAAGATGATATTACTCCCCATACCGCATGAGGTGTATAGCCACTCTATGATTTTTATTTTTTTAATATGCAGGGAGGGAGAGGATAATATTCCCAATATCGCAGGGAGTGTATATGCCCCCTGTGATATTGTCCTTAATACATGATGTGATATTTTATATATAGGTAAATACATTAAAAATATATTTAGATATATATGAAATATATAAAATATATAATGTGATATTTAATATATATAGTAATATTTTCTAATATGCGGGGGGTAAGAGTATCACATTCCTCCCAATATCGCAGAAAGTGTACACTCCCCCCCGTGATATTGTTCCCATGATCCAGGAGACAAGAGGATATTACTTTCAATATCGCAGGGGGTGTACACGCCTCCAGTGATACTGTTCCTAATTTCAACGTGGGAGAAGATGTTATTACTCCCAGTATCGCAGAGGTTATAAACACTCTTTTGATATTGTAACTAATATCTGGAGGGGGGACAGGATGATATTACTCCCTATATCGCAGAGGGTGTACACCCGTCTTTGATATTGTTTGTTAATTTCTAGACGGAGAGATGATATTACAATATCGTAAACACGCGGTGTGTCCACTGTGGATCATTATAGGCAGGGAGAGAGAGAGGGGTGATATTGCTCCCCATATCGCGAGGGGTGCCCACCCCGCCTGTTATGTTGATCCTTATATCCAGAGGGGAGAGGATGATATTACTACCAATATTGAAGAAGTGTACACGCCCCCTGAGATATTGTTCCTAATATCCACATTGGGAGAGGATGAAATTACTCCCAATATCATAGGGAAGTGCACACCCCACCTGTGATATTATTCCTGCTATCCAGAATAAGAGAGAATGATATTACTCCCAAAAGTGCAGGGGTTGTCCACCCACCATGGGATATTGTTCTTAATAGCTAAAGGGAAAGAAGATAATATTACTCCTTATACTGCAGGGGGTGTGCACTCACCTGTGACATTGTTCCTAATATCCAGGGAGGGAGAGCATGATATTACTCCCAATCTTGCCATGGGTGTACAGCCACCCTGTGATATTGCTCCTAATATCCCAGGGGTAGAATGTGACAGTACTCCCAATATAACAGCGAGTGTACATCCACCCGGGAATATTACTCATCATATTCAGGGAAGGAGAAAATGATATTACTCTCAATATGGCACATAGTGTACAACCCTTCCGTCATATTGTTCCTAATATCAGGAGGGGTAGAGGATGATATTACTTTCAACATTGCAGGCTGTGTACACCCAGCCTGTGATATTGTTCCTAATATCCACGAAGGGAGAGAATGATATTACTCACCATATAGTAGGAGGTGTACACTCACGCTGGAATATTGTTCCTAATATCAAGAGGGGTTGGGGAGAGGTTGATATTACTCTCAATGTACATCTCCCCTGCAATACTGTTGTTAACCTTCAAAGGAGGAGAGGAGGACATAACTCCAGATATCGAAGAAAGTGGAAACCCTCCTGTGATATTGTTCCTAATATCCGGAAGGGGAGAAGAGGATATTGCTCCCCGTATTACAGGGGGTGTACATCCACTCTGTGTTATTTTTCCTAATATGTAGGGGGGAAGAGGATAATAGTATTCCCAACATGGCAGGGCATGTACACCCACCTGTGAGATTGTCCTTAATATTCAAAGGCAGAGGGGATGATACTACTCCCAATATTGCAGAAAGTGTGCAACCCCCAGTGATATTGTTCCCATCATCCAGGAGAGTAGAGGATGATATCACTTTTCATAACACAGAAGGTGTAACCGCAGGCAGTGATATTGTTCCAAATTTCAACATGGGAGAGGATATGACACACAATATGACAGAGAGTATGAACAATCCTGTGATATTGTTCTTAACATGAAGGGTGGGGAGAGGATGTATTTTTCCGAATGCCGCAGAGGGTGTACACCCGTCTGGAAATAGTTCCCAATTGCGAGAGGGGGAGATGCTATTACTCAAAGTATCATAAACACGCTGTGGGACCACCGTGGATTGTAATATTCAGGTGGGGAGAAGGGTGTGATATTACTCCCCACCTCGCGGGGAGTGTCCATGTCCCCGGATATTACGACGGTGTACACCACTTGTGTTTTTCCTAATAGCCAGTGTGTAGAGGATGACATTACTCAAAGTATCACAGTGGCTGTACATCCACTACAATATTCGCAGGAGGTGTAGGGAGGATGTACCCCTCTGTTATATGGTTCATAACATACAAGAGGGGAGATGACGGTACTTCCAATATCGCAGCGGGTGTACCCCCTCTGTGGTATGTTTTATAATATAAAAGGGGGGAGAAGACGTTACTCCCAGTATTGTAGGTGGTGCACCCCCTCTGTGATACAGTTCGTAATATCCAAGAAAGGAGATGAGGTTACTCCCAATATCGCAGAGGGTGTGCTCCCTCTGTGATACAGTTCGTAATATGCAAGGAGGGAGATGATGTTACTCCCAGTATTGCAGAAGGTGTACACCCTCTGTGATATGGTTAATAATATCCAAGAAGGAGAATAACGTTACTCCAAATATCGCAGGTTGTGTATCCCTTCTGTGATATGGTTCGTAATATCCAATAGAGGAGATGACGTTACTCCCAATATCTAAGGAAGTGTACACATTCTGTGATATGGTTCGTAATATCCAAGGGGGGAAATGACGTTCACCCAATATTGCACAAGGTGGACCCCTTCTGTGATATTGTTCATAATATGCAGGGGGGAAGATGATGTTTCTCTCAACATTTCAGGGGATGGACTTCCTCTGTCATATTGTTCATAATATTCAAGAAGGGAGATGATGTTACACCCAATATCAAAGGGGGTGTACCCTATCTATGATTTTGTTCATAATATCCAAGGGGGAGATGGTGTTACTACCAATATCACAGGGGGTGTACACCCTCTGTGATATTGTTAGTAAAATCCAAAAGAAGACATGATGTTGTTCCCAATATAGCGAAGGTGTACCCTCTCTGTGTTATTGTTCGTAATATCCAAGGGAGGAAATTTTGTTACTCCCAATATCGTAAAGGGTGTATCCTCTCTAATATTGTTAATAATATCCAAGCGGGAAATGATATTACCCCCAATATTGCAGGGGTTAGAATCCTCTGTGATATTGTTCATAATATTCAAAAGAAGATATGATGTTACTACCAATATCGCAGAGGGGTGTACACCCTCTGTTGTATTGTTTGTAATATCTAAGGAGGGAGATGAGGTTATGCCCAGTATCACAGAGGGTGTACCCACTCTGTGAAAATGTTCATAATATCCAAATAAGGAGATGATGTTACTCCCAATATCGCAGGCAGTATACCCCCTCTGTAATATTGTTCATAAAATTCAAGGGGGGAGATGGTGTTTCCCCCAATATAACAGTGAGGGTGTACTACAATAATTGGATATTATTGGTAAGATCCAATGCAGCTGATGATGTTACTCTCCATATTGCAGGGGTGGGGGTAGTCCCTCTGTTATATTTTTCATAATATCTAAGGGGGAAGATGATGTTACTCCCAATATGGCAGGGAGGTACCCCCTCTGTGATATCGTTTGTAATATTCAGGGGGGAGACTATGTTACTCTCAATATTGCAGGGGGTGCACCCACTCTGTGATATTGTTCATAATATTTAAGGGGGGAGATAAAGTTACTTCGAATATCACAGGAAGTGTACCCCCTCTATGATACTGTTTATGATATCTAAAGTAGGAGATGATATTACTCCCAATATAGGAAAGGGTGTACTCCCTCTGTGATATTTTTCATAATATCCAAGGGGGGAGGTGATATTACTTCCAGTATTGTAAACATCCTGTGTGTACACCCTCTGTTACATTATTTTGTAATATCCAAGTGGGGAGAGGATGATATTACTCTTAATATCACAAGAGGTATACATCCCGTGTGATATTGTTCATAATTTCCGAGGGGGGAGAGGATGATATTACCCCCAATATCGCAGGAGGTGCACACACCCTGTGATATTATTTGTAATATCCAGGGGGGAAAGGGATGATATTACCCCCAATATCGCAGAAAGCATACACTTCCTGTGATAATGCTCATAATATCTGGGGGGAGTATAATGTTACCCCCAATATCACCGTGGATGTTCACCTTCCTGTGGTGTTGTTTGTAAAATCCAGAAAGGGAGAGGATGATATTACCCCCAATATCACAGGGGTGTACACTGCAATATCGTTCATAATATCCAAAAAAAGAGGATGATATTACCCCCAATATCGCAGGCACTGTACACACCCTCTGGGATATTTTTCATAATATCTGGGGAGGGAGAGGATAATATTACTCCCAATATGGCAGGAAGTGTACAGCCCGTTGTGATATTGTTCATAATATCTGGGGGAGAGAGGATGATATTACCCCCAATATGGCAGAGAGTGTACACCCCCTGTGATATTGTTCCTAATATACAGGGTGGAGAGGATTATATTACCCACAATGCCACAGGGGTGTACAGGCCCCTGTCATATTGTTTGCAATATTTAGTGGAGGAGAGGATGACATTACCCACTATATCGCACGGGGTGTACACTCTTCTTTTATATTGTTCATAATATCCAGGGGTAGAGAGGATGATATTATCCTCAATATTGCAGGGGGTGTACACCCCCCTGGGATACAGTTTGTAATATTCGGGGGGGAGAGGATGATATTACCCCCAATATCGAAGGGGATGTACAATCCCCTGTGATATTGTATGCAATATCCAGGGGGGTAGAGGATTATATTACCTCCAATATCCCATGGGGCATACAATCCCCTGTGATGTTGCTCATGATATTTTGGAAAAGAGAGGATGATATTACCCTCAATATCGCAGGAGGTGTGCAATCCTCTGTGATATTGTTCATAATATTCAGGGAGGGGGGAGACAATGATATTACCTTCAATATCACAGATTGTGTACACCCCCTGTGTTATAGTTCATAATATACAGGAAAATAGAAGATGATATTACACCCAATATTGCAGGGAATATACACCACCCTGTGTTATTGTTTGTAATATCCGGGGGTGGAGAGGATGATATTACCTTTAATATTACAGGCGGTGTACACCCTCTGTAATTTTATTCATAGTAACAAAAAGGGAATATACTATTACTCTGAATATCGCAGGGAATGTACACCCTCTGTATTGTTATTCATAATAACCAAGGGGAGAGATAATATTATTCCTTATATCGCAAGGGGTGTACACGCTTTTTGGTATTATTTCTAATATCCAGTGGGGGGACATGATATTACTTCCGATCTCGCAGGGGGTTTACACTCTCCGTGATATTATTCGTAATATCCAAGGTTATATTACTCCTAATATTGCAGGGGGTACATTCTCTGTGGTATTATTCATAATATCCAAGGGGGAACATGATATTACACCTGATATCGCAGGGGTTGTACACCCTTCGTGGTATTATTTGTAATATCCAAGAGGAAACATAATATTCCTTTGTGGAGGGTGTCCACTCTCCATGATATTATTTGTAATATCTAAGGGGAGAGGTAATATTACTTCACATGGTGTGCACATTCTCCATGACATTATTTGTAATATTCAAGGGGGGACATGATATTACTTCCAATAGCGCAGGGAGTGTGCATCCTTCATGGTATTATTCGTAATATCTAAGGGGGGACATGATATTACTCCTAATGTTGCAGAAGGTGTACACCCTCCGTGGTGTTATTTGAAATATCCAAGGGGGGCATGATATTACTTATAATATTGCAGGGCGTGGTTACCCTCCCTGGTATTATTCGTAATATGCAAAACGGGACGCGATATTGCTTCTGATATCGTAGGAGGTGTACACCCTTTGTGGTATTGTTCATAATATTTAAGGAGAAACATTATATTACTTTGCAAGGGGTGTACACCTTCCGTGATATTACGTGTAATATCCAAGAGGAGACACAACGTTACTTCGCAGAAGGTGTACAACTTTTGTGAGATTATTCGTAATATTCAAGGAGGGAGAGAATATTACTTCGCAGGGTGTGTACCAGCTCCGTGGTATTATTCGTAATAACCAAGGGGGAAGATGACATTACTTTGCAGAAGGTATATACCCTTTGCAATATTATTCGTAATATCCAAAGGGGAGATGATATCACTCCTAATGTTGCAGGGGGTGTACACCCTCTGTGATATTATTTGTAATATCCACGGGAAGAGATGATATTACTTTTTAGAATGTTTACACCCTCTGTCATATTATTTGTATTATCCAAGTGGGGAGATGATATTACTTTGCAGCATATTTACTCTCTCTGTGATATTATTTGTAACATCCAAGGAGAAAGTTTTTATTACTCCTAATATCGCAGAAGGTGTACGACTTCTGTGATATTATTTGTAATATCCAAGTGGGGAGGTATTACTTCGCAGGGGGTGTACACCCTCTGTGTTATTATTCCTAATATCTAAGGAAGAAAATGATATTACTCCTAATATCGCAGGGGGTGTACACCCTCTATGATATTATTCATAATATCCAACATGGGAGATGATATTACTTTGCAGGGGGTGTACACCCTCTGTGATATATTTTGTAATATCCAGGGGGAGATAATATTACTCCTAATATCACAGGGGGTATACACCCTCTGTGATATTATTCGCAATATCCAAGGTTGAAAATGATATTATTTTGCAAAGGCTGTACACCCTCTGTGATATTATTCATAAAATCCAAGGGGTGAGATGATGTTACTCCTAATATCGCAGTGGGTGTATGCCTTCCATAATATTATTTGCAATATCCAAGGGAAAAGACGATATTACTCCTAATGTAGCAGTGGGTGAACACCCTCAGTGATATTATACGTAATAGAAAAAGGGAGGGAAGATATTACTCCTAATGTCGCAGTGAGTGTACACCTTCCATGATGTTATTCTTAATATCCAAGGGGAGAGATTATATCACTCCTAATATCGTAAATACCCTGTGTGTACACCCCTTTTATATTCTTCATAATATCCAAGGCGGTAGATGGTATTACTCCTAATATCGTAAACACACTGTGTGCACACACTCTGTGATATTCTTCGTAACATCCAAGGGGAGAGATGTTGTTAATTCTAATATCGTAAACACCCAGCGTGCACACCTTCTGTAATATTCTTCATAATATCCAAGGTGGGAGATGATGTTACACCTAATATCACAGGGGGTACACCCCCTGTGAGATTCTTTGAAATATCCAAGGGAAGAGATGATGTTATTCCTAGTATCACAGAAGGTGTACACCTTCTGTGAAATTATTTGCAATATCCAAGTGGGGAGATTATGTTACTCCTAATATCGCAAGGCATGTGCACCCTTTGTGAAATTCTTCGCAGTATCCAAGAGGGAAGATGATGTTACTCCTAATATCACAGGAACTGTACACCCGCTGTGATATTCTTCATAATATCAAAGGGGGTATGTGATGTGACTCTTAATTTCCCAGGCGGTGTACACCCTCTGTGATACTTTTTGTAATATCCAAGGGGGTAGATAATGTTACTTCTAATATCGCAGGGCGTGTACACCCTCTGTGATATTCTTCGTAATATCACAGGAAAGAAATGGTGTTACTCCTAAAATCGCACAAAGTGTACCCCTCTCTGTGATATTTTTCCTAATATCCTAGGGGGGAGATGATGTTACTCCTAATATCGCAGGGGGTGTACCCTTCTGTGATATTCTTTGTAATATCCCAGTGGGGAGATAATTTTACACTTAACATCGCAGGGTGTGTGCACCCTCTGGGATATTCTTTTTAATATCCCAGGAGAGATAATGTTACTCCTAATATTGCAGTGGGTGTACACCCTCTGTGATATTCTTTGTAATATCTCGAGGGGAGATGATATTACTTCTAATATCGCTAGGGATGTAAACCCTCTGTGAGATTCTACATAGTATCAAAGCGGGGAGGAGATAATATTAATCCTAATAATATCGCAGGTGTGCAGCGCCTCTGTGAGATTCTTCATAATATCCCTGGGGGGAAGAGATGACATTACTTGTAATAATATCGCAAGGGGTGTACCCCCTCTACGAGATTCTTCGTAATATCCCAATGGGGAGGAGATTATATTACTCCTAAAAATATCGCGGGGCGTACCCCTCTTCGAGATTATTTGTAATATCCCAGAGGGAGGGGATGATATTACTCTTAATAATATCGTAGGGCGTGTACCCCCACTGTGAGATTTTTCATAATATCATGGGGGGAGATGACATTACTCCTTATAATATCCCAGGGGGGTTTACCTTCACTGTGAGATTCTTCATAATATCCCAGAAGGAAGATGATATTATTCTTAATATCCCAGTGGGGAGATGATATTACTTATAACATTTGTAAACACCCTGTGTGTACACCCTCTGTGATATTCTTCAAAATATCCAAGAAGGGAGATGATGTTACTCTTAATAACGCAGGGGGTGTACACCCTCTGTGATATTCTTCGTGATATCCAAAAGTGGAGATAATGTTACTCCTAATATCGCAGGGGGTTAAAACTTCTGTGATATTCTTCCTAATATCCAAGGCGGGAGATGATGTTAATCCTACTATAGCAGGGGTGTACACCCTCTGTGAAATTCTTCGTATGATCCAAGCGGCGAGATCATGTTACTCCTAATATCGCAGGGAGTGTACACCCTCTGTGACATTCTTTGTAATATCCAAGGGAGAAGATGATGTTACTACTAATATAGCAGAAAGTGTACACCCTCTGTGATATTCTTGGTAATATCCAAGGGGAAAAATGATTAATTTCGCAGGAAGTGTACATTCCCTGTGATATTTTTCATAAATATCCAAGAGGGTAGACGATGTTACTCCTAATATCGCAGGTGGTGTACACCCTCTGTGATATTCTTTGCAATATCCCAGGGAAGAAATGATGTTACTCCTTATATTGCATAAGATGTACACTCTCCGTGATACTTTTCGCAATATCCCAGGGGGCAATGATGTTACTTTTTTTTTTTCTTTTTTTTTTTTTTGAGACGGAGTCTCGCTCTGTCCCCCCGGGCTGGAGTGCAGTGGCCGGATCTCAGCTCACTGCAAGCTCCGCCTCCCGGGTTTACGCCATTCTCCTGCCTCAGCCTCCCGAGTAGCTGGGACTACAGGTGCCCACCACCTCGCCCGGCTAGTTATTTTGTATTTTTTTAGTAGAGACGGGGTTTCACCATGTTAGCCAGGATGGTCTCGATCTCCTGACCTCGTGATCCGCCCGTCTCGGCCTCCCAAAGTGCTGGGATTACAGGCTTCAGCCACCGCGCCCGGCCTGATGTTACTTTTAATATTGCAGGGGGTGTACACCTTCTGTGATATTCTTTGTAATATCCAAGGGGGGAGAGAATGTTACTCCTAATATCATAGAGTGTGTGCACCCTCTGTGATATTCTTCCTAATATCCCAGGAAGAGATGATGTTACTCCTAATATCACAGGGGGTGTACACCCTCTGTAATATTCTTGGTAATATCCCAGGGGGGAGATGATATTACTTCTAATATCACTGGGGGTGTACACCCTCTGTGATATTCTTTGTAACTTCCCAGCGGGGAGATAATTTTACTTCTAATATCTCAGGGGGTGTACACCCTCTGCGAGATTCTTCATAATATCCCAGGAGAAAAATGATGTTACTCATAATAATATTGCGGGAGATGTACTCCCTCTGCGATATTCTTCGTAATATCCCACGGGGGAGATGACATTACTCCTAATAATATCGCAGGGGTGTATCCCTCTGCGAGATTTTCGTAATATCCCAGGGGGGAGGAGATGATATTACTAGTAATAATATCGCAAGTGCTGTACCACCTCTGTGATATTCTTCCTAACATCCCAGGAAGAGATCATGTTGCTCCTAATATCGCAGGGAGTGTACACCCTCTGTAATATTCTTGCTAATATCCCAGTGGGGAGATGACATTACTTCTAATATCGCTGGCAGTGTACACCCTCTGTGATATTCTTTGTAACATCCCAGTGGGGAGATTATATTACTTCTAATATCTCAGGGAGTGTACACCCTCTGTGATATTCTTCGTAATATCCCAGGAGAAAGATGATATAACTACTAATAATATCACAGAGGGGTACCCCTCTGTGAGATTCTTTGTAATATCCCAGGGAGAAGGTGACACTACTCCTAATAATACAGCAGGGGCTGTACCCTCTCTGCGAGATTCTTCGTAGTATCCCGATGGGGAGATGACATTCCTTCTTATAATGTTGCTGGGGGTGTACCTTCTCTGTGAGATTCTTCGTAATATCCCAGAAGGGAGATGATATTACTCCTAATAACATCGCAGGGAATGTACACCCACTGTGATATTATTCTTAAAATCCAATTACTTATATTGGATTATAATAATATATTACTTATACACAGGGTGTTTACAATATAACATATGTAAGTAATATATATTACTTATAATATAATATATACTTATATAAGTAATATATTCACAGAGGGTGTACACCTTTTGTGAGATTATTCGTAATATTCAATGGGGGAGAGAATATTACTTCGCAGGGTGTGTACATGCTCCGTGATATTATTCGTAATAACCAAGGGGGAAGATGACATTACTTCGCAGATATTACTTATAATATTGTAAACACCTTGTGTGTACACCCTCTGTGATATTCTTTGTAATATCCAAGGTGGGGGATGAAGCTACTTCTAATATCGCAGGAAATGGACACCCCCTCTGTGATATTCTTCAAAATATCCAAAGGGGGAGATGATGTTACTCTTAATATCGCACGGGGTGTACACCCTCTGTGTTATTCTTCATAATATCCAAAATTGGAGATGATGATACTTCTAATATCGCAGGGAATTTACACCCTCTGTGATATTCTTCGTAATATCTGGGGCAGAGGGAAATGATGTTACTCCTAATATCGCAGGGAGTGTACACCTTCTGTGATATTCTTCGAAATATCCAAGGGGAGAGATGATGTTGCTCCGAATTTTACAGGGGTGTACACCCTCTGTGACATTTTTCATCATATTCAAGGGGGGAGGTTATGTTACTCCTAATATCGCAGGAAATGTACTCCCTGTGTGATATTCTTCATAATATCCAAGGGGGGAGATGATGTTACTCCTAATATCGCAGGGGATATACACCCTCTGTGATATTCTTCATAATATCCCAGGGAAGAAATTATGTTACTCCTTATATCGCATAAAGTGTACACTCTGTGTGATATTTATCATAGGGGAGATAATGTACTCCTAATATCGCTAGAGGTGTACACCTCTGTGATATTCTTTGTAATATCCCAGGGAGGAAATGATATTACTCCTAACAATATCTCAGGGAGTGTACCCCCTCTGTGAGATTCTTTGTAATATCCCAGGTGGGAGGAAATGATATTATTCCTAATAATGTTGCAGGGGGTTTACCCCCTTTATGAGTTTCTTTGTAATTTCCAACGGGGGAGATAATATTACTCTTAACAATATCACAGGGGAGTATTCCCTCTGTGAGATTCTTCGCAGTATCCCAGGGGAGAGATGACATTGCTCATAATAATATCACAGGGGTGTACCCCCTCTGCGAGATTCTTCATAATATCCCAGCGGGGAGGAGACGATATTACTCCTAATAATATCGCCGGATGTGTACCCCCTCTGTGAGATTCTTTGTAATGTCCCAGAAGGGACATGACACTACTCCTAATAATATCGCAGGTGGTGTACACCCTCTGTGATATTATTTGCAATATCTCAGGGGGAGATGGTATTACTTATAATAATGTAAACACCCTGTGTACACCCTCTGTGATATTCTTCATAATATCCAAGGCAGGTGATTATATTACTTCTAATATCTCAGGGGTGTACACCCTCTGTGATATTATTCATAACAATTAAGGAGGGAGATGATGTTACTCCTAATATCGCAAGGGGTGTACATCCTCTGTGATATTATTCATAATATCCAACGGGGGAAATGATATTACTACTAATATCGTAAACACCCTGTGTGTACACCCTCTGTGATATAATTCGTAATATCCAAGGGGAAAGATGATATTATTACTCCTATCACAGTGGGTGTAGACCCTCCGTGATATAATTCGCAATGATGTCCAACAAAAAAGATGATATTTCTTCTAATATCACAGTGGGCATACATCCTCAGTGATATTTTTCGTAATGATTTTCAAGAAAGGAGATGACATTACTTCTAACATTGCAGTGAATGTACACCCCTTGCGATATTATTCGTAATGATGTCCAAAGGAGGAGAAGACATTACTCCTAATGCCTCAGTGTGCATATACCCTTCGTGACATAATTCATAATCATGTCCAAGGCAGGAGATTACATTACTCCCAATATCTCAGTAGGCTTATAATATCGCAGTGGGCGTACACCCTCCATGATATTATTCGCAATGATGTTCAAAAAGTAGATGACATTTCTCTTAATATCACAGTAGGCTTAAACCCTCTCTGATATTATTAGTAATGATGTCTAAGGGAGGAGATGACATTACTCCTAATATCACAGTGGAAGTACACCCTCTGTGATATTATTCGTAAAAATGTCCAAGGGAGGAGATGACCTTCCTCCTAATATCGCAATAGGCATACACCCTCTGTGATATTATTCGTAATAAAGTCCAAGAGAGGAGAGAACATTACCCCTAATATTGCAATGGGCGTACACCCTCTGCGATATTATTGGTAGTAATGTCCAAGGGAGGAGATGACATTACTCCTAATATCGCAATGGGAGCACACCCTCTGTGATATTATTCGTAATAAAGTCCAAGGGAGGAGATGACATTACTCCTAATACTGCAGTGAGTGTAAAACCTCTATGATATTATTTGTAATGATGTCCAAGGAAGGAGATGACATCACTCCTGATGTCGCAGGGGGTGTACACCCTCTGTGACATTATTCATAATATCCAAAAAAGGAGATGATATTACTTCTAATATCACAGTGGATGTACACCCTCTGTGATATTATTTGTAATATGCAAGGAAGGAGGTGATATTACTCCTAATATCCTACACACCCTGTGTGTACACCCCCTGTGATTATATTTGTAATATCCAAGGGAGGAGATGATATTACTCCTAATGTCTCAGTGGCTGTACACCCTTTGTGATATTATTCATAATATCCAAGGAAGGAGATATTACTCCTAATACAGTAGTGGGTGTACACTTTTTGTGATATTATTCATAATATCCAAGGGAGATGATATTACTGCTAATATCATACACACTTTGTATGTACAGCCTCTGTAATATTATTCATAATATCCAAGGGAGGAAATGATATTGCTCCCAATATTGCAGGGGGTGTGCACTTTCTGTGATACTCTTTGTAATATCCAAAAGAGGAGATGATACACTCCTTATATCATAGTGGGTGTACACCCTCTGTGATAATATTCATAACATCCAATGGAGGAGAGGAATTACTCCTAATAACACAGGGAGTGTACACCCTCTGTGATACTATTTGTAATATGCAACGGAGGAGATGATATTACCTCTAATATCACAAGGGGTTTACACTCTCGGTGATACTATTCTTCATAATATCCAAGGGAGGTGATGATGTTACTTCTAATATCACACAGGGTGTACACCCTCTGTGATACTATTATTCGTAATATTTAAGGGAAGAGATTATGTTATTTCTAATATCACATGGAGTGTACACCCTCTGTAATACTATTATTCATAATATTTAAGGGAGGAGATGATGTTACTCCTAATATAGCACAGGGTGTACACCCTTCGTGATACTATTATTTGTAATATCTCAGAAAGGAGATGATGCTACTGCTAATATCGCAGAGGGTGTACACCCTTTGTGATACTATTATTCATAATATTTAGAAAAGTAAAAAGAATATTGTTACTATTATTCATAATATTTAGAAAATATTCATATATTTAGAAAATATTTAGAAAAAATATTTAGAAAAAATGATGTTGCTCCTAATATTGAACAGGGTGTACATTCTCTGTGATACTATTATTTGTAATATACAAGGAAAGATATAATGTTATTCCTAATATCACATGGTACGTACACCCTTTGTGATGCTATTATTTGTAACATCCATAGGAGGAAATCATGTTACTTCTAATATCACATGGGGTGTACACCCTCTGTGATGCTATTATTTGCAATATGCAAGGGAGGAGATAATGTTACTCCTAATATTGTATGGGTACACCCTCTGTGATGCTATTGTTCGTAATATCCAAGGGAGTAGATGATGTTACTTGTAATATCCCATGGAATGTACACCCTCGGTGATACTATTGTTCATAATATCCAAGGAAAGAGATTATATTCCTTCTAATGTCACACAAGGTGTGCATTTTCAGTGCTACCATATTCGTAATATCCAAAAAAGAAGATGAAATTATTCCTAATATCACAGGGGGTGTACACCCTTAGTGACATTATTCGTAGTATCCATGGCGGATGATGACATTGCCCCTAATATCAGCGTGGGTGGTCACCCTTTGTGACATTATTCATAATATTCATGAGAGATAATTATATCGTCACAAATATCCCCATGGGTGGACATTATGTGACATTATGTCACATAATGAGGTGACAATATGCCACCTCTGTGACATTATTTGTAACATACAAAGGAGATGATTATATTGCCCCTAATATCACCGTGGGTGGACATCCTCTGTGACACCTTTTGTAAAGGAGGATTATAGAGTGAGCAATGTATTTTTATATATTTGTTGATGGTCCCTAGCGAATATTATAACATCTGAACTACGAAAGCCTGGATTGACAACTAGAATTTTAAATAACACTTGTCTTATTCACACAATGTTATAAATCTTAAGATGGAAAAATGCAAAATGCTTTGATATTACCTAAAGAAGCATGAGCTCCTGTTAGGTACATGATGGTGGCCCTGAACTTGAGCCAACATCTATAATCCCTTTTATCAATCAAAAAGCCGTGTTCTTTTATATGGCCTGTAGACTATTAAAATACGAAAATGTGATAATGGATAAACAACTAACACAAAACCTTCATACTTCAAATACTGTCCTGGATTGATGAGGGAAGACTGGTTGGTGTTGGGGGGTGGGGGAGAATTCAAACATTTATCTGCAATTCTAAAGGTTAAAATTTTACCAGGAACAGACCTGCCACTCTCTTGAAATATTGTCTCTGAGATTAACGTAAGAACAGCATCATCTCTGTTGAAAGGCTACATTCCCTTACGACGCTGGGGGTTTTTTGTATGTTTTTGTGTTGCGTTGTGTTGTGTTGTTTTGTTTTGAGATGGAGTCTTGGCCAGGCTGGAGTGCAGTGGCGATCTCGGCTCACTGCAACCTCCACCTGCAGGGATCAAGCGATTCTCCTGCCTCAGCCTCCTGAGTAGCTGAGACTACAGGCACGTGCCACCACACCTGGCTAATTTTTGTATTTTTAGTAGAGATGAGGTTTCACCATGTTGGCCAGAATGGTCTCCATCTCCTGACCTCGTGATCCAACCGTCTTGGCCTGCCAAAGTGCTGGGATTACAGATGTGAGCCACCGCACCCAGCCTGTGTATGTTCTTATGTTTACCCTACCAAAGGAGACCTGAGCATTTTGCTGGCCTTAGAGGTATGCAAAAGAACTCTAAGCTTAGGCATGCAGAAGAGGCACTGAATGTATGTAGGGAGGTTACCAGGAGTCTTGTTGGCTCCCTGATGTCTTATCATCTCTCTTTGCAGGCTGTGGATGCACACAAGGCAACCAAAATCTTGGGCATCATTTGAAAATGTTTGGCTGCCTGCTACAAACTCAGGATAGAAAACACTTACTTATATTCATACTTATATTGGACTGGATATATTTTAAATCCAATTCTTTTTTTAAAAAGATGCTTCACTTTAGGAAATAAGACATTCGAGCAGCGACATCAACTAGATGTGGAATACTTGCTGGTGAAACGCTTAAAACTAGGAATCTTCTAAATCTTCTAAAGGTGCTTAAGGGAATGGAGAAATCAATAAACAGGCATCCAAGTGTTGTGGCTGTAAAGCAATAACATAGGGTCCCTAGTAAAGAATAAGCGTAAGAGTTGGATTTGGAGAGAACTTGGGCCAAGAACATCAGAAAAAGCTAAATGAGCTATTACACTGAGGTGTTTTAATACTGGTGCATTAGCAGTATCTTAGGGAAATTGTGAACACTAAGAACCAATTTCAAGAAAAATAAAAATATTTGTAGGGCATATTAAAATAAAAACAGCTTAAATGAGTTCTATAAATAAAATAGGCCTGGCACAGTGACTCACACCTGTAACCCCAGCACTTTGGGAGGACAAGGTGAGAAGACAGCTTGAGGCCAGGAGTTCAAGACCAGCCTGGGCAACAAAGTGAGACCCCATCTCTGTTCTTTTTAGTATCAAAATTATTATAATAAAAAGTAAAAATGAACGTATCTACTTAGAACACATATTAAATAAAGGAATGCCATGAGAAAATGGCACTGCATTTACCAAGCCACCCCTAGATTCTTGTGCAATGATAAAGATTGGGACTATGTATTAACAATCTCACAACTAAATAATCAACAATTTTCTTTCCATTATTTTGAGGCTGGGTAAAGCCTGAAACGTGGTGTCAAGTTTTCCATTTGCATTACATCAAATTCTTGTCTAATATGGATATTCTGATATGGCAAAGACTAGTTAAACTCCCATTGAAAGATTTGCCATTTACTACAATCAAATAACTTCTCTTAGATATAGATTCTTTGATGTTGAATGAGCGTTGGGTTATGACTGAATCTCCTCATGCACATGCACTTTTATTACATTTATAATCTTTTTGCATGGCATGAATTTGATACTAAACAAGGTAGTTTCTTTGACTGATGGCTTTTTTACGTTCATTGCAGTAATGGAATTTTATTCCCATATGAATTCTCCAAATATGACTAAGGCATGAAAATATTAATAGCATGAAAATTGAATTATCTGATGCTGAGTAATGGTTGAGCTATGACTGAAGGCTTTACCACATGCAGTATGTACATGATTTCTCCCTGGTGTGAACCTCGGATGTTGAATGAAGCCTGAATTTGACTAGACTAAATGTCTTTTCACCCTCATTATATTCATGAGTCCTCTTTGGTATGAACGCTCTGATATTGAACGAAGTGTGCTCTCTGACTGGAGTTCTTTTCCCGTACATCCCAATCAAAGACTTTCTGTCTGGTGACGACTTCTTGTTGCAGGATAAGTTCTGAGCGATGACTGAAACTGCCCTCATACTCATTACATTCATATGATTTCTCTTTCCTATGCATTATTTGATGGTGAATAAGGCATGAGGTTTGACTGAAAGCTTTTCCATATTCATAACATTCATGCAGTTTCATTCCTGTGTGAATTCTTTGATGCTGAATTAAATGTGAATTCAATCTGAAGTTTTTTCCACATTCATTATATGTATAGGGTTTTTCTCTGAAATGAATTCCTTGTTTAATATAGGCCAACCCATATTCATCATACTTATAGGATTTCCCTTCATGGTGGACCCTCTGATGTTCAAACAGGTATGAAGTATGGCAGAAGTCACTGCCACATATAGTACACTTACAGGGCATCTCTTTGTGAATTTTCTGATGTTGAGTAAGGCGGACACTATGACTGAAGACTCTTTCACAACGGCTACATTTGTAAGCTTTGGCTCTGGTGTGAATTTTCTTGTGTTGAATTATGCCTGAGCTTGGACTACAGGATTTGTCAGATGCGTCACAGGATTTACCAGGTGCTTCACATTTGTAAGGTTTTTCTCTAGTGTGTATTCTTTTATGTTGACTAAGACTTGAGCTCTAACTGGAAGACTTTTCACATTCTTTACATTTGTAGAGCTTCTCTCTAGTAGGGATTCTCTGATGTCTAGTAAGGGCTGAGCTCTGATGGAAAACTTTCTCACATACATCACATTTACAGGATTTCTCAGTGTTAAGGATGCTGTCCCATTTATTGAGGAGGGAGAGATCCATTAAGCTTTCCTTACATTTACTACTCTGAAAATCCTGTGTTCGATTTGTGTGTTCATGTTTACCAGAGGCTGAATTCTGGTTGGAGCTCATGTCATTCTTATCATTATCATCAATATTCTGTATTCTAAGAACTTTCTGATCTGCATCATTAGTAGAGTCCAGACTGAAGCTTTTTTCCGGTTTATTACATTCATTGTTCTTCTCACTGGTGAAGGTTTCTGTGCTGATTGCTATTTGCCTAAACTTTCCAGGTAAAGAAATTTCCTTAGAATTTCCTGAAGCCCTTCTGATCTGTCCTCAGACTTACACACTTCTCTAGTCTCTCACTTAGGTAATACTGTGTTTGAGTCTTCCTACTATCACTTTGTATGAATGTACTTCTGAAATTTTCTCCTTAGGAATCGACAGCTTGTTCTCTTCTCTGGGCTCTCCATCTGATACAATATATAAATATAAAATACAAATGTAATCTGTTCCCTGTGCTTAGGAAAAGAAAACTCAGATGAGAAAACTAAACAATGTAATATCTACAAGGACAAGAAAAGTTTATTTACTCTGAAAAACAGGCACAAAATCTCAACAGCAGAAGTAGGGGCATGAACAGGAGCAGTGAGGTAAAAGAGCAGACACATTCAGCAGAGTAAGAAGACAACAGTTAAGGAGATAATAGGGAAATAGTTTGAAAGAATTTTAGATAACCAACTTGGCCGGGGACCCAGTACAACATGTGCACAGGTCCTAAACAAATGGAAAGGGTCAACCTAACTGAAGGAAAAAGGAAATAACTCTCCATGCTGGGACACACACACAGAACTCTTCATTCTGAGTGCCAAAGCAGCTACAACTTGGCTCAACAGTTGAACTTTACTTCCCTGCTAATTCCATCTGATTGATTCTGCCTTCCTCACCTGAGCAGTCATCTCTTAAGACTTCTTCAGTCTTAGTTTCCAGGTCAAAGACCTACAGATCCTGTTCCAGCTGGGAGAGCCCATGGGCTTGGAAATTGGAAATCCTGGTCATAGAGAAGGAAATGGGATGTGGTCATGTATCCCCACATGCTAGAGCAGCCACGTTTTCTTTTAACTAATGTCAAGAGAGAGAGAAGGTAAACTCTGAGAAGACATTAATTAGGAAGGCCTGGAGAGTGAAGAGGGCAAAGATCTTCTACAAGGAGCTCAGATTTGGGCTCTAGAAAGATGTATGTTAAGGGGCAAGTTGATGGCTTGGGAGCAGAAGGATTAATTTAAACATTATTCGGACAACAGAATGCGTGCATGGGTTTGTCTTCACGGAAGTTATCCTTATCAGTCTCCATCTGTTTCCTAAAGATCAATCTTTGGATTAGAGCTGGTATACAAGCATCAAAATGGAGGTCATCAAAATATAATTCTGCTGGACTAGAGAAAGGTGAAACTCAAGCAGCTGCTGCATGATTAGCTAACCTGTAGCAAAAGAATCAGTGAAACTTAATAAATATTCTAACAACCAAACTCAAGAAACAATTTGTTTCAGTGCACATAAGAAAACTAAGAATAAGATGACACATTCTTACCCATTAGGAGTGTAGCATTTATTCAATAAACATTTATGGAGTGCCTCCTTTATGCAAAGTATGCAGGGGATAAATAGGGCAAGCAAGGTCCCTTCCCTTAAGGACCTCAAGGACCTCACACTCTACACAGAAACAGCTCTAAACAACTAACTACAATAAAACGTGGATAGAGGAAAATGCAATCAAAGTGCATCTTCACATAAAATGGTCCTTCTATGGCTTGCATAATGGAATGCTTGGATCTAAATCTCTTTTAAAGCTAAAGCAATAGGCAGTCTGCTTCCAAGGAGACAGAATTTTAATACTATTAGCATCAAAAAACAAAGTTTTTATATGTGTCCAACCAAGGAAGCTTCTAATAGCACACATACAAGGTCTAGCTCAAGCCCCTCATCTCCAAAAACCTTTCTCTCCATTTACTGAATGTCTACAAAATTTGTTAGTTATTCCTCTTATCCTGACATGTCACATATAATGGTGTTTACACAGGTTTTTTGCTTTGTGTTTTGTTTTTTGTGACAGAGTTTCTTCACTCTGTCGTCCGGGCTGGAGTGCCGTGGCATGATCTCAGCTCACTGTAACTTTCGCCTTCTGGGTGCAAGTGATTACCCAGCCTCAGCTTCCTGAGTAGCTGTTTTTACAGGTGTGCACCACCACGCCCAGCTAATTTTTGTATTTTTAGTAGAGATGGGGTTTCACCATGTTGGCCAGGCTGGTCCTGAATTCCTGACCTCAGATTATCCACCTGCCTGGACCTCCCAACGTGCTGGGATTACAGGCATGAGCCACCGTGCCCGGCCCTTTACATAGATTTTTTAAGTGATTTCAGGTATATCATTCATACTTGATTTATAAACTCCTTGACAGAAGGGACCATGTATCTTGTATCTTGCACTTATTTTGATTCATTTACTTAACACCTACTTATTGAGTGCCAACTCTGTGCCCAAGTATCAATGTATTTACAGCTACCCAATTTTGTTAAAAGGGCACTGGGGCTGGAAAATATGAAGAACAGCTCCCCCAAAGATTCCACGTGAGAGCCTATGAGCAAGGAGATCAGAACACACAGAAGAAAGGTATTTTAAACCCCCTACGATACTGGGATTAATATCATCCTCTCCCCCCTGGATATTTAATCCTTATAACCACCTCTGAGATGTGTGCTAAAGAATTTACACTTAGCTGGGTGCAGTGGCTTATGCCTGTAATCCCAGTACTTTGAGAGGCCGAGGTGGGCAGATCACCTGAGGTCAGGACTTTGAGACCAGCCTGGCCAACATGGTGAAACCCCATCTCTACTACAATACAAAAATTAACTGGGCGTGGTGGTGCGTGCCTGTAGTGCCAGCTACTCGGGAGGCTGAGGCAGGAGAATTGCTTGAACCTGGAGGTAGAGGTTGCAGTGAGTCAAGATCGCGCCACTGCACTCCAGCCTGGTGACAGAGTGAGACTTCGTCTCAGAAAAAAAAAAAAAGGAAAAAAGAAAGAAAGTATCCACACTTTACTGGTGATTAAACTGAAAAGCAAAGAGGTCCAAGTAACCTGTCCAAGCCCAAGCAGCTAGTAAATGGAGGAGCGAGAATTTGAACCCTGGCATTCAGAACCCAGAGCCAGAGCTCCTTGCCACATTGTCATACTGCCTTCCTCCTTATTACAGAGGTGCACATAGTAGCCATTTCATTAAAAATGCAATAAATGAATGTTCATTGCAGGGCTCTGATAGCTTCTCATTCCTTCCAAAGTAGTAAACCAGGCATAAATGATACGATGAGATACATAACTTAGAAATGTTTACATAAATTTCTACGTATTAGAAATTTAGCACACAAAATGGTACACATCATGCAAGAATACAAACAAAAAGATGTTAAATATTTGAGAATGGTTATGTATGGAGATTTGTAAATAAACAGGAATAGACAAAACAAGAGAGGCCTCCCAACATCGCATGGACATATAATGATAATGTGCCATGGACTGAAAAATATAATTATTTGGCACTCAGCACCTGAGGTCTTAGCACCTGGGCCCATGTCTCCAGAGGTGAAGAGCAGAGTCAGATGCCTCCCTCCTCCCCCACAGAGGTCTCCCACCATTCTAACCTCACAGGGCTTGAGGTGGGATGAGATTTAAATTTATATGAAAATACTTATAAATATTTTAAATTATTTCTTTGTGTTGCTTTATTTATCACACAAAAATATGAATACTTAATCATTTTTAGGTGGGTCTAGTGCTAGAAAATGGACCTTCCCATCAAAACTCCATAAATAAAAATTTTAAATGCTATCTTGGTTCTCATCCTTTGCAATGATTGTTAAAAATATCTCTATATATTAGGAATCTGCAGCTCTGCAGTGTGGCCCAGGCATCTGATAGTGGGTCTATGTACAAGTGTGTGTGTGTGTGTGTGTGTGTGTGTGTGTGTTTATTTCTGTCATTGATTTTTTAAAAACTTAATTGATTGAATTTTTTAAGAATAGGGTCTCACTATGTTGCTCAGGATAGTCTCAAACTCCTGAACTCAAGTGATCCTCTTGCCTCTGTCTCTGAAGTAGCTGGGACCACAGGTATGCACCATCATGCCCAGCTTGCCATTGTTTTTTGTTTGTTTGTTTGTTGTTGTTTCCTTCCGTGTTTCCTTCCTCTCTCTTTCTTTCTTTCTCTTTTCTTTCCTTTCCTTTCCTTTCCTTTTCTTTTCTTTTCTTTTCTTTATTTTCTTTTCCTTTCCTTTCCTTTCCTTTCCGTTCTCTTCCTTCCTTCCCTCCCTCCTTCCTTCCTTCCTTCCTTCCTTCCTTCCTTCCTTCCTTCCTTCCTCTCTCTCTCCCCCTCCCTCGCCTCCTCTCCCCCTCCTCGCTCCCTCCCTGCTCCTCTTCTTCTCCTCTCTCTCTCTCTCTCTCTCTCTCTCTCTCTCTCTCTCTCTCGTCTTCTCTCTCTCGCCTCTTTCTTTCTTTCTTGTCTTTCTTTCTTTCTTTCTTTCTTTTCCTTCTTTTTCTTTTTTTCTTTTGGTTTGGAGAAGACTCTTGTTCTGTTACCCAGACTGGACTGCAGTGGCATGTTCATGGCTCACTGCAGCCTAAATCTCCTGGACTCCAGAGATCTTCTCACCTCAGCCTCCTGAGTAGCTATGACTATAGGCACATGCTACCACACCCAGCTAATTTTTAAACTTTTTGTAGAAACTGAATGTTGACATGTGGCCCAGGCTGATCTGAAACTCCTGGTCTCAAGTGATCCTCCTGCCTCAGCCTCCCAAAGTGCTGAGATTACAGGCATGAGCCACCATGCCTGGCTGCCATTGCTTTTTTAACAGCTTTATTGACATATAATTTACATACTGTACAATTTATTCATTCAAAATGTACAAATCGACAGTTTTTAGTATATTCACAGAACTCTGCAACCATCACTACAATTAAATTTTAACACATTTTCAGTACTCTGAAAAAGAAACCAATACACTTTAAGAGTCACTCCTCATTCTCCAGTCTCACACCTGAACCACAGTCCCAGGCAACCTACTTTATGTCTCTTTAGAGTGACTCACTTTCTGGACATTTTAACCTACTTTCTGTATCTTTGAATTGGCCTATTCTGGACACTTCATATAGATAGAACAATATAATATGTAACCTTTTGTGATTGGTTTTTTTCATTTGACATAATATTTTGAAGTTTCAACCATGTTGTAGCATGTGTCAGTATTTCATTCCTTTTTAAAAAATATATTTTAAGTTCTGGGATACATGTGCAGAATGTGCAGATTTGTTACATAGGTATACACATGCCATGGTGGTGTGCTGCACCCATCAACCTTTCATCTACATTAGGTATTTCTCCTAATACTGTCCCTCCCCTAGACCCCCACTGCCAGACAGTCCCTGGTGTGTGATGTTCCCCTCCCTGTGTCCATGTGTTCTCGTTGTTCAACTCCCACTTATGAGTGAGAACACGTGGTATTTGGTTTTCTGTTCCTGTGTTAGTTTGCTGAGAATGGTTTCCAGTTTCATCCATGTCCCTGCAAAGGACATGAACTCATCCTTTTTTATGGCTGCATGTAATTCCATGGTGTAATGTGCCACATTGACTTACCAAGCCATCACATGAGGCCATGGGTTGGTCCAAGTCTTGCATTGTGAACATGCTGCAGTAAACATACAGTGATGTGTCTTTTATACTAGAATGATTATAATCCTTGGGTAAACCCAGTAATGGAATTGCTGGGTCAAATGGTATTTCTGGTTCTAGATCCTTGAGAAATCGCCACACTCTTCCACGATGGTTGAACTAATTTACACTCCACCAACACTGTAAAAGCATTCCTATTTCTCCATATCCTCTCCAGCATCTGTTGTTTCCTGACTTTTTAATGGTCACGATCCTAACTGGTATGTGATAGTATCTCATTGTGGTTTTAATTTGCATTTCTCTAATGACCAGTGATGATGAGCTTTTCTTCATATGTTTTTTTGGCCACATAAATGTCTTCTTTTGAGAAGTGTCTGTTCATATCGTTCACCCACTTTTGGATAGGGTTGTTTTTTTCTTGTAAATTTGTTTAAGTTCCTGTAGATTCTGGATATTAGCCCTTTGTCAGATGGATAGGTTGCAAAATTTTTCTCCCATTGTTTAGGTTGCCTATTCACTCTAATAATAGTTTCTTTTGCTGTGCAGAAGCTCTTTAGTTTGATTAGATCCCATTTGTCAATTTTGGCTTTTGTTGCCATTGCTTTTGGTGTTTCAGACATGAAGACTTTGCCCATGCCTATGTCCTGAATGGTACTGTCTAGGTTTTCTTCTAGGGTCTTTATGGTTTTAGGTCTTATGTTTAAGTCTTTAATCCATCTTGAGTTAATTTTTGTGTAAGGTGTAAAGAAGGAGTCCAGTTTCAGTTTTCTGCATATGGCTAGCCAGTTTTCCCAGCAGCATTTATTAAATAGGATATCCTTTCCCCATTGCTTGTTTTTGTCAGGTTTGTCAAAGATCTGATGGTTGTAGATATGTGGCATTATTTCTGAGGCCTCAGTTCTGTTCTATTGGTCTATATATCTGTTTCAGTACCAGTACCATGCTGTTTTGGTTACTGTAGTCTTATAGCATAGTTTGAAGTCAGGTAGCATGATGTCTCCAGCTTTGTTCTTTTCCTTAGGATTGTCTTGGCTATACAGGCTCTGTTTTGGTTGCATATGAACTTTAAAGCAGTTTTTTCCAATTCTGTGAAGAAAGTCAATGATAGCTTGATGGTGATAGCACTGAATCTATAAATTACTTTGGACAGTANGATATGTGGCATATTTCTGAGGCCTCAGTTCTGTTCTATTGGTCTATATATCTGTTTCAGTACCAGTACCATGCTGTTTTGGTTACTGTAGTCTTATAGCATAGTTTGAAGTCAGGTAGCATGATGTCTCCAGCTTTGTTCTTTTCCTTAGGATTGTCTTGGCTATACAGGCTCTGTTTTGGTTGCATATGAACTTTAAAGCAGTTTTTTCCAATTCTGTGAAGAAAGTCAATGATAGCTTGATGGTGATAGCACTGAATCTATAAATTACTTTGGACAGTATGACCATTTTCACGATAATGATTCTTCCTATCCATGAGCATGTAATGTTTTTCCATTTGTTTGTGTCCTCTCTTATTTCGCTGAGCAGTGGTTTGTAGTTCTCCTTGAAGAAGTCCTTCACATCCCTTGTAAGTTGGATTTCTCAGTATTTTATTCTCTTTGTAGCAATTGTGAAGGGGAGTTCACCCATGATTTGCCCCTCTGTTTGTCTATTATCGGTGTATAGGAATGCTTGTGATTTTTGCACTTTAATTTTTATATCTTGAGAGTTTGCTGAAATTGCTTATCAGCTTAAGGAGGTTTGGGGCTGAGATGATTGGATTTTCTAAATATACTATCATGTTGTCTGCAAACAGAGACAATTTGACTTCCTGTCTTCCTATTTGAATATGCTTTATTTCTTTCTCTTGTCTGATTGCCCTGGCCAGCACTTCCAATAGTATGTTCAATAGAGGTAGTGAGACATCCTTGTCTTGTGCCGGTTTTCAATAGGAATGCTTCCAGCTTTTGCCCATTCAGTATGATATTGGCTGTGGTTTTGTCATAAGTAACATTATTTTGAGATACATTCCATCAATACCTAGCGTATTGAGAGTTTTTAGCATGAAGGTGTGTTGAGTTTTATCAAAGACCTTTTCTGTATCTATTGAGATAATCATGTGGCTTTTGTCATTGGTTCTGCTTATGTGATGGATTACATTTATTTATTTGTGTATGTTGAACTAGCCTTGCATCCTAGGGATGAAGCCAACTTGATCATGGTGGGTAAGCTTTCTGATGTGCTGCTGGATTCAGTTTGCCAGTATTTTATTGACGATTTTCACATCAATGTTCATCAGGGATATTGGCCTGAAATTCTTTTTTTTTGTTGTGTCTCTGCCAGGTTTGGGTATCAGGATGATGCTGGCCTCATAAAATGAGTTAGGAAGCAGTCCCTCTTTTTCTGTTGTTTGGAATAGTTTCAGAAGGAATGGTACTAGCTCCTCTCTGTATCTCTGGTAGAATCTGTCTGTGAATCTGTCTGGTCCTGAGCTTTTTTTTGTTAGTAGGCTATTAATCACTGCCTCAATATCAGAACTTGCTATTGGTCTATTCAGAGATTTGACTTCTTCCATGTTTAGTCTTGAGAGGGTGTATATGTGCAGTTTCCTCTAGATTTATATGTATATGTCTGTTATATGTATATGTCCATTTCCTCTAGATTTTCTACTTTATTTGTGTAAAGGTGTTTATAGTATTCTCTGATGGTAGTTTGTATTTCTGTGGGATCAGTGGTGAGATCCCTTTTATTATTTTTTATTGTGTCTATTTGATTCTTCTCTCTTTTCTTCTTTATTAGCTTTGCTAGCGGTCTATCAATTTTGTTGATCTTTTCAAACAACCAGCTCCTGGATTCACTGATTTTTTAAGGATTTTTCATGTCTCTATCTTCTTCAGTGCTGCTCTGATCTTAGTTATTTTTGGTCTTCTGCTAGCTTTTGAATTTGCTTGCTCTTTGCAAAAGAACAAAATTTGTTGTTTTAATTGTTATGCTAGGGTGTTGATTTTAGATCTTTCCCACTTTCTCCTGTGGGCATTTAGTGCTATAAATTTTCCTCTAAACACTGCTTTATCTGTGTCCCAGATATTCTGGTATGTTGTGTCTTTGTTCTCATTGGTGTCAAAGAACTTATTTATTTCCACCTTAATTTCATTATTTATCCAGTAGTCATTCAGGAGCAGGTTGTTCAGTTTCCATGTAGTTGTGTGGTTTTGAGTGAGTTTCTTAATCCTGAGTTCTAATTTGATTGCACTGTGGTCTGAGAGACTGTTATGATTTCCATTCTTTTGTGTTTGCTGAGGCATCTTTTACTTCCAATTATGTGGTCAATTTTAGCATAAGAGCAATGTGGTACTGAGAAGAATGTATATTCTGTTGATTTGGGGTGGAGAGTTTTGTAGAGAACTTGCTTTGTGAATCTGGGTGCTCCTGTATTGAGTGCATATATATTTAGGATAGTTAGATCTTCCTGTTGAATTGATCCCTTTACTACTATGTGATGCCCTTCTTTATCTTTTTTGATCTTTGTTGTTTTAAAGTCTGTTTTATCAGAGACTAGGATGGCAATCCCTGCCTTTTTCCCCTTCCATTTGCTTTGTAAATATTCCTCCAACCCTTTATTTTCAGCCCATGTGTGTCCTTGCACATGAGATGGGTCTCCTGAATATAGCACACTGATGGGTCTTGACTTGTTATCCAATTTTCCAGTCTGTGTCTTTTAATTGGGGCATTTAGCCCATTTACATTTAAGGTTAATATTGTTATGTGTGAATTTGATCTTTTCATTATGATGCTAGCTGGTTATTTTGCCTGTTAGTTGATGCAGCTTCTTCATAGTGTCAATGGTCCTTACAATTTGGTATGTTTTTGCAGCGGCTGGTACTGGTTTTTCCTTTCCATGTTTACTGTTTCCTTCAGGAGCTCTTGTAAGGCAGGCCTGGTGGTGACAACATCTCTCAGCATTTGCTTGTTTGTAAAGGATTTTATTTCTCTTTCACTTATGAAGCTTAGTTTGGCTGGATATGAAATTCTGGGTTGAAAATTATTTTCTTTAAGAATGTTGAATATTGGTCCCCACTCTCTTCTGGCTTGTAGGGTTTCTGCAGAGAGATCTGCTGTTAGTCTGATGGGCTTCCCTTTGTGGGTAGCATGACCTTTCTGTCTGGCTGCCCTTAACATTTTTTCCTTCATTTCAACCTTGATGAATCTGAGGATTATGTGGCTTGGGGTTGCTCTTCTCAAGAAGTATCTTTGTGGTGTCCTCTGTATTTCCTGAACTTGAATGTTGGCCTGTCTTGCTAGGTTGGGGAAGTTCTGGATAATATCCTGAAGAGTGTTTTCCAACTTGGTTCTGTTCTCCCTGTCACTTTCAGGTACACCAATCAAATGTAGGTTTGGTCTTTTCATACAGTCCCATATTTCTTGGACGCTTTGTTCATTCCTTTTCATTTTTTTTTTCTTTCTAATCTTGTCTTCATGCTTTATTTCATTAAGTTGATCTTCAATGTCTGGTATCCTTTCTTTTACTTGACTGATTCAGCTATTGATACTTGTTTATGCTTCATGAAGTTCTCATGCTGTGTTTTTCAGCTCCATCAGGTCATTTATGTTCTTCTCCAAACTGGTTATTCTAGTTAGCAATTCTTCCATCCTTTTTTCAAGATTTTAGCTTCCTTGCATACGTTAGAACATGCCCCTTTAGCTCAGAGGAGTTTGTTATTACCCAGCTTCTGAAGCATACTTCTGTCAATTCGTCAAACTCATTCTCCATCCAGTTTACTCCCTTGCTGGCAAGGAGTTGTGATCCTTTGGAGGAGAAGAGGCATTCTGGTTTTGGGAATATTCAGCGTTTTACACTGATTTTTCCTCATCTCATGGATTTATCTACCATTGGTCTTTGATGCTAGTGACCTTTGGATGGGGTTTTTGTGTCCAAGTTCTTGTTGATGTTGATGCTATTCCTTTCTCTTAGTTTTCCTTCTAACAGTCAGGCCCCTCTGCTGCAGGTCTGCTAGAGTTTGCTGGAGGTCCCCTCCACACACTCTTTGCCTGGGTATTACCAGCAGAGGCTGCAGAACAGCAAATATTGCTGCCTGTTCCTTCCTCTGGAAGCTTCATCCCACAGGGCACCTGCCAGATGCCAGCCGGAGCTCTCCTGTATGAGGTGTCTGTCGACTCCTGTAGGGAGATGTCTCCCATTCAGGAGGCATGGGGGTCAGGGACCCATTTGAGGAGGCCGTCTGTCCCTCAGCAGAATTGGAGCACTGCACTGGGAAATGCACTGCTCTCTTCAGAGCCAGTGGGCAGGAATGTTTAAGTCTGCTGCAGCTGCACCCACAGCCGCCCCTTCCCTCAGGTGCTCTGTCCCAAGGAGATGGGAGTTTTATCTATAAGCCTTTGACTGGGGCTGCTGCCTTTCTTTCAGTGATGCCATGCCCAGAAAGGAGGAATCTGGAGAGGTATTCTGACTACAGCCGCTTTGCCGAGCCGCAGTGGGCTCCACCCAGTTTGAACTTCCCAGCAGTTTTGTTTACACTGTGAGAGGAAAACCACCTACTCAAGCCTCAGTAATGACGGACACCCCTTCCCGCACCAAACTGGAGCATCCCAGGTCAACTGCAGACTGCTGTGCTGGCAGCGAGAATTTCAAGCCAGTGGATCTTAGCTTGCTGGGCTCCATGCAGGTGGGATCTGCTGAGCTAAACCACTTGGCTCCCTGGCTTCTGCCCTTTTTCCAGGGAAGTGAATGGTTCTGTCTCACTGGTGTTCCAGGCCCCACTGGGGTATGAAAAAAACTCCTGCAGCTAGCTCGGTGTCTGCCCAAAGGACCGTCCAGTTTTGTGCTTGAAACCAAGGGTCCTTGTGGCATAGGCAGGCACCTGAGGGAATCTCCTGGTCTGCGGGTTGTGAAGACAGTGTAAAAAGCATAGTATCTGGGCCTGACCGCACCATTCCACATGGCATAGTCCCTCATGGCTGCCCTTGGATAGGGGAGGGAGTTCCTGGACCCCTTGTACTTCCCAGGTGAGGTGATGGCCCACCCTGCTTCTGCTTACCCTCCATGGGCTGCACCCACTGTCTAACTAGTCCCAATGAGGTGAGCTGGGTACCTCAGTTGGAAATGCAGAAATCACCTGTCATCTGCATTGATCTCGTTTGGAGCTGCAGACCAGAGCTGTTCCTATTTGGCTATCTTGCCAGCCCCCTCATTCCTTTTTTAGACTAAATGATATTTCATTGTATGTAGATGCTAATTTTGCTTATCCATTTATCTATTGACAGGCATATGCTACTTTTTGATGATTATGAATAATACTACTATGAACATTTATGTATAAGTTTTGTGTGAATGCATATTTTTGTTTTTCTTGGCTACATACCTAGGAAAATAATTTCTGGGTCATGTGGGAACTCTACATTTAACTTTTTGAGGAGTTTAAGCATCTACACACTTTAAAGCTCCTTGGAAGGACAAGGACCTGGCTCTCTGACTCCCCAGGCTATCTCTTGAAAGGGCCACACTCCAGGTCAGGTTTTTGAGAAGTTATTTTAATGTTTTATGAAAAGAGAGGTGTCTTCACTTTGACTTTTTAATGAAAAGATTCATCATAATGATTATTATCTCCCTTTCATCATACCTCTCTCCTTAGCTCTATATACTTTGAGAATGACATTATTTACCTTTTTAACTAAGTAGGTCACATAGCACAGTTATGAGTATATGCTATAGAGGCAGGCTTCCTGGTTCACATGCTGCCTTCCCTATTTACCAGCTGTATAATTTTGGCCATGTTACTTAACAGTTCGCCATCTATAAAAATGATATGATGACAATATGGTACTACTTCCTTAGGGTTATTGTGGAAATTAAATTAATTAATACCTGTGAAGTCCATAGAATGGTACCTGGCATAGTCTAAATATTTTATAAATGTTCATTTTTATTATCCCACTACCAACATTTCAAAATGTTTGTCATATAGATGGTGCTCCATGAATATCTGCTGAATGACAAGAGGACTTAGCTAGAGCAAGACTCATCACATGTAAAGTATTAATAGAATGAACCAGTCCTTCCCATTTGTTCCTAGGGAAACTAATCACTCCTTCCTGGTGATTAGCACTTAGAACATCCAATAGAGCTGACATCTTGGCCTTGGAATATTGTGGCTGTGCTCAGATCTGTGGCTCACAAACAGCTACAAGCTCTTCTTCACCTTTTTATAACTGACACCCAGCACAAGAGCCAAGCACTAAGCAGGTTTGCAAATATTCAATGCAACACCTTATTGGTACTTGACTGGCAATAAGACCAGTCTTAAATAAAATCTATATGTATATTAGCCAGAAGCCAAGACTACCAAGTTTTATGTGCAGTTTTATAATTAGCTAGTAGTATGACATTTTACCCTTTTTTGTGTTTTCCTAAGGTATAATACTGGCCCAAATGAAAATGGGATTTGTTTGGTTCAAAAATGGTCACAAATCAGCTATTTCATATGATTCAAGCTGATACTTCCAGCCCTCAATTTCTATGCCCTAAGCAAGTAGTTCTCAAAAGACTCCTGTAGGCGAGGAAGAAAAAATACTCCTCATGACAGACTCATACAACATAATGTACACCCAAGCATCAATGTACTTAATAAGCATGGGTGACTCTGAAGCACAGCACTAAAGGAAGGGAAATAAGTATTTATTAACAGTCAGGACCACAGTCCCATTTAAATTTCAAACAACTTTCAGAAATAGGTATCTCTCTGCATAACAAATGAAAGAAACAGATGCCAAATGAATCACTTGTAAATGATACAGAAGTATTAAGTGTGGATCCAGGACTCCCACCTACCCCAAGTCGATCTGAATATAGAGCCTGTTTTCCCCACCATGACCCTCTACTTTCACTGAGGAAGCCTAACCTACACAGAACGGCCCTGGAAAGAATGACAAAAGGATAAGCGGCTAAAAACAGAATGGAAAATAATTCATATACTCTAATTTTACTGCAGGATGCAACTGCAATTTTATTTCAATTGTACCATTTATTATGAAATATCTCTTCTTGACTTCATCCCCAACCCTGACATTGAAGTCTTAATGGTAACATTAAAAAATCTCTTAGCTATATCTTTAAGGGTTTGGAATAAAATCTTCCTCTACATGATAAGAGGCAGTAAAGGTTAAGAGCCTACTCTGATTTCTGCTTCTTGGTGATCATATAACTTTGTACAAGTTACTTGGCCTCCTCTTGCCTCAGCTTGTCACTGCTGGAAAAATTAAGAAAATATCAGTAACTATTATGGAATTTTAAAACACACCTTCCTTTTCTTACAGAAAAAAAAAAGAGGAGCTAAAAAATTATATTTCTGGGGTTTTTTTGTTTGTTTTTTGTTTGTTTGATTTTGTCCATTCTTGGTTAAAAAGGAATCAGCTAAGGAAACTTGAAGGCAAAAGAGTGAAGTAGAAACTACAGATACTTTATTGATAAACAGTTGATGTAAATGTCTTATTTTGAGCAGGTGACGAAATGGAAGTGGTACTAAAACTTGATTAAGTAAAGGCAAATCTGGCCGGGCATGGTGGCTCATGCCTGTAATCTAAGCCCTTTGAGAGGCCGAGGTGGGTAGATCATCTGAGCCCAGGAGTTCCAGACCAGCCTGGGCTACATGGCAAAACCCTATCTATACAAAAAATACAAAAATTAGCCAGGTGTGGTGGTGTGCACCTGTGGTCCCAGCTGCTTGGGAGGCTGAAGTGGGAAGATTGTGTGAGCTGAGAAGTCGAGGCTGCAGTGAGCTGAGATTGCACCATTGTACTCCGGCATGGGTGACAGAGTGAGACCCTGTCTCAAAAACAAAAACAACAATAAACAAACCTAATATGGTACGAATACATTCAACTATGTAACTCCTCTGTATAAATCATGGCAGTTTTCCTCTTCTGTGATTTCCTTCTTTTCACTATAAAAAAAATGAGGACTCTTCTGTTGTCGAACTTTGCTAAATCATATTAATGAAATGTATGTCAGTTAAGGCATGATTTTTTTTTCTCTTCTTTCTTTGTTCTCCAAAACGCCATCACAAGAGAGAACAATTTTGTTTTTTTGAGATAACGACTAAGATTAATATGGTCCCTTTTATATAAGCTAATAAGACAAATTATTTTTAATTTTTAAACAAAATTATTTTTTAGAGACAGGGTCTCACTCTATCATCCAGGCTGGAGTGCAATGACAGTATTACTGCTCACTGCAGCCTTGACTTCCCAGGCTCAAGGAATCCTCCTGCCTCAGCCTCCTGAGTAGCTGGGACTATAGGTGCACATCAGCACACCTGGCTAATTTTTTATTTTTTGTAGAGACAGGGTCTCACCATGTTGTCCAGGCTGGTCTGGAACTCCTGGGCTCAAGTGATCCACCCACCTCAGCCTCCCAAAGTGCTAGGATTACAGGTGTGAACCGCTGTGCCCAGTCTATAATATTTTAAATTGCAAAATTAAAGCATTAATAACAGTTTCTAAACCTGAATCTAACATGTGGCTTTATGTCCTGACAACTCCACATGATGTTATGATGATTAAAGGAGTAAATTCATGAAAAACACTTAGGACAGTGTCTGGCACAAGCTAAGTGTTCAGGAAATTATTATTATTATTGCATCTTAATGGTCTCAAGCTATTATCTTTCACCCAACATATTTATTGTAAAATAGAATTTGGCCCTGGCAATCAATGACCACATACATGGTATAACTAATCTCGAATATTTAAATTTCTATGTTTCATTAAGGTAATCTTGGCCCATAGAGTCTAACTAGATCAATGGTTTACAATCATTAAAGGAAAAAAAAAAATGAAGCCCATAACGCAAAACATTTCACAGGACTCCATGCGATGTAAATTATATAAACTGTATTTTGATTTATCCCCTAGCTGAAAAAAATACATAAAGATTAAACGCTACCATAAATCCTCTAATGCTTTGAAATTAATTTGTATTTTGTTTATGACAACGTATATTTGAAAATTTATAGTTGAGCCATATTCATTCACACGACAGTTAAGCTTGTAGAATATACCGATTCAATGGCGTTTTAATAGCTTAATGGGCTCCTGAGAAGCCATGGCTAGCCATTAGGCGTTTTAATAGCTTAATGGGCTCCTGAGAAGCCATGGCTAGCCATTAGGAATAGTGAGTTAAAAGGGTCAACAAAACCTTTTCTGCAAAGGGCCAGAGAATAAATATATTAGACTCTGCTGGTCATGTATGTCTCTGTCGAAACAACTCAACTTTGCCGTTGTAGCAGTGGCAACATGTAAACAAATGGATGTAGCTGTGTTCCAATAAGACTTCACTTTCAAAAGCCTCAGCCCACACTGAAGGTGGGGAGGTTATGCAAAGGTGTAAATGCCAGGCAGCAGGGATCACAGGGAGCCCTCGTAGAGGCTGCTGGCCACATAGCCCAATGCTCATAATCCCCAAAGGGTATTTGGAGGAACATGAATTGTTGATGTATTTGGGAATTTTTTTTTAAGTTGCATTTTATATTTAAACTATAGTTTTAAAATTTTACACAGGAGCTTCAATCAAGCTGTGTAATAAGTATATGGGAGTCCTTCATATTATTCTCTATAATTTATTTGTTTGTAATATATCAAAACAAAATCCCTTAAAATATACAGTAAAATAATCAAAACATTCCTGGAGTTGTTTTTATGAAACAGTCTGTTTATATAGTTTGTCTATGTGCTGGTTTATGTTTTATATCTTGCCATAATTTTAACATATGTTTAAGATATGAATGTTTATATAATAGTAAGTTTATCTCATAGACCATCTCTCTTCTGCTTACCACATTTCCTTTAACACCCTAATTACAATGACTCTGAGATTCTACCTCAAAAACTAGCAGTATGCCCCCACATCCTAGCTTTTCTCTCCACAAATATCCAGGAAAGCCCCAGCTTTGTTTATACATGTCCTTGAGTCAGATCTCATTGCCACCTACTGATGTGATATAATTTGGGTGTGTGTCTCCTCCAGATCTCATGTTTAAATGTGACCTCCAATGTTGGAGATGAGCCTAGTGAGAGGGGTTTGGGTCATGGGGGCAGATCTTTCATCAATGGCTTGGTGCCATCCCAATGATAATGAGTGAGCTCTCATTCTGGCAGTTCACATGAGAGCTGGTTGTTTAAAGGAGACTGGGACCTCCTCCTCCCTCTCTTGCTCCCTCTCTCCTGCCATATGATAAGTCCACTTCCGCTCTGCCTTCCACTATGAATGGAAGCTTCCTGAGGTGCTACCGAATCAGATGCTGGTATCATGCTTCTTATACAGAACTATGAGCCAAATAAACATCTTTTCTTTGTAAATTACCCAGCCTCAGGCATTCCTTTATAGCAATGCAAAGTAGACTAACACATGATGCTCATTTTTTTTAAGCCTGCAAACAGTAAGAAGATTCCCCTCTCTTTCTCAGTGGATGTAAAGTAGTGAATCTGCATAAATGGTATCAGTCCTGTAACTCAACTCCTTCTGGAGTGGACTTCCCCTAGACCCAGAGAGCAAGTCCTGCCTAGCCTACACAGCCTGAAGTTGGAGATCTCTTCCAATTCAGGTAATATTCTGCTTTCTGTATGCCTGATCTCTACATATATCTTACAATGATTTTTAACTCAAATGAGGAAACAGGAAATTATTCATTACAATCTCCTAAAACTACAACAGGTGTTATAAAACTTCTGCCTATAAACAGGCAGACAGCAAAAAATGTACACGGGCACAAAAGGTAAATTTGAGTGAGAAAAAGGAGCTGAAAAATGAAAGCCTCACTATGAAACAAAACAGCACTGAAGAGTCTCCAAAGAGAGAGTGACTGGAGAGAGACTGATGTGGGAGAGCGGAGTGGGGATCAGATTATTATGAGTATCTTTCCCACACTAAGGAATTTGGAGCTTTTTTGATAGGCAATAAAGAGTCACATATAACAGCTGTATTTAAATTGTTCATAGGTGATGGAGCTGCAGGTAATTCTTTTCTTCTTTTTGTATTTTATTTTTTCTTTTTCTTTTTCTTTCTTTTTTCTTTTTTTTGAGACGGTCTCACTCTGTTGTTCAGGCTGGAGTGCAGTGGCGTGATCTCAGCTCACTGCAGACTCCACCTCCCAGGTTCAAGCAATTCTCCTGCCTCAGTCTCCTGAATAGCTGAGATTGCAGGTGCACACCACCATGCCTAGCTAATTTTTGTATTTTTAGTAGAGACAGGGTTTCACCATTTTGGCCAGGCTGGTCTCGAACTCCTGACCTCGTGATCTGCCCACCTCAACCTCCCAAAGTGCTGGGATTACAGGCGTGAGCCACTGTTCCCGGCCTTAATTTTTCTTTATTGGAAAAGAAAGAAAATCTATATTTTTAAGGCCACCAGCCAGAGCACTTAGAAAAGAAGGAGGATGTATATTGCTTTTGCTGTTTCCTGTTAGCCTGACATTTGCAACTATATTGACTCTGCTGTGGTCACTTTCTCTAATTTGCGGATGATTTTTTTCTTTCTCAACTGCCTGGAGGATATGTATGGGTCCATGATTCTGGGCTACCACATAAGATTGTGAAGATTACACCTGTCAAGGGTGCCCAGTCAAGGAAGAAGAGTGACTGAATTCAGCCTGTGCTTTGCCTGAAAGCCCTATGCTCTGTGTGGGCCTTAGTCCACCTAGAGGAAGGCGTACCTTTTAAAAGTACACACAAAGGCACATCATGGGCTGGCAGCAGCCCTGCCTGACCCCAGGTGAGCTAGCAGTGCCAGATGCCTCCAGAATAGACTGGAAGACCTTCTGTCCCTCTATTATGTCAAAACTGCAACTGAAACTACTTTGTCCATGGAAAGGAGAGAGAACCCATAGGAAAAGGCCATAGGAGAATGGTGTCTGGAAAAACAAAAAACAAAAAACTGCAAAGAATATAAGAGATATGAATGAAGCAGATGCAATGAAACAACAGGTTTAATTTCAGCTTTAAGTTTATTATATTAAGTGAATGGAACAGAATCCCCAATGAGTAAACATGAATACAAAGGGTTTATTGAGAAGATACAGAGGAATTGCACAGAGCCAAAAGCCCACCCTGGCTTCACAAGACGGAAAACTAGAGTGAGGTTCAAGGAGGTCTTTCCCCTTCATTTCTCTGGAGTCACACAGCCTCTCCTCTCCTCACCTCTGTATTGTCTGTTGTACTCTTCAGCCTCTCTTTAAAGACAAGTTTTTCTCACTCTAAAGCTCGGGGCAAAAAATGGCTCCTCGATATCGACTTTATGGGACCATTCTATTCATGCATTCACTGTTCTCTGACCACAATGTCTATAGATTTGGATCAATTCTCCAAGAGATGAGAGAGCAAATTCCTATTTTACTCACTTGCAGATTCAAAATTAACACAGATATGATTTGTAAAGAGAGTATTTCTACCAACTTTGACCAGGACAGTAGATTTCTATATCGAGTTCTACAGATCAGCCCATAGTTGTGTTGAAGTCAAATAAAATATAGAGACTAGTCTCTAAATTTAAAACATTTTATTTGGGAAGCAAAGATTGGATTGAGCACACACCCACAGACTGGGTGGCCTTTAGTATGTCTGAAGCACAAAGAGAAGGTTGGAGACTTTTATAAAAAGGACAAATGTTACATATTATTTTGAAAGTAATTTCATTGGCACTAGTAAGGTTTTGAATAGCTGGCAAGCTCTGACTGGTGAATGATGGTGGTGCCTAAAACTAGTTGTAGAGTTACAGCAGGCTGTTTCTGTAGCTATTAGACTAAAACTGGTTCACGTTAAAACAGGCAGTTTCAGCAGCCAGGTTTGCAGAGAATTACATTCTTGGAGCAACATGATATGCCCTGAGTGCATTTTCCCCCTGGCTCCTCAACTCTGATTTAGTTGAGTATAACAAGAATGACCCAATTTGTGTGCTCAGCTTTCACAGCTGGTTCCCAATCACTGAGTCACAAAGTAAGAAATAAGACAAGATGTAAGCAATTTTATGAAAATCCCCCCACAATGTGATGAATTTATTGATGATCATCAACAGTGAAATAACCATGCATAAAACTCCCTGTATATAAATTATTGAACTGACAGACACAAGCATGTGACTTATCAAAGAATAAAATAAGTGTCCTTTTTAGATAGAGTGCCTGGGGAATTAATGAGTTCAAAACTTAGGAAGATGGGTTATTCTCTCTTGTTAAACAAAATGAGACGATATTTATGGGTTAATATTTGGCAAAGCTGTACATATACCATCAGAGATGGCTTTGAACAGTCATGGAGTCTGAAAGCTTTATTTAGCAAAAATTGTACAAGAACCCTGTTAGAATACTAAGGCTACAAAATTCAGAGCAGGTAACCTTGATTTATAAGTGTAGGAAAAATAAGTCTTTCAAATGTCAGATAGAGTCTGGAGTTTTCTGCAATGAAGTCATAAATTTTGCTATATTTATAGGTCGACACGAACACTCAATTCCTCTTCAGGAAGTTAAGTGACTTAAAGATTATATAAGAGCTAAGAAGACAAGCCAGCTAAGCATGTTCAAGACAGGGCTTTTTGAAACTGCACCGATTGATCATAATGGTGTGAGTTTCAAGCCCCTTCATCGCTTTCCTATGGCTCACTCTGTGCATCTCCCAAATGACAAAAACAAGGCAAACCCACAGAGTATTAGTTTACATCATATGCAAAAAACACAAAGTCCAGAGTGTAGAAAATGGAAGAAGAAAAATGAAATCAATGAAGGTGAATGTCATTAAAGTTAATACTATATGCATGGAACTTTGATCTGGCACAGTTTTTTGCCACATTTTATTTAAAAGATTTTAATTCATGCATCCCTTTCCACATCTAGGTTATGGATTCTGACAGGTATAAGACTGTCTCTTGTTCAATCTCTCTTTCCTTAGCAACTAGTGATATACCTAACACAGAAAAAGCACTCAACACTTTTGATGAATGAATGTAATTATTCTGTTGACAAAATGGTAATAATCTCTTGACTACAAAAGTCATTCTAAAATCATCGCCTCGGGGACTAAAAGATTTTGGAGGTCGATTTACTGTTGTTCCTCTGTGTTTAAACACAGCAGGCCCTCCCAAGTATCCTATTGCATCTGACCCACAAGATCTAGTTGCAGAGATAAATGATTCTAGAAAATTTCCCTGGCATACTCCCCACTTATACCAGATCCACTACTTTTGCTTCCATCCTCCATTTCTCTGAATGCAGGGCAGAGTACCTCTGACTTTGATCAATGCTTTGGGCTCCTTCAGGTTTGGCGACTGATAGACGTTCTCCTCTGTTTCATGAAACCTCTGCCTCCCATCTGACTCTTGTCCCAGCTTGCTTCACAATGATTATGATTGTATTAGGCTCCATAAATACCATCACGATAATCAAATCAACCCTCACAGAGGGCTAACTGATAATGGCAACGAATACAGCATGAATTCAATGAAGACACCTGTCATTACTTGGGTAAACGATACTCATTAGTGGTTCTCTGCCTTGGCTGGTCATGGGAAATACCTGGGGAAATCTAAAATATTGATGCCTACCCCATAGATTTTAACATGATTGGCTTGGGGAGGCCTGGCATTAGAACTTTTAAAATTTCCAGCTGATTCTTACCCAAAGTTTTCAAATCACTGCTTAAGGCTGAAAAGCTAACTGGTGCAATTTTTTCCATATTGCAGGGAATAGATGTTACTAAATGAAAACGAAACAACGTCTTAGCTTTGTGTTCTATATTCTTGTCTGTGTATACCATAAGATTTATCTAAATATTGCTAGGTGAATGTAGGTTGGCTGAGATGACATGTTAAAAATTTCCCTGGAGTAAAATGAGATATATTGGGTGGAAAGCTTTGAGACATGTTAAAAACCAAAAAATCGAAAATGTTAATGCCGTAAGGACTGATTCTTCCCTCTAAAGTGAGAACCAGGGGAGAATGTTCTCCTCCATTTCCTGTCTCAATTGAAGGCTGAAAGCTGTCTGTCCCCACCCCCACCCCATAGGATCAAGAAGAACTGGCATTCTCTGACTGTCCCTTCCCACTTGCAGGTCATTTGCCCAGGCATTGGCTATTTTGAGAGCTGTCTGTCTGAAGACACAGGGAACTTAGCTGTTAATGGAGGGACAAATGCCAGCCCTGGGAGCTGACTCATGCCTAAAATATGCAGAGGGAGCCCAAGGGAATGCAGGCTTCCTTTCTCAGCTATTTGTCTTTAAACAGCTGATGGGAAAGCTCCCTTGCTACAGGCAACTGAGAAATAGTGCTGACTCACTTCTGTTTCCAAGGCTCAAGTGATAAGGGCATAGCACAGCCCTGGGTGCTGGTATCTTCAATTTTAACTCCTGTTTGCCATTTGTCCCTCTCCTTAGACCGTAAGTGCCTGCTTATATGTTGTGCCAAAAGTAAAGCTTCAATTTTGAGGAGAAAAGGAGGGTTTATTGCATTTAACAAAAATGGCAAACAATACTGTGAAAATTGCATACCATATACAATTTAAATAAACTACACATAGTGTATTTGGCCTTCTTTCATTAGACCTCATTATTACGGTTGTCTTCGATCACTCCGTTGATAGTGATCCTCCCTTTGGACAGTCTTGGTTTGAGGCCTGTCTCAGGGCAGAGCTGGGAGGAGAGTGGTCACTAACTGTTCACAGCTTGCACCATCCCTAACATGAGATTCCAAATGGATTTTGCCACAGCCCAGTTCTTACAGACCCTTCAGACTGTGGCAGTGTCATTTAAGACACCTGGCTCTTGTCCAGAGACACATTTGAACAGACATTGCAATCACTTTGCTGGCAGAAGAAAGAGGAGATAGGACAGTCCATTAGTGGCTAGAGCTGCAATTTGAACAGAGTCAGAGACAGGCAAAAGAAGCAGGTAGCCCATGGGCAGGCAGCGAAAGCTGACATTCTCTATGAACAGGACTATGTCACAGGAGAGCTCACGGCAGGGCTTGTGTGGATTAAGAAGAGGGTTAGAGATAAACAGCAGACTCCTCAGTATCTTGAACAGCAGGCCCCAGCTTGCCTTGTATGTGGAGATCGTGATGAATGGGTCTCCTTGGCAACGGAGGCATGCATGCTCAGCAGGACTACCAGGCAGGCATCTGCAAGCCTGCAATGAGTGTTGGTGTCCCTGCCCTCTTCTTGTTAATGCTCATGTCATCTAAGTATACTGCCCTTTTACTCCTCTTCATTGCAGTCATCTATTGCCTTCAGATTACTGTCCATCATTGCGTAGAAATCTCCACCACAAATCCTGAGAGATTTCAACCTCTATTTAGATAGCCAGTGAGCAATATTGCTTTGTAATTCCTGAATCTCCTTTGCTGCATTGCATTTCAGCCTCCTAATCCAAGGAGCTGATCTTGGATCTTAATATCCTCCAAATGCCCCAATTCAGAAATCCTAACTCCAATTGTCTGGTGTCAGATCATCCCCTATCCTTTCTGCTGTCTCTACCTTCAAACCGTCTATTCACAGAGACTCCTAATTCCTTGACTTGTTCTTTCATTAAGGTCTAACAGGATCTTCTTAGCCTCTCTTCTTCCATTACACTGCCCAGACCCCTTCATTCCAAATTACTACCTCACCAGAAAGATCAAAACCTATGATCAATGTTACAACCTATCTTCTCTGATTCTAAACTCTGGTGTTCCTGCTGCAAGTGCACACTGGCACAAAGTTGCTATACAATTCATTTGTTCTTTTCAATCTCAGCCTAGCCCTGAGCAATTTGTTAACCTTCCTATTTGTCTTTGACCGGGCTTTTCATCCCACTTCTCAATGGCTCTCAGTTGACCACCCCATCTCATACTTTATTCACAAAATTGGCAGTGTCAGCACAATGTCCTACATCATCCTCTTCATACACACTACAAAGTTGCCTACCTCCTCTGCCCAAGTCTCAGAGGGCAAGTTCTTCCTGCCCTCACCACCACTGGGGACCTACTCTCTCCTGCTCCCTCTGGAATTGGCTTCATCAATCTTTTTCTTGTTTTCCTTTAACTTCAACTTCACCTTTTCCACTGAGTCCTCCTCTAGTATCTACAGACCTGCTCATGTTCCTCTCAACCTAACATTTTATCCCTTGTACAAATATACCTCATCTGGGGTTTGGCAAACTATGGCCCACAAGAAGCCTATCTTTGTAAATAAAGTTTTACAAATCACACCCTTCTTGAAACTCTAGGGAAAGAACTGAAATTCAAACTCCAAGAGAAACCAGGAAAGCTGTGTCAATTAATGAAGAACACCACATTAAGATAAGAACATTGGCTTAACATACTAAAGCCTTCAGGGAACTGGAGAGCATGTACCCCACAGCAATAGGGCAGCCCCTTGGCCCCTATGAGGGACTGCCTTCCAGCCTTAAAAACAAAATTTCCAGTGTTTCCAATGAAGCTAGAAATGCAGATTTTTTGAGATACCTCAATTCTTAACTGTTGGCAACTATTTTTTTTTTTAACATCGTAAACACTGGTGAGGAAAACAAAATGAAACTTTGGGCCAACTTGGTCTAAAGGCTGTGGATGAGTCCCCCCTGGATTCCATGGCTGAATTTTCTTGGTTTTCTTTGGGAATATTTGGTTTTTGCTGCTGGTGGTTCTTTGTAAGCCAACCTCCCTCTGCCTACTCAGGTGTTCATCCCCAGCCCATGAGTCTTCTCTTACTACACAGTCTTTCTGAGTGACGTCCTAAGTCTATATCTCACACTGTTACCTATGCTTTTGTTTCTGACTTCCATTTGCAATTCCCGCTATAGCTGGAAATCTTACAAACACTTCAAAGTCCACACCAGCCCTCCCATCACCCCCAACCTCTACCCTTCGCTAAGCGAACACCTACACATAATTTAAGACTCAGCTTCCCTGAAACCAAGCTTCCTTCCTCTCCATTTTTTTTTCTCAGGATTGGGATACCTCTCTCATGTCTTCAGAATATTTTTATTAACTATGCTTTCTACAAAGTATTATAATGATCTGTCTTGGTATCTGTCTTACCCACCTACAATGTGACATGTCAATGAGCATGGACTGTGTCTCATTAATCTTTGTAATCCCAGCTTCTAACATAGTGCTGGCATATAGTAGGTTCCTATTAAATGCTGGGCAAATTAATAAGCAAACAAATAAGAGAAAAATGCACTAAAAAACAAAATTGTCATATGTCCACAGAACACATTTCCTAGTGTTATTTTTACTTATAGTCTCTGTTACATAATTAGTGTTATAGTTAACATAAAATTTTGGTATTTTATCAGAAAAAAAGTATTTTCTCCTGTTATTTTTTAAATTAAGAAAAAACTTAGACTAGTCAAGTGCAGTAGCGAGAAGGCAGGGAAGAGTGGAACAACAAGTTCAATCTGTAACTATGAACAATCAATGGAGATAACTCATACCTTCAGACCAGCCTTAATTGTTATTTTGTAAAGCATTTATTTGCATGGTAAAATAAAACTTTATTACATTCAGCAATAAAAAATATAAAACTGAATGATGGAAGTCAATGAATAAGGTAGGATTTGCCAAATAAATATACAAAACATAATGATACAAATTTCTTTTATTAAGTGAGAGATTTACTAGGACAATTTTCTACCATGAAAATGAAAAAATTAGGGTTTTTTGTTTTTGAAATTATTTCTTTATATTTATTATTCTTATTATTATTTTTGAGACAAGATCTTGCTTTGTAGCTTAGGCTGGAATGCAGTGGCACAATCATGGCTCACTGCAGGCCCCCGGTTCAAGCGATCCTCCCGCCTCTGCCTCCTGAGTAGCTGGGATCACAGTCAGGCACCACCACGCCCTGCTAATTTTTCTTTTGTATTGTTTGTAGAGATGGGGTTTCACCATGTTGCCCTGGCTGGTCTAGAAGTCCTGGGCTCAAGCCTTCCGACTGCCTCCCAAAGTGCTGGATTACGGGAACGAGCCGTCTCGCCCAGCCGAAAAAGTATTTTTTGATCTTAAAATCTTAGGTGGAATGAAAGTGAACAATGAGACAATGAAAGTGGAAGTTTCTCTCAAGCAAATACAGAAGTCAACCATTCCAGCTTTCTAAGGTACTGGTAATACTCTTTCGTCTGTTTTATTTTATGGCATAATTTTAAGACTCCTGTGAGCTATGTCTTTAGGGGAAGTTTGCGAGGGACAGGCAGGGTGTCAATGTTGAATTAACATCAGTTTAATTTTCGCCCGTGGTTACCTGGGCCTCATTCCAGCAACAGGACTTTCAGAAAAAACACTGAGATAAAGCTGTCTTTTTATACCAATAGGTGGCAGTATTGCTTTGAAACAAATGATAGCAACGACAACGTACAGTCCCATTTTAAGAAACTTGTAGATCCATTGCATTTCTAACATCTTACACTTTTATTAGACTTTGCCTTTTATTTATTTTATTTTATTTTTATTTGTGTATTTATTTTTTTTCGGAGACGGAATCTCGCTCTGTCCCCCAAGCTGGAGTGCAGTGGCGCCATCTCTGCTCACTGCAACCTCCGCCCCCTGGGTTCAAGCAATTCTCCTACCTCAGCCCCCCGAGTAGCTGGGATTACAGGCATGCACCACCACACTCGGTTAATTTTTTGTATTTTAGTAGAGATGGGGTTTCACCGTATTGCCCAGGCTGGTCTAGAAGTCCTGAGCTCAGGCAATCTGTCCGCCTCGGCCTCCCAAAGTGCTAGGATTACAGCGTGAGCCACAGCGCCTGGCCTTTTTTTTTTTTTTTTTTTTTTTTTTTTTTTTTTCCCACCATCTGGTGGCTTTGTCTCCCAGGTTGGAGTGCAGTGGCGCGATCACAGCTCACTGCAGCTTCGACATCCTGGGCTCAAGTGATCCTCCCACCTCAGCCTCCCGAGTAGCTGGGACCACAGGCACACGCCACCATGCCCAGCTTCTAGGCTTCAACATGCCCCCCAAAATGACAATTGAATAGCCAGATGCAGTGGTGCGAGCCTGTAGTCCCAGCTACTTGGGGGACTGAGGTGAGAAGATCGCTTGAGCTCCAGGAGGTCCAGACTCCTGTCAGTTGATTGTGCCACTGGGCGACAGAGCCAGAACCTGTCTCAAAAAACAAAACAAAACAAAAGTGGATTAAATAAAGCACGAACATGGTATTTGAAGGAAATTAAAAAGGACTCACCAATATCACCCCTTCATTCAGAGTCTTGCCTTTGAAAGAAACACACACTCATTTATCTTCCCTCAGGAAGGCCTCTTTCCTATCAAGTAAACCTAGAGTGATGATTAACGCAGAAAAATAGGCCCCGTGTTGCAAATAATAAATTTGCTTCTCTGAGAACCTCCAGATTGGGATACATTCAATTCACTAATCTAGTCTCCAGGCTGGCAAAATTTACTGTGAAAATATCTTCAAGTAAGTTTCTTTTTCACACTGATTGTTGGGATAGGACTGGAATCGGGGATCACAATTTGATCCTAATTTGTTGATGCTCCCTTAATTTTTAAAAATTTTTGCATGTACATGCACTCATGTAACCATCACACTGATTAAAATATAGACTATTTCTAGTACCTAAGAAGGTTTCCTAAGCTCTCTCAATTTTTAAAATCAGAAAAAAATATATTTCTCAATTTGTGTGTTTAAAACAAAAACAAACAAATAGAAAACACGAAGTAGAAGGGCTGGGGATGTGAAAGCAAAATAAAAGTTGGGGTCCCCACATCACTAAGCTAAAGAGAAAAGTCAAGCTGGGAACTGCTTAGGGCATATTTGCCTTCCATTCTGTTCAAAGTCACTCCTCTGCTCACTGAGATAGATGCACATCTGAGTGCCTCCTTCGGAAAGACTCTAAAGAAACTCAAAAGAGTGTAACCCTCACTTTTTCACCTATCTGCGACCTGGGAGCCCCCTCCCTGCTTCAAGTCTTCCTGCCTTCGCTTCAAGTTGTCCTGCCTTTCCAGACTGAACCAATGTACTTCTTAAATATATTGACTGAAGCCTCATGTCTCCTAAAATGTGTAAAACTAAGCTGTACTGCATCACCTTAGGCACATGGTCAGGACTTCCTGAGGCTATGTCACAGGCACATCCTCAACCTTGGCAAAATAAACTTTCTACTCAAATTTTCAGGGTTCACATTTTGATAACCATGGAGGGATTCTGAGTGGAGATGGCCCTGACCTTTGACAAGTCTCCTGTTGGTGCTTGATACCAGCAGGAGCTAACTTTATGGCTCAAACCAAAAGAACAATTTGCTAAGGTCTGAGAGCACCCCCTCCAGAGAATCCCTGACTTCCCAAAATTTGGTCATGATCCAACTTTATTTTGCTGTACAACTCCTCTTTTTCTTTTGAGTTTTACTTGCTCCCAACACAAGGAAGGCAAGTTTTCCTGCTTCCATGATGTTGGAAGGCAGGTAATTCCTTTACGGAGTTTGAGCTCGCTTAAAACAGAGAAGATGAGCTTGGTTTGTTGTTGTTGTTGTTGTTGTTTCCTGTTTCTAGGATGGTAGAGAGCAGTCTACAGCCTGAGACCCATCACTAGGTAGAAAACTGGTTTGGGATTCTATCTTGCAAACTCCTTTTAAATGACTAAAGTTAGCATTTAACAACCAGCTGGTGTTAATTTCTTCTTAACACTTAGAGCGCTCAGAAATAGTATATTTTTGTGTGATCATTGTTAGTTTAGCAGCATTTTGTCCTAGTTGAAATATGATAATAAGATTTAAAAAATTTTTTTAAAGGAGCTCAATGTTAAAAATCAACTTAATTAAAAGGCCATCCAAGATGTGTGTGTGTGTGTGCAGATATGCATCTTTGTATTTGAAAGGCCTTCAAGTTTTGCTTTTGTTTTCTCTCCTAAGACCTTGTCTTTTTTTTTCTTTTCTTCTCAGTTTTTTTTTTCTTTTCTTCTCAGTTGACTGAATTCTGTTTTCACCTGATTTTTTTTCTTTCTTTCTTTCTTTTTAAACTAAAATAGTTATTGCAACAGAGGCTACTCTTGGGTTTTTAAGAAAGAGTGTAGTTTAATTTTAGGTTTCATTTGGCTCAAAATACAATAAAAAACATCTCCCTCCAGCACCACCACACTTTCTCTTTCTCTCTGTACTTTATGATGTAAATTTTGCTATTGGGTTTTCACCTGAGTTGTTTCCTTTAGTGTGCAAATTTAAGGCTCTTTAGCTGACAACTGCCTACGGTTGTGAAACAGGCTGTCAAGAATCTGAAAGTCTAAGATAGGAAAAAAAAAAAGAGCAGGGTCTCTATAAATCTGTAAAATGTATTTCCATCGGCATGCCTAATACATCTTTGTATGTATTTATGTGTTGTGTACAAAATGTTTCACTACTCAAAATATATAAAAGAGCTCTAATTAATTGGCTTACAGGAAAATAAAAGCTCTTAAATCAGATACTAAAAAAAAAAAGACTAGTCAAACGCTTTTCAAGTTTATGTAACTTAAATAAAATCTTTAACATATAAGCTAGCTTTAAAATTATTGGTAAAGTAATATTAGAAATGTCTTAAGAATTGCCAGCACATAGTTTTTGTTTTGCATTTATTAATCAAGCATTTCCATACTTATCCCTGCCAAATGCTATAACGTGTCAAAATTTGGCATGGGATTATGAAACTATAAACTCAGTCCACAACAGAATGATTTTTGGTTGTGTAATTTTTAATAAGACATTGATATGGGTTTAATGAAAATAGCTGCATCTTGAATTTAGTAAGATTACCATAACTTCTAATCCTGTGGCTTTAGGCAGTCTAGACCACAGGCAATAAGGAAGTTTGCTTTCGGAAAGGGCTGTTACCACTTTTGTTTCAAAGCTATAAACTAACTTGCTCCCAAAGTTAGTTTGGCCTACGCCTAGGAATGAACAAGGACAGTTTGGAGGTTAAGAGCAGGTGTAGTCAATTCGGCCAAACCTTATTCACTGTCTCAGTTATATATAATTTTGCAATGGCAGTTTCATAACTTTAAATTCATGATGATCGCAGTTTTCATAAATAATCTAGGTAGACAATTAAAATAGATAAATGTAATGGGATGAATAATGGGATAAATACTTGTAGACCAACTGGTCATAATTTCATAATTTAGAATATAAAGTTATATCAAATTAAATAATATATATTTCATTATTTGGGTATTTTCCAATAAATACATGTTGTAGGAAAATATTCTTGCAAAAAAAAGGTTAAAATTTTATCTAATTCAAAGCTTATTTAAAGGTTACATATAAAACAAGGTAAAAGGAACCTTGAAATAAAAGAGATGTAAGGTCATAAAATAAAGAGGTATTTTGTGTGTGGGTGGAAAGAAAGCTTAAAGAGAAATAATTTTATATGAGAAAGAATCTTATATGGTAAACTTTAGTCCCAAAATAAAATGACTGGTTGTTTAAAAAGGAGGGATGTTCAGGACAAATCAAAAAGTCCAAGTATTATTATTAAGTTTTGGTTTGCTTAGGGGAAAAAACTGAGATTAAAAAAATTTGTTTTAATTAAGGTTATTACATCCATGTATTGTTCTGTATGTACTTTTAAAGTCCTTGTGACATTGAGTTACAGGGCTTTGACTCCTGCATCTAAAAAGGACACAAAGTCCTGTTAAATCTTAAACACCGACAGCAATTAAAGCTTTATCTTCAGGCCCTGTAGAAGATGCCAGTCAAAATAAACTACATTTCTGTGACACAGGGCAAGAAATTAAAGGTATTTCAACTCCTTGAGGCCCAGGGACTATCACAGAAGAGATGGGCACGCAATATTGTAAGGGCCAATTTTGAAAGATAAAATAAGTTAAGTTTCTTTATAAATCAATCATTAATGTCAACGGCACACTGATGCAAGACCAGCATATGGGTCCCTGTGTCAGATTAACAAGGTTTTCTTGAAGCATTAACCAACTCCTTAGTAAAGGTCATAAAGATTATAAAGTGCTATGGAAGCTGTATCTTATGATCAAGATTAAAAATGTGATAGACTGTTTATAAAATTTTGAAAACAAATTTAATTGGCTTCATGCTGGTTTTATTAGGGCTTATTGTTTGGAAAATTAAGTCTCCTCTCAAAGAATAAAGGTTCTTGCCTTTTTTTAAAGTCCGGAAGTTATCACTTTGGTTAAATGAATGACTTATTTTACAATAACCTGTGATCCAATTTCGTGATATCAAGTGTTTAAAACCTTTGATATTTGACAAAATCCTTTGATATTTGACAAACTTTCCAAAATCAAATTATAAATTATGTTTTTTTCTGACCTAATTAAAGCTTTAACATATTAGGTTCTGTAAAGTCCAGAAAATAACATAATTTGGCTTATTTGGTACAAAAATTATACAGGAAGCATTGTTAAATAGTTATCACTTTGGTTAAATGAATGACTTATTTTACAATAACCTGTGATCCAATTTCGTGATATCAAGTGTTTAAAACCTTTGATATTTGACAAAATCCTTTGATATTTGACAAACTTTCCAAAATCAAATTATAAATTATGTTTTTTTCTGACCTAATTAAAGCTTTAACATATTAGGTTCTGTAAAGTCCAGAAAATAACATAATTTGGCTTATTTGGTACAAAAATTATACAGGAAGCATTGTTAAATATGAAATGGTGTTGGTTTTTTGGAGGACTGTATTTGTAAAATATGTTATTAGTATGTGTTCCAAAATTATGGGAAATTACTATAACTCTATATAACTCAGTGTACATTATCAGTAATAATCATAATTGTTATATTAAAATTATTGTGTGCCACAGAGGTAACAAATGTCCTTTTCAATTGTGTTTTTGACTATGGCTGTCCTAAAACTTTTTGTCATCCGTGGACAATAGTTGTCTTGTTTTGGTCCTCTTCAGAAGGTGGTTTTATACTTGGCTATAAAACTAGCAGGTGCTCTTGAATGCAGGTTTCTGATAATTTTGGAGATTGTGACATCAGAATAGAGGAAAAACTTTCAGGACTCATGGAGAGCTATAAAATATTCATGAGTATCAAGCAGAACAGGAATTAACTGCATGGACTGAAATGATCTTTTTGACTTTTTGCTTAAAATGTTGCTGATCCTTTGTTTTGTTTTACAGTCTTAAAACTTTTCTTTTAACTTTTCTTTTGAGCTATCGGCAGCTTTTAACAATTTAGTATACTCCCATAAAGAAAATTGGGAGCATATTTGTTTCTCTGTATTGATTTCTCCAGAATTTGGAAACTATTTGTAAGTCTTCTTAACTTATGGCAATACAGTTATTTGCATAAGTGCAATAAGAATCTGTTTTCATTAATAACAGACCACAATTGGAGAAACTGATTATTTTACCAAGGCTTTGACTGGAATGGTGTGCTTTCATTTAAGGAATCAAACTTGACTTATGGAGCCCTTGAAAAAATTGACCTCATATTTTGTGTACACAGTCCCTGTACACGGTTTCTGACCTGTGGTAAGTAAAGTATGTCACTTCTAACAGGCACAGAAGCCCCTGGTTTATCTTAGAACCTCAAGAGAAGAGAAAATTCACCCAACTCATAGATATTTGATGGCACAAATCCATGGCTGGGCTCTGCTTTAAAAAAATCTTATCTGGGATTCCTTCTATGGAACAACGTTCCATCAAAGCCAATATAAAGCCTATGTAAAAAATAATTATTTTTTTCTGCACCGTATATAAGTAATTAGGCCAAGTAAATTAAAGCAAATCAGTCCTACCATGATTTGTCCATAGCAAAAATGGCAAACTGGAGAGAGAAAATTATGTTTCAAAACAATTGTATACCTGTTGTTAGATTCTAATCTTGCCTAATGTTTTCAATTTTATTATTTCTACAGTTTGGGCTAAATTCCAATTTTCTCTTGACTACAAGTCTTCAAAATAATGTTTTCAATTTTTTTTCTTTTTTTTCCTTCTTTTTTTTCTTCTATTTTTTCCTTATTGGGAGTCACTGAAAACCAAGCTGTGCTTTCTTAAAGCCCTGCAAACTGAAACTAGACAACTTAAAGTTCGGAAGAAAATAACAGCCACCTATTTACATACAGAAGCCACTTTCATACCTGCTACTGATGTATAGACTTCAGAGTAGTGGGGCCTATATTGATTTTCCAGGAGTGTTCTTTTGTTTGTTGTTCTTTCTCACTTCCTCTTCCACTATTTGCTCTTCACAGGACATGAGACTTCACAACCTGCTAAACATGAGCCTTCAGGACCTACCTGTCTAGGAATAAACCATCCTAGCCATGAAAGATCAGGTGAAACTTGAGACCAGAGACTTATTTTCTAGTTAAATGCTTAATGTGAAAGGAAAACAAATCTTGAGGCCCCCAAATCACTAAGTTAAAGGGAAAAAGTCAAGTTGGGAACTGCTTAGAGCAAACCTGCCTCCCATTCTATTCAAAGGCACCCCTCTGCTCACTGAGATGCATATCTGATTGCCTCCTTTGGAAAGACTAAGCAGAAACTCAAAATAATGCAACCCTTCCTGTCTCACCTATCTTTTTACATATATTGACTGTACTTCTTACATATATTGATTGATTGATGTCTCATGTCTCCCTAAAGTGTATAAAACTAAGCTGTACCCCAACCACCTTGGGCACATGTTGTCAGGACCTCCTGAGGCTGTGTCATGGGGACATCCTCAACCTTGACAAAATAAACTTTTAAATTAACTGACACTTGCCTCAAATTTTCGGGGTTCACAGGAAGAAAGACAACCCTCCTTTATACATTGATTTGGGCCTGTGCATTGCCTGGATGGGAACTCTGGGATAGATGCTTTTAGAAGGGTCTACTGAACCCATTTCCCAGAAAAGGGAATGGCTCCCCAATTAATAGCTTGGACTTCTAGGAACCATATTGGTAGTCTGTAACTCCCTACTCATCTGGATATAGTTAACTAGAAAATTTGACCCAGTTTGAGCTAATCATTTTTCTTCTCAGGAATGTGGAATCCAGACCAAAAGAAAGCCAGCCAGTCTGTTTTCATGGCTGTAGGTACAATTTGCATGCTTGGGAGTTGTGGAGACGCTGTATTCTGTCATAAGGGCAGATCAGCAGAGAAAGCTAAAGCAAGAGGAAAATACTAACATGGACATAAGGCAGAAATGGAGAGATCAAAGATGGAAAGAGAATATATCCCAGATTCCTAATGGCTTTCCAAAACGGATCCTCTTCCTTCCTTGTTTCCCAACTGCTGGCCTCTTCATATGCTCCTTACATTCTTGTAATAAATTCTCCCTTCTTCGTTTAGGCCATTTCAGATTGGTTTCTGTTTCTTGCAACCAGACACTTTTAAAAAAAATGAAATTTTTTTTGTTCATGCTCCCTTTTTGCATGGTAATTAAGAGCATAGAATGTGGAGTAAAAGAGATAAAACTTCAGCTCCTTCATTCACTAGTTGAAAATCTAGTAGAAAAACTGAATCACTTAAACTAACTGAGCTTTAATTTCCTTATCTGGAAAAGGGGAATACTTTTAGCTATCTAAAAGCATTTGGGTGTCAAACAAATATAATGATGTATATAAAATACTAATTATAGTACCTGGCACAAAATGAATACTCAATGGGTGGTAATAATGATTACATATTTACTCAATAAATACTTATCGATTACTAACCATAAAAAAGTTAGATGACCTGAAGTGTACAAATATATTCAAGATTTAATCTCTGCTCTCAGACATGTACATATACATAATAGAAGACATTATAGAGTAATAAAGGGTACATGAATGTTTTTTAAAAACTAGGACTCTAGGTCATAACCAAAGAAATGCAAATTAAAACCACAGTGCAATGCCAACAGAATCAGAAAATAAAATAGATTAAATATTTTCTAATTTTAAATTCTTTTATTTTAAACATTTTAATGTAGAAACAGGGTCTCACAGTGTTGCCCAGGATAGTCTCGAACTCGTGGCCTCAAGCAATTCTCCCACCACAGCCTCCCAAAGTGCTAGAATTATAGGTGTAAGCCACTACATCCAGCCAGTTTAGAGATTTCAAGTAATAGTGAGGATGTTGAGCAACTGCAATTCTTGTACATTAATGGTGGGCATGTAAATTGATGTTATCACTTGGGAAAACTGTGTGGCAGTATCTACATATGCATACCTTATGGTCCAACAACTCTATTCTTACCTCTATACACAACAAAAGTGCATACATACTTTCACCAAAAGACATACATCAGAATGTTAAATGTAGCAAAAAAGCCCATCGAAAGATGCATAATTAGATTGTGATAGTATTCATACAATGGAATACTATACCACCACAAGAATGAATCATTCACAAATAACTATAACAATATGAATTTCATAAACATAATGTTAGGAGACAGAAGCTAGATGCAAGAGAGTGCACATGTTATAATTCCACTTTTATAAAGTTCAGAATCAATCTATATCCCGAAGTGTGAACTGTAGTTACCCTTAGGTGGGAGTAGTGACTGGAGAAAGGGTTTCTGGGGTGCTAGTAGTGTTCTGATTCTTGATTATTCCAGTGTGTTCAGTTTGTGAAACTTCTTCAACCTGTATACTTACATTTAGGTAAGTATGTAAGGAAGTACATGTAACTTATACTTAAAATGTTTTTAAATTAAGCTTAGTCAAGTATAGATAAAAGTCACTTCTACCTGGAATGACAGTATAACTGGATGAAGGAAATCACATTTATTTTCTTTTTTTTTTCTTTTTTTCTTTGAGATAGGGTCTGGCTCTGTTGCCCAGGCTGGAATGCAGTGGTATATTCATAGCTCACTGGAACATCGAACTCCTGGGCTCCAGTGATCCTCCCCAAAGCACAGGGATTAAAGGCAGGAGCCACCTCACCCTCAGATTTCACCCAGTAAGAAATCACATTTGCATTAGGCCCTCAAAGATGGGCAAGTCTTCCTCGGTAGAGACAGGGAATGAGCATTCTAGAAAAAAAGGAATGGTGGAATGGCACAAAAGCAAAAGCACAGAGGCTTGAAAAAATAAGGAGCATTTGGAAAATGACTAAATTAGGCAAAGAATAAGGTTGGTAGAAGAAAGTAGGAGAAAAGTTTCAAAACTTGTCTAAAGAATTTGGTCCTTATTCATTGGGCAACAAGGAGCTAGTGAAGTGTTTTGTTCTATTTTGTTTGAAGTGGGAAACAAAATGATCAGATCTACCCTCTGGGAAGATCAATATACAGGAGACAGTGGAGGAAGAAGAGCCTAGGGGTTGGGTAGGGTAGCCTACAAGGAGAATATAGGACCCTTTGTGAACTGCCCCAGACTGTCACTGAATACTCCCATTTTTCTAAGAGATAGTTTAATTATTTTTTCTGTCTCTTCTCTTTTTCCTTTTTCCCACTTCCTACTTAGCTCTTTGGTAATGCAATTATAGCCTTTACCTCCTCTTCAGCAGATACTCCTTACAGGGCAAGTTCGTCTAACGGTGTCCTTAGAAGCTCCAGAATGGAACTCTTACCCACCAGGAGGTTGCCCCGAGAGATAACAGTCAATTTACAACCCAACGTATGCCCGCTAGAGTTTTTGGCCACCATTACAACTCATTTCCGCCCATGAAGACACCAACTTGACTGCCTGACAGACAAGGCACCAAACTAGCACACGAACCCCTCACCTGCTTGTGTCCTCCTTTGCCTTTTAAAAGTGCCCACTTTCTGCTCCAAAGGTGAAGCAGCACACTTAAGGATGGAAGCCTGTACTTCTTCCCCTAAGCTAGCTTTGGAATAAAAAGTCACTTTCTTTATACCAGACCTTGTTCTTATTAATTGGACTCTGCAAGTGGCAAATGATTGAACCTGCACTTCGGTTGCGTGACTACCAACCCATCTCTTCAGCCTCAACCCTCACCCAACTCCATCCAGTTGCAAGCCAGTCATTCAATCACTTGCTGTTCCTTGAACAAACCAAGCCCTGCTGGTTTTGCACGTGGGGCTCATTCCTGCGGAAGATCCTTCCTCTGCCCCTTCACTGGGCTTAAACTGGAAGAGAGACAACTTCCTTCCCTCCAGCACTCCAGAGAGTTTTGCCATAACATAAAGCAAAGCCTGCAAGTGCAAAACTTGTCTTCAGGATTCTTAGGACCAAAGAGTGAGTATATAAACCAAATAAGGAAACATAAGCTACAATTAGCTTTTATTCTCAAATTGTGTGAAAACTGTGAAGGAAAAATCTGTTACTAATTTTTAACATATTAATTCACAAACAATAAACTTTCATTTTGTAGTTACTCGTGAGACTCTCATCACTTTGAGTAGTCTAACCAGGATCTCTGTAACCACAGAAACATGTAGCTGTTTCTCTAATTAAAAAACACCAGAGGTCACCTCAAAAGATAGCCCCGACCCAATTTTATTTTGGTACACAACATGCTATGCCTCCCCCTTCCCACACTAATAATCAGAAAGATTCTCCTTGGTTATTGCCAAGAAATTAGAAATGAGATATTGCATCATTTGAGTTATTTTTACAGACTCAAGTTGTTCAGTACATGAAGAAAATGTATAAGAGCAGAAGAGAATTATCTCAATGTTTTCCAAGGTTCAAAAGGAAACAGGAAAACTCAAGTAATCCATAATCTTTCGGGCCATCTACACAATACACACCATTAACCAAAGCAAATACTGGCCCAAGTAACACACATACACGGCAGTGGCAAAGGAGAAGAACAAATATTTGTAGTGAGGTTTCAATGCCAGAACCAGCCCTGATAAAGAGGAATAATGGAAGCCAGCTAATGCCTTTTGCCCTGTGGGTATGCCTGTTGCCAGGTCCTCCATCCGGCTTATTACTAGTTGTCTTTCAGAAAACATTTGTTGTAGGTCATCTCTTATGAGAAACCACACTGGACCCTGCCTAGTTTGAGGAGGGCTTTGCTGCAGTACCAGGGCACTCCAAGTTCACACTAAGCACAGCCATTGCTACTGTGAAGTGACTAAAGATTTCCTGGTTAGCTCCCATTCTGACTTGGAGTATCTTCAGGATAGGGACTATATCTTGTTCCTGTCTCAGTCTCCCATGCCTAGCAAGTTCTTCACACATTAGGGCCCAGCAAATATGAATGTATGCCTGAGGTTCCTTTTAATGCTTTTGGCCTCTTAGCTGGTCCTGCAAGGTCTTAAAAGAATATAGTGTGATCTGCTCATAAGTACTACAGTCAGGACTTGAAGGCATCTTTTATCTCTAAAGCCCGTGGTTCCCCCCCATAATAATATCACTATTTTCTTTACACTGTTTTAAAAGACAATGATACAATCTAATAGCAAAATACTAAATTATAGGATTACTTTCAAAAACTTAGAAAATACAGATAAACAGAAAGAAAAAAATCACTCAGAATCCCATCTGTTAACATCACAGTACACACCCTTCAAGATCTTTCGTCACATTAAGTCATTACATACAGACATGTCCAGGTTGGGACCAGGCTTATGTGGATGAATTGTTCTTTACAGGGTCAGTGCCATGACTGCAGTATTGCTCAGAAGAGACTATTCCTTGTTCCACCTCAAAAATTGGTGGGCTTTTCATTTCTTTCTTTTACCCCTCACCAATTGTTTTAAACAGGACATGACTTTTCATTTTGTACCACATATTCTGTGCCTTTCTTATATCCTAAAGTTTTTCAAGCTCTTGATGATAAACCAGGCCAATCCACCTCAGTCTTTGCCCAAACAGCTCCCATCTGGAGTCCCCAATCCTTCTACTCCAATGTAGGCTATTGCTCTTCATGCTGCTGCCAGCAAATGTCCTGAGGCCTCAATGCCCTGCTCCCCTGGGTTGGAGCAACTACTTCGGCATCCCCCACCTTTCTCTTTCTTAAATTATTCTGTCATTGCTGAAATCCATCCTCAAGGAACATTTTTTTAAAGGGTATATTGGAGATAAAATTTCTAATGCTTAAATATTTGAAATGCCTTTTTCCTCCTCTTGTTTGGTTAGCCAAACAATAGCATAGCATAACAACCTGTATTTTAAATTACTATATAAATTACTATGTAAAACAATAGCTTTGTAACCTGTATTTTAAATTTTTCCCAGAACTTTGAAAGCCTTGCTCCATATTTTTCTTAGCGTTTCATGATGCTGATAAGAAGTTTGATGCTGGTAATTAAGTCTTCTGTTCTCCTCTCTCTCATCTCAGGTTTTAGAGTATATGAGTTGTGTTTATGTGTATAATTGCTAGATAAAAGGGAATGTGTATATTTCACTGTAGTGGGCAGAATAATGTTCCTCCTCCTCATCCCCCTCAAAGATGTCCATGTCCTAATTCCCAGAACCTGTGAGTTTGCTATCTTACACAGCAAAAGAGATTTGACAGGCATAATTAAGGTTACCAACCTTGAGATGGGGAGATTAGACTGGATTGCCTGAGTGCACTCAATGTAATCACACAAGTCCTTGAAAGTGGACAACTTTACTATCTGGATCAAAGTTGAAACAGAAGGAGGAGGAGATTTGAATCATGAGAGGGACTGGAGCTGCCATTGCTGGCTTTGAAGAGAAAGCACGATAACCATGAGCCAAAAGTACAGGCAGTTTCTAAATGACAGAGCTGCCCTCAGCTGATTGCCAGCAGGACAACAGGCAATTTGAATTTACATATTATCTGCAAGGAACTGAATTCTGCTAGCAACCAGAATAAACTGGTAATGGATTCTAGAGCCTAGAAACCCTAGATCCTAGGTACAGATCATAGAGTTTCCAGAAAAGAACACAGCCCTAATGACCCTTTGATTTTAATCCAGTGAGACTCATACCAGACTTCTGACCTACCAATCTTAAATTAATAAATTTGTGTGTGTCTTTAAATATGTGTTGTTTTAAGCCACCACATTTGTGGTAATTTGCTACAGTAGCAGTAGAAAACCATTTTTTAAAAATAAATGCTGCCAAAATGTCATCCCCCAAAGCTAAATTTATTTATACTTATACCAACAGGTAATGAGAAAACCCTTCCTCAAAACCTTCACTGACAAGGGATATTTTCAATATCTTAATTTTTCCAAGCTGATCCTGAAAAATATTTCACTTTTGATTTCATTTGCAGGCCAGGCCTCTGCTTTTTTAACAAGGTTGAGCATCCTTTATATATTTGTTAAACATATTCTGTTTTGTTTGGAATTACACCATTTTGTAAAGGTCCTTAGATTTCTAAAATTTCAAACTATTAATAGTTATACTATGACTATACATATAAAAAATATGTCCTGTTCGGTATTTGTTAAACACTTTTAATTTAATGATTTGTATCTCCTGCTCTGGAAATTATTTTGCATAGTAAACCCTGTGGCAGAATCTGCTGGCTGTCTAGCTGAATATCAACACTTCCCTCCTTAATAAGCACATCTTGATCTTTTTAATATCATATTGCTGCCCAGAATAAAGAACTACATTTCCCAACTTGCCTTGAAGCTAGGTTTGGCCAGTGAGATATAAACGGAATTATTGAAAATCTGCTTAAAGTTAGTTCCCACAGCTTAGAAGAGTCTTTCCCCACACCACCCCGACTTCACTTCTTTTTCTCGTCTGGATTTAGACTTAAAGGATGCAGTTCCAGCAGCCATCTTGAACCATGAGGTTGCCATGCACATGGAAACCACTTAGGGTGGGGAGTGGTAGCTCAGCCTGTATTCCCAGCACTCTGAGAGGCCGAGGTGGGAGTATCGCTTGAGCCCAGGAGTTTGAGACCAGCCTGGGTAACATAGTGAGACCCTGTCTCTACAAAAAATAAAAATGTTACCTGAACGTGGTGACTTGTGCCTGTAGTTCCGGCTACTCAGGAGGCTGAGGTGGGAGGATTGCTTGAGCCAAGGAGATCAAAACTACAGTGAGCTATAGTCACACTACTGCATTCCAGCCTGGGCAACAAAACAAAACCCTGTCTTACAAACAAGAATGAAGCAAACCATTTGGTAGATGATAGAATAGGTAAGAGCCTGCTGATCCTAATGACTCACTGGTCACCAATCCACCTCAAAATTTTCTTTTATGTGAGTGAAAAAACTTATGTCTTTTCAATCTTCTATCATTTTGTGATTTTTCTATTGTATGCAGTCAAATCCATTCCTAATACAGAATTCTCACAGTGATCTGCTGTGTATTTTATCTGTTACCTTTTGATCCCTCTCTCTTTGTATTTTCCAGGTGAGTGCCTTGATTTCATCTCTAAAACTTTCCTTTTTTTAAAAAAATTCTGCAATTATAATTTCATTTTCTAAGAGTTATTTCTTTTTCATAGCATGCATTTTTCTTGTTTTGTGTATGTAATAGCTTTTCAAATCTCAGAAGTCACTAGTTGGAAAGTCTGTCCTATTTTAAAGTATACTTCTGTTCTCTGAATTCTTTCCTTTGATGTCACTTTTTTCTCGTTGATTTATCTTGGATTTTCCTTTTCATGTTAGAGACTTTCATCTGATGTTTATTAATCTTTGGTTACTGCTCACACTAAGAATGAGACAATAATGGGGTAAATTTACATCACATGCCTTATCACAAGCTATGCACTGAGGAAAACACTGACTTCGGTGGTATTCCTGCCAAAAGTGTATGACCTGAATTTAATCATGAGGAAACATTAGACAAACTCAAACTAAGGAACATTCTACAAAATAATTGACTTGTCATCTCAAATATCAATACCATGAAGCACAAAGACTAGGAGATTGGTCCCCATTAAAGGCGATTAAAGACATAAGACAACTGAATGCAACATGATCTAGAAATTTCTTTTCCTAAAAAGGACTTTTTAAATGATCAGCAAAATCTGAATAAGGTCTATAATTAGCTAATAGTATTCTATCAATGTTAATTTCCTGCATTTTATATTCTTCCTCTAATTATGCAAGAGAATGTTTTTAAGAAATAAGCACTGGAATATCTAAGCATAAAGGGGCATCATGTCTACAACTCTGAAATGGTTCCACAAAAATAAATTTCATATCCATCTATTCATCCATCTATCTATCTATATATCTGTGGAGAGAGAGAAAAGGATAAAGTACATATGTTAAAATGTCAATATTTCAGAAACTTAGATATACTGTATATGGGAATTCTTTGTACTTTTCTTCCAGCTTTTCTATAAATCTAAAATTATGCCAAAATGAAGCCTTTTAAAAATAATATGGCCCATATAAAGATTTTCTGGGAGCTTTGTTGGCATAGTCAGGACTGGTTAATGACAGGCTTCAATAGTGTGTGTATGTGCAGGCATGAAGCCAGCTGTAACTCTGGGAAACCTCAAATGCCAGACTTAAGAGGTATTTACTCTGAGAGTGCTTTCCCTTGCCATCTGCCATATTTTTTCCTGGGCAATTTCTTAAGATTATTTAAACCCTCTAATTTTTGGTTTGGGGTAAATGGCTGCCTACAAATCCTTCTAGTTCAATTTCTCAAACCCATTTCCCACTCTATCCACTACAGCCTTTCTGGGTGTCTGCCAGGACAGTCAGCTTCATGGTGCTCCCTCCGCTATGGCTGTCTCTACTCAGCTTCATCAAGCTTGAGAAAACTTCCAGAAATGTATTGCAATATCTTGTCTACCAATTATTCCCTCATTCTTCTTATTGTGCTATTTTTGTTTTTATTCTCTATATACTTTATTATTATTATTATTTATTTAATCTTATTTTTGCTTTTATTCTTTATATATTTTAATTTTGTTCTTATTCTTTATATAATTTTATTCCTAAGCATGTGCTTCATCAGCCATCTTGAATCAGAATTCTTTAGATAATTTAATGTTAACTTTTATCTGTAACTGGTTAATCACTATTTATGAACTCATACTTTTTTTTTCTTTTTTGGCATATCTGATAATCTTTCAGCTTTTCAATATTCCATATTGTCATAATATGGTATCACTATGGATCATATTGGATTCTCACCCTTTGGTACTTTTTGTCATATTATTATTCATTGGACCATTTAGTCAACTTAGATAATTCTTTCATGTGCATTGTCTTCTATAGCTTCACCTCATAGATATTAGGTTTGCTAAGCCCAACGTCAAGTACATTATTTATTCCTTTCTTTTACCTGAAGTAAGTATATGCCCAGAAGAATAAGCAGTCCAACACATTACATGCTACCTCTTCTTCCCCCAGCCATGGATGATTAGGTCAGGTATCTGCTCCAAATGGGCAGCCAATCTGTTGGCTTATCAGAGACCTCTGATGGGTATGGCTTGACTAGAACAGATGATCTGCACCAATCAGATTCCCTCCATCATTATTTTAAACTATAAAATATAGAGACTCTTACGAGTTGGGGGTGGACATTGGAGTGGCAAAGTCATGTCAGCTTAGTGGTGGAGGAAGCCATTTGCAAGATGCTAAGTAAGCAAACGAAACTGATTTTTAGAGAGATGAAAGTGGTATAGTTGTGGAAAAAGAAACTGAGATTAACTGGGAGAGAATTAATATTGGTTCTAAACAGCTTTCTAGTTTGTATGAGGCCCAGTTTCACACAGTTCTGTGATGTATCTGTAAAACTGAAATTAATCTTCTTTTCTAAGCTAGTTTGAGTGAGCTTCTGATTCTTTCCAACCAAAAAAAACCTTTCAACTTTAATTTTATGATTTTAATTTCCTGGTTTTCGTTTTCAAAAGAGAAAGAATTCTTTATTAACAAAACTGTGCATAAAATTAACATCTATACTAATCATNATCTCTGCAGGGTTGTATGGAGAATTTAGCAAGATGGTTTATATAAAGCACCTTGCATGAGTCCCAGCAAATAATAATAGACACTCAACAAATGTTCATTTCTTTTCCATCCTCTTCTCAGATTGTTAATACTGCCAAAACCGCTGTGAAATGTTATTTTCGACACAGTGATAGAGTATAGGTGATGACACCGTATAAGATATAATGGAGAACTAGAAATAAAGCCTAGAAAATCAATTTTTATTCACATCTTTTTTTTCTTTTTTTTTTTTTTTTGAGAGGAATCTCGCTCTGTTGCCCAGGCTGGAGTGCAGTGGCACAATCTTGGCTCACTGCAACCTCCACTTCCCAGGTTCAAGTGCTTTTCCTGCCTCAGCCTCCCTGAGTAGCTGGGATTACAGATGCATGCCACCATACCCAGCTAAGTTTTGTATTTTTAGTAGAGACGGGGTTTCACCATTATGGCCAGGCTGGTCTCAAACTCCTAACCTCAGCCTCTGCCTCCCAAAGTGTTAGGATTCCAGACGTGAGCCACCGCACCTGGCCCATTCCACAAATTAAAGTGTCAAAGAATTAGAATTTTTTACAAATCCTCCAATAGAATATGGAATCTTCCTCACTAATCCTTGACTGTGTTTACTGAGTTTAATCCCATCACTACAGTAAAAATTTCTTTTGGGGAAATTTGTTTCAAGAGTCAATGATCAGGCACAAATTTTCCATTGCAAGTTCACCTGTCAGAGTTGCTACCAAAAATGGACTAGGGAAATGCCATGCTCCATCTGTTCCCTTCATTTGTCCTTCCTCATCTTTCTCCAGAAGCAACAGGAGAAAGACCCAATGCCTTCAATGTGTTTCTATAGTTGCTATATTATGACCTTTATAATCATTTTGACCTTTGAAGCTAGAATTTCTTCTTGTTTTACATCAGATCAGTCAGATATATTATAGGTTTTAAAAGAATATATAGAATTATAAAATATCCAACTAGGAGAAAATTACTTAAACACACTTAAATCTTAATTTTGAAAGAGGGTTACAAAATAATTTTACAAAAGTCCTCCAAAGAGAGTTCCCAAATGTAGGGACCAGGTCTTTTAATTCCTTTGTATGTTCCCTCCAAAATGAAAAAATAAAAAAAGATTCAGAGTTACACAACTTTCAGCTGTCCAATAAATGTGGTTGAATTGAATCATTTCAATTACCAGAAGAAAATTTTATTAAACTCCTGTCCCAAGTTTCAATTTGAAAATACTTTTAAAACAATGTTTGGAAATGACATTAAAATTTTTGATTTGCAAAAGTCGGCAATTAAGAAAAGTACTCCAAAATAAGCATGTCTCATCTCCTGTGAATAAGCAGTTTACTTTGGCAATGGCAGAAGCTTGCCTTGGGTGGATTCATAATATCCCACTCCATAGCTGTTAACTTCCAAACCAGTGAGAGATGTATTTCTTATTCAACTGTCTAACTGATTGTTAAAGCTGAAACAAATATGTTTTCATAACATTTTCAGACAACAATTTTTTCCACTTTAAAATAGTTTGTTCATAAAAGAAATTTTGAAAAGTGTGACAAATTTAGAAAAGAAATTATCTGGAGTTTTGTTCTCCAGCTAGATCCACTTTTAATATATTCTTTTATTATTTCCTTATTACAGTCCCAAAATACACTAATTGCTTTTTTCATAAGATAATCTAATCTGCATGAAATGTTGAGTAATTGATTATCTAAATTACAATGTACCACTTGTTCATGGATTCTCCCAGACTTACTTTTGTGTTCTAGATTAAAGTTGCCCTGCTGGGGGAAACGATTTGGCCTCAACCACAGGATGTTCAAGTATATATATGTTGAGAAAAGAGAGGGAAGCATTCAAAAACAGTGCTTCTCAAATTTTTCTGCACTTAGTAATCATCTGGCAATCTTGTTAAAATGCAGAGTTGGCATTTTAACCTAGAATATAGGATAATAATTAATGGAAATTTTTGCCTTAATACATCTATCTCTACCATTAAGCAATTACGCCAGCTCTAACCCATTTCTGGGAAGACATAAGAGTATTTTTCATACCTGGAAAGTTTCCCATAGTCTGAGGGTGGAGTAGGATTTAATTTTTGCAATGCAAGTGAAAGCATTGAGCAACTATGGTGAGTCCCTCTGCACAGGAAACCTTCCAAGGTTCACAAAATATCTGTTCATTTCTTCTCTGTTGGCAATAATACCTATCATATCTGGGCACATGGCTTCCTAGAATAAAGGTTGCATTTCCCAGCCTCCTTTGAAGCTGGATGTGGCCGTTACCAAGTGCCTGCCAATGGGATCTAAGCAGAAGCATGTGTACAAGCCATGTTTTGAGGATGGCAATTATATTTAATTAATATATCTTGTTTGTCCAATTCAGGTTAAGTTACAACCCAAAGGCAGTCAGTCAAAATTTCAGTTGAAAATTTGCACTCCAGAGGTGGCATTAATGTTCTAATTAAAAAGCCTATATCATAGAAGTGACTGTTTCTGTCATTCATATCTGGGTGTTTGTTAATATTCTCAGTGAATTTCAGAAATGGGCTTTTAAGGGTGAATAAAATTAACAGCCTACTAGTGAATGCTAGAAAGGAATTGTCATTGGCTAAATTAATGATATTTAAGGTATAAGGTTAGCTAAAATATTTTAGAGACACTCCCCACCTTTGAACGAGTAGAATAAAAGAATCCAGTGTGGCCAGGCGCGGTGGCTCACGCCTGTAATCCCAGCACTTTAGGAGGCCGAGGTGGGCAGATCACGAGGTCAGGAGATTGTGACCATCCTGGCTAACATGGTGAAAACCCGTCTCCACTAAAAATAGAAAAAATTATCCAGATGTGGTGGCGGGCGCCTGTAGTCCCTGCTACTCGGGAGGCTGAGGCAGGAGAATGGCGTGAACCCGGGAGGCAGAGCTTGCAGTGAGTAGAGAGTGTACCACTGCACTCCAGCCTGAGTAGCAAACTGAAGCTCCGTCTCAGAAAAAAAAAAAAGAATCCAGTGTGACCTGTGACCTGTGGTCTGTACCTTTAGGAATAATGCCCGTGGCTTAATCTCTAAATGATCCTAGGTTCAGTATTTGGTTTTAAGGGCTTTTTACCTACCTGATGCTGACTACACAGATAACAGATTCCTGCTTCTGGAACGTTGTCATACCTGCCTTGGCTCAATTTTTCATGTCAGGTGAGATTAGAGATTGGAGGAAGGAGAGCCAAGACTACCTTCAATTGAAAGAAAAGACAAGATAAACTATTCTTATGCTTGCTTATAATTAATTTTTTTTAAATAAATGATTGCTTTTGTGGCAGAATTTGTTCTGCGACTTGCTTTCCATACAACCTGATAGCAAGGTTGAAGAAGCAACTGATACTTTCATCTCAAATCTAGTATTTTCTACCAAAAACACCCTAAGAGTTGTATGGGACCAAATGGGCTTGTGTCAGTCCATAGTACAGAGCATGGGATAGAAAAAGATAGGTCTCCTAAAAGCCGTGGAGCCACCATAAAGCTCTGGACTGCTCTCCTCCAAATTGTGTGTCCAAATTGAAAAATAAATTTCCAATGTGTGCCAGCCTTTATCATCCTATGTTTTCTGTTATTCACAGCAGAACCTATCTGATAGTCCTGTTGGCCCCAGTCACCATAGCAGGGAAAACTTCCCATGGAAAACTTTTATGATTTAACCTCCCCCCTCCTCATACTTGTCCTCCTCTTTAGTTTAGGATTTTCTCTTGCCCCTTCCTCCTCTACTTTCAGATACTCTGCATTCCCCATTCAATGCTTCCAATCAGAAATATCTACTCTCCCAGGGAAGGGTATTCTGTAACATTGCTGCCTTGGTGGGGACTTAATCACTTACCATTACTATTTCAAAGGAAAGAGTTTTGTTGTTGTTGTTTGTCTTTTTGAGATAGCACCTAGCTTTGTCACCCAGGCTGGAATGCAGTGGCACCATCTCGGCTCACTGCAACCTCTGCCTCCCAGGTTCAAGCGATTCTTCTGCTTCAGCCTCCCGAGTAGCTGGGATTACAGGTGCCTGCCACCACGCCAGCTAATTTTTGTATTTTTAGTAGATACAGTGTTTCACCATGTTGGTCGGGTTGGTCTCAAACTCCTGCCCTCAAGTGATCCACCTGCCTCAGCCTGCCAAAGTGCTGGGATTACACACATGAGCCACCACGCCCAGCCATCAAAGAAAAAAGTTTATAATCCTAATTATTTTTCCAATGACAGATATATCAGAAGTCAGACATGTAACCCTTAGACTCTATATCTTACCACATATAATTTTAAAAATAAAAATGATCACTTGTTCAGGAGCAAACATAATCCAAAGCCCATATAACATGATATAGTATTTCCTTATTTTTTCAGGTACTTTTTTAAAATGTCATCTTTTGTGTTCATTTCACAACTTTTTTTTTAAAAAAAACAGCTTTTCAAGATTACAAATGCCTCAAAATTACATAATATTTAAGATTATGTAACATGGCTTTACCCATTAGAATGCCTTTTAGGCCTATTACCATTCTTTGTCATTCTCTTCATACTTACACTCCACTTCTCCAAAAGTAAATAGAAAAGGAACTAAATAAACTAAATAAAGGACCTAAGACCTCTCCAATTTTTGCACAGATCAATACCATTATTTGAATTCTTCAAGATTTCTCTTTGTGCAAAGTTCAGCCGTGATGAAAGCAGGAGAGTCTGATGATTTAGCATATGCTCTAGAGGCAGTCTGAGTTCAAATCCTGACACTACCTCTGTGCCCTTGGGCAAATAACCACTTTATGCCTCAGTTTCTCACATGAAAATGGAAATAATAACAATACCTACCTCTCAAGGTTGTAAGGATTAAAGAAGATATTAAAGAACTTAGTATAGTGCTTGGCATGAAGTAACGTTTAATAATATTCAGTTATTCACCAAATAATTATTCAATGTGTGCTTTGAGCAAAGTACTGCTAAACATTGTTGGGAAATGGACACTGAGGCAGACTGGCTTCCTAGTCTTAAGGAATGTATGACCCAGTAAGAGAAATAAAACATGCAAAGTACATAACTAGAATAATAGAAATGGATATATGTGAAGCTATTCGATAAATTATTTATTGCAATATATTAAAGATTTGCAAATTATTTGCTATTCCTGCTATTGAGTTTAATTCTCCTCACTTTGAATCTGGAGCAAGTCTTAGTACTTTGCTTTACTAATAGAATGTGACAAGTGATCCTCTGGGATCTTAGAATGCTTGCTCTAGGGGAAGCTAATCATTATGTAAGAACTCCAGGTCTCTGTAACCACCATGTATAAGGAAGCCCAAGATATCCCCCTGGTAAATCTGCATAGACATGGCACTAGGCCTAGCTATTCCAGCCATCCCAACCAAGGCATCAGACATATGAGAAGAAGTTGTCTGGCAGCATCTTGCCTACCTCAGTGAACATGAAGTAGAGAAGAACCAAGGAATCCAACAGCCAGCCAGAATGAAGGGTTCAGACCTATGGTCCCAGGTGAACTATCCTAGCCAACTAACTAGATATGACTTTAAACAAGCTAGTCAGTCTGCCTGTGCTACAGATGAATTATCTCAAATGAGATTACGTCAGTTGTCATTCTTATGTCTCTATGAATGCTGGAATGAAGAAAATAGTGTGAGCAGAATAGTTAACACAGCAGGCCTGAGCCTGCTATCCTTAGAAAGGCCCATTTATAAGATCAGCCCTTAGCTGGCATCTGGGAATTTGGCTGGTAAAACGTTTCCTGCACACATTTTAAAATTTGCCTAAATAACAAAGGTGACTCACTATGGCTATATTGTTTGTGTAAACAATATGTTTATGGTGAACACCTGCGTGGGAGGGGAGCCTGGAATTTTGGTATATGGTAGGAAGAGGGTTCCTATTTGACAAGCCTTCAATAAAGGAATCCTTGGACACCAAGTCTCTCCTAAGCTGGCCCAGTAGAAAGAACTTTGCATGTGTTGTCACAACTCATCGCCACTATGAAAGGACTCTTGGAAGCTTGTGCCTGGTTTTCTCCTGACTTTGTCTTATGTGCCTTTTCCCTTTTTTTATTTGGCTTTCTATCTTTTCATGGTAATAATATCAGCCACAGTACAAATATATGCTAAATTATTTGAGTCCTTTTACCAAATCATTGGAAATGAGGGGTGGTCTTGGGAACCCATGACACACAGCATTTTAAAAATTGTGAGAGAAAAGTTGGGAGAAATGAGATTGCTCTTCTACTTTCTTCGTACAAAAGGAGGTTTCTCTCATACCTTTCCCTTGTTCTTCCTCTTTTCTTCTTCTTTCCCAGAATATGCATGCTGGACTTCCTTATTTATTCCCTACCAAAGTCCACAGTGGCTTGTGGAGATAAACATAACTCTCAGAGACAACACCTTCAGTTCCTCAGCCCTGGAAAAGCTATATAACTGCTATCTTGCATACAAATACAAGATTGTTTTGCCTGTATTTTACTTTTATCTAGTTGTGTTTACTTTGTATGGGTATAGTATAAAGACTTTTATCTTATTGGGCTACAGATATTGAAATTTATTTTTAAAGTGTTTACCCAAAGACTAAACTAATGGTAACAAGTATTTTCCTTGCAAGTACATAGCAGCCTTCTTATATTTATGACTAATCTCTAAAAGAACTGACACTATAGCAGGAATTTATGTCTACCACATAAAATCTATGCAGCATCTCCTGCTATATAGTATATCCTTCTCACATCATACAATATGCATGACTTATTTTCAGATGATTTTCCTGATAAGCTTCATGATTATATTTTGACAGGTCTGAGTATCATTTCTTTAATTTTGGAGAATGACAAGAGCTTAGGCACTATGACAAGCAAAGTTCTTGGATTTTGCTCTAAAAATTACTAACTGAGCACAGTATATTTTAAGAATTCATGCAAGAAGCCAGTAAACGACTGAGAATCATGTGCAGGAATTCTGTTAAGTACTTTAAGCCATGTTGTAGACATAGGGACTGAGAGTTAGGAGACCAAGTTCTGACCTGGTCTATGTTTTAAAGATATGGCCTTGAGAAATAATTGATCCTAATGGGACCTCTGTTACACCAGCTGTAAAATGACAGCTTTGAGTGAATCATTTTTTTCCATCTCAAACATTCTGTGGTTCGATGATAATAGAAAGTGTGGGATAAGCGCCAAGTGAGAGGATACACGTGTATTTAATAGGAGAGAGAAGTCCCCAGAGGCTGAAATGAGAGACTTTAGTTGGTCAAATAGAGAGAGATACTTCTCCTAGGGAAAGGAGCTTGAGTGAAGGTAAAGAAGCACAATGTACTCTGTGGGATCTTAGTGAAATGTCAATGTGCAATAATAATGATATTAATAATTGTTAACCTTTATGGAGCACTCACTAAGGAAATATGTGTTATCTCATTTAATTCCCACACCAATACTAGCTATTATTATTATTATTCCCATTTTACAGAAGAGAAAACAGGCACAGAAAGATTCAGAATTTGCATGAGATCAAATAGCAAGTGGTAGAATCCACATGTGAACCTAGGTAATCTGATATTCCAGAGAATAACTTCTAATTACTGCTGTGGCAGTAATGCGTGTAAGTCAGAAATAAAATGCTCTTAGAAGCACTGTAGTTTTTGTGAATGTGACTGGAAAACTAGCATAAACAGAAAATGATAGGCTGTCATCAAGAAGAATAATGATAGTTACTGTTTATGTAGTGCCAATTGTGTGCTTTTCATACATTAGTTCTAATCTTCACAGATGTTTTTGTTTTAAATGACCATTTTACACATAAGAAATCTGGGCTCAGCACATGCAACTTGTACAAGGACAAAGTTTGTAGGTAGAAAGCTGGGATTCAGCTCTGAGTTTGCCTTATTTCAAAGACCCTCCTTAATCCACTATGCCATGCTGGATTCTTAGCTAGAGAGAAGAAACTATTTTCAAATATTAAAAACAGCTGTATATTACTGTAGGCTTTCATTTATATGAAATTCTGGAACAGAAAAAACTAGTCAATAGTGACATAATTCAGATCTCTTGTTTCTTGGAGTGGGAGAAATGAGGGGATTGCCTGCAGAGGAACACAAAGGAACTTTTTGAAATGATGGAAAGATTTCACATCCTGATTATAGTGGTGATTACTTTTACATCATATCTGTCAAACTCACTGAATTGTACACTTAAGATAGGTGCATTTTATCATATGCATATTATACCTCAATATAGTTGATTTTTGAGAAGCCCAGCTGAATCTAGTATTTGGTCTTTGACAGAGGCTGGGACCAATGGCATAATGTGTCTTTTTATATGCTTGGGACCATAGTGATGGATATAAAACGCTAGCTTTTAGCAACCATTCCAAACACCTTCTATACTACTTTCCTGTATTGCAGAGGCTGAAAAGCTCAAAATTAGATTTCTCTGACTCCTTAGTAGCTAGCTTTCTGATTGTAAGTGACATACTTCTGATTAAATAGCTTTGAGTGAGACTAGGGCCACCTGCCTGCTATGATGTTTGTTGTTGCTTGGTAAGAAGGACCATGTAGGCGATGGGTTTTTCTGCAATAGCATTCCAATATCCAATGCCCAGCTTTATGAGTGTTATGAGTTAGTAGCTGCAAGGATGACAGTGGCTTCACCATCCTCAGATTGCAACTATAGCAATGTGTTCAAGAATCCAAACGTTTCCATGGCATACTCCTGATTTCACACATTTAGGACTGGGACAGAGGATATAGCTCCCCTAGCAAATCAGCTTGATGGTTATCTCCTGGGAGTTATTTCTGGAGGTTCAGTTTAGAGACTGCTCCCCCAGCTCTCCAATGATTTGACAAGCACATAGTTACCCTTATTACATCTCTTTCTACATGAAATTGCTGGAGTGATTTCTGTTTCTCTGGAACTATACATTGACATCACCACGAAAATTGGTATGTTTTCTTCAGTCAAAACTATAACTAAAATGATTACCAGCATCATCAGATTAACAGCAACAGTTTCAGGGTACTGACTTTCTGCTAGGATAAATGCAGTAAGATGCAAACAGAGCCCCTTTATTATTTTTCCTATGCTACTTAAACTGTATGGGTAGATTGTCCCCTACTGCATGAATGAAATGAGGCAAGTCTCAGATCATAAAATCAGTCACTCTCAGATCATCAAAAGTTCTCCAATTCATGTCAGTCCCCAAAATGATCTCATTTTAGTTAGTAAAATGTCCGATCTGGGGTTAATATTACATAACCCAATGAGCTTCTTGTCCACTTACATACACCCCCATCTTGAGATTCCTTGGGGCTGGAGGAGGACATGGTTGGCTTTTGCTCAATTTTTCTGTAAGATGCCTCTCCATTTCCCTTCTCCTTTCTCTTCCCCTTCTCTTTCTCATATCTTTCTCTCCCACTTGGGATCCTCTCATGTGGAAATACCACTGGGAAGAGGTAAAACTGGGAAAGGGGAAGAGCCTCTAAACTGGTCTGGATGTCATTTGGCCTCAAGCCCTCTGAAGGGTTCCTGTCACCTGACCTGAGGTGAGGGGGAAGCGTTGGGAGCAGGAAGAACAATTCTCTCTAAGAAACAATTTCCCTCTACTGGCCTTATCAGCCTTGATTCCTTTTTCAACAGAGCTGAGTGGTTGCATATACCAGCCCAAATAGTTTTATATTCTCTAAGCACGTCTTGCATAGGTAGTCTAGCAACTCACTTTAGAATGTGAATACTTTGCAATTAATTATTTTGTTTTTGGTCTTTGAGGCTATGGCCAAAATTGAGACAGAAGGAGCTCTACTCTAATATCATGTTACTCATATATTATGTAATGATCTCCACAACCATATAAAATAAAAATCAATGACTCCATTTTGGGAACAGAGGTACAAATGGCAGCAAATGGGATTCCAATACAAATGAGTCGGCCACTAAGTCCTTTGCTGCTAACCATCATGTTTATATGATTGATATCACAAATATTGATCATTGTTACGGGTTGAATTATGTACCCCAAAATTTATACATTGAAGTCCTGACCTCTAATACTTCAGAATGTGACCTTACTTGGAAATAGGGTTATTGCAGATGTAATTTGCTAAGTTACAATGAAGTTGTAATGGAGTAGGGTGGACCCCAATCCAATGTGACCAGTGTCCTTACAAAAAGGAAAATATCAGACACACAGGGAGAAAGCCACGTGAAGACTGAGTTATGCTGCAACAAACCAAGGAACGACCAGAAGCTAGGAGAGAGGCTCAGGGCAGATCCTTTCTTTGTGCCTTCTGAGGGAGGATGGCCCTGCAGACACCTTGATCTCAGACTTCAAGCCTCCAGCTTGGGAGACTATACAAGCCACTTTGTGTTGGTACTTCGTTGGTACTGCTTTATAAGCCACTTTGAGTTGGTACTTTGTTAAGGCAGTCCTAGAAAACTAATAAACTACTCTGTGACAGCCATAGAAATATGATGGAGACTTCACGGTTGAAATCTGCTTGTGTGAGGGAGCACCTGAGCTCTGAGGGAAGAAGAGGTACTGGAGCAGCCAAAGTAGGGCCTGCTATTGTCCCTGTTCAGTGACAACATTGGGTTGGTCACTAAAAACTTTGGACAGGCTGTGAAGTAGAAAGCTTCTAAATTAATTCTACTTTCCTTATAACAGAGAAAGATTACTTGGAAAAACTTGAGAAAGTTTGCCTTGAAAAACTTTAAGAAAATAAATCTCAAACTAGAATTTTGCATAATTGTTTCTGAGAAGGCCTAAAGAAATTTGAAAGTGACTCAAAACAGGATATTATACCTGTATCTGAATGTACAGAACTAGGGGTAAGTGAAAGGGCAATACAGTACAAGCTTATATTTAATATTTAATGTCTTGCTGGCTTTGAGAACAGGAGTGCTAAGATACTAGAATAAGTATAATGGAATTCTCTTATACATCCATGGGATATCCAAATGCATAAATAATTATAAAGGTTTTCAAATTGTAATTCATGCAGAAGTGAAGACACATATGCATGTTCTGATCAAGATATGCACACACACGTTATTGTTTTAGAGATTTTAGATTCAATTTCCAAAAATATTGGCTCAAGTAACACAGATATGCAATGAAATGTTAATGCAAATACCCAAAACATCTCAATTACTTATCACAATAAATATTTATTTTTTGCTCACATCACAGTCCAGGGTGGGTCAGATGGCCCTTCTGTAGTTTGTAACTATGCTATCTAGAACATTTGGCCTCCGCTGCAGGGGAAGAAAGGGATAGAATAAGGCACTGAGGCTCTCAATTGCCTCAGTCCAGAAGAGACATACCACTACTTCTGTTCATAGTTCACTGGCTAGAACAAGTCACATGGCCCCCAACCTAACTGCAACTGAGTAATATAGAAAAACAGCTGGAAAATTTTGGATATACTAATTGTCTTTTCCATAAAAACAATACAGGGAATAAATGTGTAAAACACATTAACTCAAATAATAAGATGTTTGTTAGATGATAGTAAGTTCAGTGAGAATCTGATCGTATTAATCTTAACAAGGGGGCATTCTGGTGCCTTTCTATCCATGTGAAAATTATAGTATGGCTCAATTACTAAAATTAAATGCTGCTCAAGAGATCCCTATTTCTTCTGGAAATTCCCAAAGTAGTGGCTCATATGTGACCTCCCCCAAAAAGCTAAATTGTTCCACATATAAAACAAAAAGGAACTCAAGAGTTTCCAAGGCAGTCTGGAAGCAAGGAGACAGCAGTAAGAGAATGCCAGGACTTGGAAGGGAAGTAAAAGATGGAGGAGAGGGTCTCAACAGAGGGCAGGAGGCCCAGTCAGATGGCACCAGGGAGGAGCCCTTGAGAGAAGGGTGGAGAGTGATACATCCCCCATGTCAAGACAGTGATGTCTAATGTTCAAGTTTAAATCATTGTCAATTCTTTCATGAGCTTTCGTAGTGTCTGTTAGTCTAAACAATACAAAAAGTCTGCTATCCCTGAGTAAAAGTCTGACCTTCAGGGTCAGGGAAGTTTAGAATAGCTGCAGAGACTTTAGTCCTACGTTCTCTGGGGTAAGGCTATCATCTAGTCCCACATTCTGCAAAATGTCCACTTCCTAGACCTTGTGTCCCAATTTTGTCTTCAAAAAATACTGTCATTGTGAAATCATCCCTGTGGAAAAATTGGAAAGAAAGATTTTTCTGTGCTGCAGGGAAGGCCCCATAGAGAGCAGATGACAGCACAGATTTGAAAGTGGAACCAGGCAGCATAGCTTTTGCCAACAGTGTTCAACAGAAAGAAAAAAATCTATATTTTTATTGTATTACATTTGCATAAGTAAACCCTAGAGGGATATCAAAGAAGCTAATCAAGTAAGTACTTTGGGGGATAAGGCAGGTGAGGGCAGAGGTGGGAGTAAGAATTTTTACTATGCATACTTTTATATTATTTGATTTTGAACTATGAGAATATATTATATATTCGAAACGTTGAAAGCAATTGAAAAGAAAATGTCTTCCAAACATCACAGCCTTGTGTTCAAGCTGTTTTGGGAGAACAAAAGAGTAGGATAGAATCCATCAAGAGGGAAGCAACATAGAGGACAGTAGTCAAGGAAAGAATTACAATGTCAGGATAAGCAGGAAATGTGAACATGAGGGAATCAAGGGAATTAGGAGTCCCTGACTCAACTTCCCCTTCCTTGAAGTTCCAGAAATACTTAGGGGGAGAGGTTTAGGATGAGGAAGAGGATGTTGGGCTTTCCATAGGATATGGAATAGGAGCTGGAGACTTTGTAACTTCAAATATTAGAAGAAAGGGTGGCCCTAGAAGGATGGTGCAACTTGAGGACATCCAGGTGGCAGACACTTAGATTATATTAGCATGGCCTCCAAGGCCCTTGACAATTTGATCTGATCCTTACTGACCCTTACTTCTTTCCTGCAGCACTTTTCTCATTAAGGGCCAGTCCAGGCTAAGTGTTGGGGACACAGGATGAATGCAAGATTAAAAAGCACCCAGTCTGATTGATAAAAGCTGATTTAAAAACAAGATGTTACACGTGCTCTACTAGTAAAGTGTACAGTTTTAGTAGCGACTCAAGTGCAAAGTAGACAATTGTGTGTTCCAGGGCTTCATTCACATGTTGGGCCATATGTGAATTCACACTCTAGCCAGGGTGATGAAAATAGCCAGAGATTGGCTGAGTTTCTCTCTTTTCACCAAATCTCTCATCATCCCATAATCTAGCCCTAGCTTCAGTACATGGAGGCTGGATCCCAAGAGTCTAAAGAAATCTGCAAGCCCTCTTAAGGTCTAGGCCAGCAAGTCACATTGCATCATTTTCACCACATTCTATTGGTGAAAGCAAGTCATGGGGCTAGTCCAAATTCAGTGTACAGGAAACAGATACTACCTGTTGATGAGAAGATTAGAAAAGTCACATTGCTAAAGGGCAAACAGTATGACAATGATTATGGAGGCTATCTTGAGAAATGAACTACCTTAGTGGGAAAGCACTAATTTGAGATATCTACAACTCAGTTACAGACTCTCACTTAACCACTCATTAAAGACTTGCTTTCTAACTGTAGTGAACTAAGATTGATAACCCAATATCTGGACTGCCATTCTAAGTACAGGTATCTTCCTTATAATACTCATACCCTTATGGCCCACCACTAGACTTTAACACCCGAAGGGTAAGACTCTATCTTAATCATCAGGATTGAATGTGATACCTGGCACTTAGTAACAACATAAAGTATTTGGTAATTACATTTGTTGAATTAATAAATAATACAATTAGGTATTTATTGGGCATTCTCATATACCAGAGACTATTCTAAATACTTTAGATATTGTATTTGGCTGTTCTCATGGTGCTAATAAAGACATACCCAAGACTGGGTAATTTATAAAGAAGAGAACTTTAATTGACTCACAGTTTCACATGGGTGGGGAGACCTCAGGAAACTTACAATCATGGCAGAAAGGGAAGCAAACACGTTATTCTGCACATGGCAGCAGGAGAGATAAGTGCAGCAAAAGCGGAAAAGTCCCCTATAAAACCATCAGATCTTGTGACAACTCACTCACTATCGTGAGAACAGCATGGAGGTAACAACCTTCATAGTTCAATTACCTCCCACCGGGTCCCTCCCATGACACATGGGGATTATGGAAACTACAGTTCAAGATGACATTTGGGTAGGGACACAGCCAAACCATATCAGATGTTTTGATTTATTTAAGTAGTACAACTCTGGCTATAATTTGCCTAAGATTATATACCTTGTGTGCAGTGGTCCTGCATATAGATCTACTTTATCTGTCTCCAGAGCCTGTGCCCTGAAGGCTTTGCTGCCTTAGCAAAAGAGTAAACAACTATAGTGAAGACAGGATTGAAAATTGCAGAAATAATGGACTTGTAAAAGGACAATTGTCCAAGGCATGAATCACTTAGAAGCATTTTAGTATACTGGTTAAGAGTGTAGTCTCTTTTAGTTTGAATTTCAGCGCTGCCAAATACTATCTTGGGTGGAATGCTCTCTGAGTCTGTTTTCTCATCTGCAAAATAAGTCTAAGAATAGAGCTTATCTCATAGGGCTGTGGTGAGGCTCAACTGAGATAGGGCAAGTAAAGTGTTTATCTTAGTTCTTCAAACATAATGAATGCTCAGTGAATGTTTACCATTAATCACACAGACAAGAAATTAAAAAATGAAATGGCAAAACAGTGCTTAAAAGTAAAAATTGGAATCAGATGTAAGTCATTTACACGGTGCATGATAAAATTCCCTTCAGAAATGTTTATTTTTTAATACAAAGAAACCTCAATTGGAAAAGAAAACAATTAAAGCTCTTCATTAGAAAGTCAAAAGAACTTTGAACATTGAGCAACTTTCTCTTTATCAACAATGCTTTGCTAACCTTTTGAAGAGGAAGATTACATCAAAAACGTTTTAAGGGCTACTGCAGGAAGAAAATAAAGGCTAGCTATAATAAAATCGTTAAGCATTATAGATCTCAAGAGTCAAGAAGACTATCCAATGAGCAAAACACAGAAAATGATTGAACTTTGCAAGAAAGGAAAAGAAAGAAAATTCCAGCATGCTAAAAAGCTAATACCAGTTTTCAAATTAAGGTTCAAGAACACTATAAAGAAATCAATATGTAAACACCAAGTGATGAAAGGCATGAAACCTATTGATATAAGTTTTACTAAAAGGAAACCATGCTAGATAAGTTGAATAAGGCTATGATTGATATCTGATGAGAGAAAAGTCACAGACATGATCACTAGGGTTGTCAAATAACGTTTTTTGGCACATATGTGAAACCTTTATTAGAAAATTAGCAAATAACTTCTAGAGAAATAAAAAATGATGCATCTTAAATTACATTTCAGTCATCATCCCTCAAGCTACTGTGGCTTCCCCTTCTCCTATGCCTTTCCCTTTGTCCCTCCCTCAGGATAGTAAAGGAAGTGGGAAGGAGAAGAATTTGAGTGCCAGCAGTGGTGATGAGGAGGAGATGGGTGCAAGCTTCTGAGGCTACTGCTTTCTGGTTTCCATCACATATAACAACAACCAAAAAAGGCTTGTTTTCCATGTAGATATTGGACACTTTGTTTCGGCTTTAAATTATAAATACAAATTGAAGTAGAAGATTATAAAACTATGTAGGTTTTTCAAAAGAGGACTTTTCTCAAAGAACTGGCTTTATAAGGCTCTATAAGACTAAAGAAGACTCTATCAGGTGTTTATGGTGTTCCTTTTTCATTTTGCATGTTCCTTACGCAGTTCTGTAGACTCTAAATGATGCAGCACTATAAGCATTTTGTGGAAAAGAGGCATAAGAGGCAATATTTATTTTAGGTATAGGAAGTGTAAGAGCATGTTTTTAAAGGGAAGATAATATACAAGGCTACTTGACTTTCATTGACTAAAATGATGGGATTCATTTAATCATGCATTCAGCAAATATTTGTGAAACATACCCTATGTGCCAGGCACTATTCTAGACACTGGGGAGACAGCAATAAACATGACAAAGTTCCCACTCTCTGGAGCCTTGCATTCTACTGGAGGGAAACAGGCAATAAGCAAAAAGACTTATGAAAAGTTTTTGGGCCCTATGAAGAAAGATAATTCAGGGTAAAGAAAGGAGGGAAGAGGTTGTGAATCTCTTAGGTAAGGTATTCAGGGAAGGCCTCCTGGGGAGCAGAGACCCGAATACAGTGAGAGAGTCTTGCAGGTGTCTGGGGAGAGAGAACATCCAGGATCCAAGGTAAAGGACATGCCAAGTAGAAAGGTCATGAGGCACGGTTTGTGATCCGTACACTCACATGGGTCCCCACTCTCAGAAGGACTCTGTGCTTTCTTCAATGCTCAGCAGTCACTGTCTTAAAATTCTTAGTAATTTTTGAGCAAGAAGCCCCAGGTCATTTTGCACTGGGTCCCAAATATTATGTAGCCAGTCATGTCATGAGATGGGAGTGGTCTTAGCATGTTTGAAGAATAGCACAGAAGGAGCAGGGATGGAGATGACTGATCAGGTGAGGAGAAGGAACACAGGTGATGCAATGAGAGAGGTAGAAAAAGAGGGAGCAAATAGGATACTGCAATGATACTGGTAATTAATGAGCTGTCATAAACTCAGATGGTCATGATGGTGCTTGATAAGATACTCATAAGATATGCTGCCTGATAAATAGATCACTGATTTCAGATCCACAAATTCCTTGTTGCTCATTATAAATTGCAATACTATTGGTACAACACTGTATAGTCCTGTGCTGCATAACAATGTTTCCCTCAAGGATGGACCACATACACTTGGGTGGTTCCAGAAAGTCATAATTGAGCTGCAGTATTCGTATCACCTAGTCACATTGTTGATGTTGCAGCCATCATAATGTTATACTGCAACACATTACATTTTCTATGTTTACATACACAAATACTTAACATTGTGCTACAATAGCATACAGCATTTAGTATAGTAACATGCTGTACAGTGTAGCCTAGGAGCAATAGGCTATACCATTCAACCTAAGTGTGTACTAGGCTATGTCCTCTAGATTCGCGAAAGTACACTCAATGATGTTTACACAATGATGAAATCACCTAACGATGCATTTCTCAGAATGGATCCCCATCATTAAGTAATGCATGGCTGTATTCAGGATCAAATAATTGAATGAAGTCCAAGCACTTCATTTCTAGGAAACAACTAATTTGGTAGCTATTACTAGAGAAACTGCTAAATAGCAGTAGTGAACAAAGGATTTCCTGGATGCCGACGCCTAGTGTCTGACTCTCTCTTTTACTACTCTTCACAGGTATTAAATAAAAATCATAGCAGGTCATTGTTTTGGACTCAGCCCCTGCGCTAGGGTCTAATAGACCAGACCAAAAATCAAAATGGAGTCAACTGTGCTAAAGTTCCACACTACCAAAACAAAACTAGATTGTTACGTGACTTTGAGAGAAATCAGGATAGAGAGATGACAGCCATCTGTCCAAACAGGTCAGTTTTAATCTTAACAGGCATGATAGTGACATTCCCTCTGTTTTTGTTTGTTTGTTTTACTATTGTACTTTAAGTTCCAGGGTACATGTGCACAACATATGTATAAATGTGCCATGTTGGTTTGCTACACCCATTAACTCGTCATTTACATTAGGTATTTCTCCTAATGCTGTCCCTCCCCATGCCTCCACCCCACAACAGGCCCTGGTGTGTGATGTTCCCTGCCCTGTGTCCAAGTGTTTTCATTGTTCAATTCCCACCTATGAGTGAGAACATGCAGTGTTTGGTTTTCTGATCTTGTGATAGTTTGCTCAGAATGGTGGTTTCCATCTTCATCCATGTCCCTACAAAGGACATGAACTCATCCTTTTTTATGGCTGCATAGTATTCCATGGTGTATACGTGCCGCATTTTCTTAATACAGTCTATCATTGATGGACATTTGCATTGGTTCCAAGTCTTTGCTATTGTGAATAGTGCCGCAATAAACATACGTGTGCATGTGTCTTTATAGTAGCATGATTTATAATCCTTTGGGTATATACCCAGTAATGG
>NW_016811421.1:1555766-1611575 GCF_001698545.2 Rhinopithecus bieti | reverse complement strand
TTAGGTCCACTTGGTGCAGAGCTGAGTTCAATTCCTGGATATCCTTGTTAACTTTCTGTCTCATTGCTCTGCCTAATATCGACAGTGGGGTGTTAAAGTCTCCCATTATTATTGTGTGGGAGTCTAAGTCTCTTTGTAGGTCTCTAAGGACTTGCTTTATGAATCTGGGTGCTTCTGTATTGAGTGCATATATATTTAGGATAGTTAGTTCTTCCTGTTGAATTGATCCCTTTACCATTATGTAATGGCCTTCTTTGTCTCTTTTGATCTTTGAAGGTTCAATGTCTGTTTCATCAGAGACTAGGATGGCAACCCCTGCCTTTTTTTGCTTTCCATTTGCTTGGTAGATCTTTCTCCATCCCTTTATTTTCAGCCTATGTGTGCCTCTGCATGTGGAATGGGTCTCCTGAATACAGCACACTGATGGGTCTTGACTCTTTATCCAATTTGCCAGCCTGTGTCTTTTAATTGGGGCATTTAGCCCATTTACATTTAAGGTTAATATTGTTATGTGTGAATTTCATCCTGTCATTATAATGTTAGCTGGTTATTTTGCCCATTAGTTAGCGCAGTTTCTTCCTAGCATTGATCATCTTTACAATTTGGCATGTTTTTGCAGTGGTTGGTACTGGTTGTTCCTTTCCATATTTAGTGCTTCCTTCAGGAGTTCTTGTAAGACAGGCCTGGTGGTGACAAAATCTTCGGCATTTGCTTGTATGTAAAGGATTTTATTTCTCCTTCACTTATGAAGCTTTGTTTGGCTGGATATGAAATTCTGGGTTGACAATTGTTTGCTTTAAGAATGTTGAATATTGTCCCCTACTCTTTTCTGGCTCGTAGAGTTTTTGCCGAGAGATCTGCTGTTAGTCTGATGGGCTTCCCTTTGTGGGTAACCCGACCTTTCTCTGGCTGTCTTTAACATTTTTTCCTTCATTTCAACCTTGGTGAATCTGACAATTATGTGTCTTGGGGTTGCTCTTCTAGAGAAGTATCTTTGTGGTGTTCTCTGTATTTCCTGTATTTGAATATTGGCCTGCCTTGCTAGGTTGGGGAAGTTCTTGATACTACCCTGAAGAGTGTTTTCCAGCTTGGTTCCATTCTCCCCGTCACTTTCAGGTACTTCAGTCAAATGTTGATTTGGTCTTTTCACATAGTCCCATATTTCTTGGAGACTTTGTTCATTTCGTTTTACTCTTTTTTCTCTAAACTTCTCTTCTCACTTCATTTCATTAATTTGATCTGCAATCACTGATACCCTTTCTTCCACTTGATCGAATTGACTACTGAAGCTTGTGTGTGCATCGCGTAGTTCTCATGTCATCGTTTTCAGCTCCATCAGATCGTTTAAGGTCTTCTCTACACTGTTTATTCTAGTTAGCCATACTTCTAATCTTTTTTCAAGTTTTTTAGCTTCCTTGCAATGGGTTCGAGCATCCTCCTTTAGCTTGGAGAAGTTTGTTATAACCGACCTTCTGAAACCTACTTCTGTCCACTCGTCAAAGTCATTCTCCATCCAGTTTTGTTCCATTGCTGGCAAGAAGCTGTGATCCTTTAGAGGAGAAGAGGTGTTCTGGTTTTTTGAATTTTCAGCTTTTCTGCTCTGGTTTCTCTCTATCTTTGTGGTTTTATATACCTTCGGTCTTTGATGATGGTGTCCTACAGGTGGGGTTTTGTTGCGGATGTCCTTTTTGTTGATGTTGATGCTATTCCTTTCTGCTTGTTAGTTTTCCTTCTAACAGTCAGGTCCCTCAGCTGCAGGTCTGTTGGAGTATGCTGGAGGTCCACTCCAGACCCTGTTTTCCTGGGTATCACCAGCAGAGGTCGCAGAACAGCAAATATTGCAGAACAGCAAATATTGCTGCCTGATCCTTCCTCTGGAAGCTTCATCTCAGAGGGGCACCCAGCTGTATGAGGTGTCAGTCAGCCCCTACTGGGAGGTGTCTCCAAGTTAGGCTACATGGGGGTCAGGGACCCACTTGAGGACGCAGTCTGTCCATTCTCAGAGCTCAAGAGAGCTCTGTGCTGGGAGAACCACTGTTCTCTTCAGAGCTGTCAGACAGGGATGTTTAAATCTGCAGAAGTTTCTGCTGTCTTTTTCTCAGCTATGCCCTGCTCCAGAGGTGGAGTCTACAGAGGCAGGCAGGCCTCGTTGAGCTGCGGGGGGGCCCCACCCAGTTCGAGCTTCCCAGCCATTTTGTTTACCTATTCAAGCCTCAGCAATGGTGGCTGCCCCTCCCCCAGTCAAGCTGCTGCCTCGCAGTTTGATCTCAGACTGCTGCGCTAGCAGTGAGCAAGGCTCTGTGGGCGTGGAACCCACTGAGCCAGGCACAGGATATAATCTCCTGGTGTGCCATTTCGTTTGCTAAGACCATTGGAAAAGTGCAGTATTTGGGTGGCAGTATCCGATTTTCGTGGTAGAGTCTGTCGTGTCTTCCGTTGGTAGGAAAGGGAAATCCCCCAACCCCTTGAGCTTCCCAGGTGAGGTGATGCTCCGCCCTGCTTTGGCTCACCCTCCATGGGTTGCACCCACTGTCCAACCAGTCCCAATGAGATGAACCATGTACCTCAGTTGGAAATGCAGAAATTACCCATCTTCTGTGACGATCACGCTGGGAACTGCAGACTGGGGTTGTTCCTATTTGGCCACCTTCAATGTTTTCCCAACGTTCCCTCTGTTTTGATCTTCACAACAAAAAGTCACCTGCAGCCAGGTGCAGTGGCTCACGCCTGTAATCCCAGCACTTTAGGAGGCTGAGGCAGGTGGGTCACAAGGTCAGGAGATCCAAGACCATCCTGGCTAACACAGCGAAACCCCATCTCTACTAAAAATACAAAAAAATTAGCTGGGCATGCTGGCAGGCACCTGTAGTCCTAGCTACTCAGGACGCTGAGGCAGCAAATGGCATGAACCCAAGAGGCAGAGCTTGCAGTGATCCAAGATTGCGCCACTGCACTCCAGCCTGGGTGACAAAGCGAGACTGTCTCAAAAAAAAAACAAAAAACAAAACAAAAAAAATTCGCTTGCAGTAATCTGATGTCAGTCAGTTATATTTCTATTTTTCTGTCTCCCTATTCCTGCCTTATAAGAACACTGACTTTAAAAATGACTGCATTTTGTTCTTTGTTTCTGTTTTCTTCATCCTTTTCTGTCTGTAAAACCAAACCCTTCTGCACATCTCAATGGAATACTTATTTTATGGAATGAAGTGTCATCCTATTCTAGAATTGCAAATAAAGCCAGTTAAGCCAATAAATATCTCAGTTAAGATCTTTAACTAAATTGATTGTACCTTTTTATTTTGACATGAGCTAATTGTTTTCTGCTGAGAAGGTTTTGCAGTTTGCATTGTGGGCCATTAAAGATGCTGCCTCTCTGAGCTGCTTTACCTGCCCAGATGGTAGGCTCAATGACAACAATGACAAATCATACACATTTTTATCTTTCTTTATCAAAAGTCTTTCATTTTTCTTCTGTATCCAATTATGTTATCAACTCTTACAGGAAATGTTTCAGCTACATCTATGAAAGCAGTCAGTGACTCTGAACCCAGGACATATTACCATTATCCAAAAGAAGGCTGTTTGCTTAAAATTTCCTTTGATTAAAATGTCTTGTAGCTTGACAACATAAGCCCAAATCACCTTAATAAAATTACAACTGTTCTCCTACTGATGCAAGTAGGGTACCTCAATGACTTTCCACATTGGTCTGGCCCGTAGCTAGTTTACAGGTTTACAAATGCTTTTCTAAGAACAACTGAAAGGCTAACCACACATTTAAGTACATGCTAATAACCAATTGTGAGCATCTTCCTCAACCTTACAGTCAAATTTACAAAGAATCATATTCTTGGAATCAGTGGGAATCAGTTGGAAAGGCCTTTTTGAAGTACATCATGCTGGTTCTTTTGAGTAGGAAGAGGTTGGGTTGGCCACATATATCATAGACCACTGCTTCCCTCTTCTTTGGACCTGGAGATTGGCTATGGCAGTGAGTATTCTGACAACTGCTGCTCATGGCTTCTATGTCATGGATAATTACTATCCCAGGCAGCAGTTCACACCCTCAATTCTGGTTCACATGGGGCTCACAGAACCTACTGGATTCTCCATCAAGCCTGCACGGAGATTCTGCACAAACTCCTGTTATCATCGCAAGGAGTTTATCTCCTCTCCTTTAATCATACTCAGTATTACTTTTTAGTCCCCTTGGGCATTTGGATCATCCCTGGTGAAAACTGAGATTCCAATGAGTAGTACAAATGTCATTAAGAATTTCTTAATATCTTCTGTATCTGTGGGTTCCACATCCATGAATTCAACCAACCATGTTTTAAAATATTAAGGAAAAAGTACAAAATAACAGTACAATAAAAATAACGTAAATATAGTATTATGATTATTTACATAGCATTTACATTGCATTAGGTATTATAAGTAATATAGAGATTATTTAAAATGTACAGGAGGATGTACATGGGTTATATGCAATCTTTATGCCATTTAATGTAAGGGTCTTGAGCATCTAGAAATTTTGGTATCCTGCAGTGGTCCTGGAATGAATCCGCCTCAAATACTGAGAAAAGACTGTATTAAGTACTCAAGAGATCTGCACTGCATGATTACCAAAGCTGTCAATAGTCTCTGGTGAGCATGAGTCTTCAGTGTGTTTGCTGGTGAGTAGGCTGGGGTGTGACAAGTCCTTAGGACCAGTGGAAGGAATTAAAGAACCTAACAAGAAAACATACAACTGCTCAGAATTCTCCTCCTGGAATGCCTGGGAGGTTAGACCAGAATGGCAGCTTGCCTGATCTCCGCTTCCACAAGCAGCTTCAGGAACACAGGGCTGGGTAGGCCTCCTTATCTGGCCACCACATGGGGTATGAAGCAATACTCAACTCACAAGGGTTCTTTTCATTGTACCCAGATCCTGACACTTCCTGGGCCTCATGCGAATCCCCAGGACCCCACCCCCTCTCCTTTAGACCCTTGGGCACAAAAAATTCTCCCGTTTCTCTGAAAACAGAATTCCACTACCTTTGAGAAAACTCCCAGAACTTAGAAAAGCCAGTTTATCCTACATGGAGGGTAAAAGGATCTGGAATTTAGAAACTTTAAAGAACAAAGACCTTCTTTTATCCTGTCTCAATACCTGTACTCTGTGTGTGTGTGTGTGTGTGTGTGTGCGCGTGTGTATGTGTGTGTGTTTATGTGCGCGCACAGGCGCAAATACCTACCATCAGTCTCTTACAGTCACCAGCCCCTCCCTTCTGTAGCAGGTCACTGCCTTGCTAATCCTGTTATTTGAATACTGGAGGAAATTGAAATAGTGCTAGAAGTCAAAATAAATTCATTGAATTCATTTTTTTCATAAATAATGAGAGAAGATTTGTTTTTGACCAAGGGCCTATGAGATGATCACGAAGCCATGTTTAATCAAGCAAATTATATAGCTGTATCATAAGAGTATATGGAGGCTTATGTGACAAATCTAGCATGTTGGCTTCTTTTTTAAATATTTTAAAATTATTTTAACTGGCATTTTAAATTTTAAATTGGCATTGTAAATTTAAATTTGAAATTTGAAAATAAAAATTTTAATTTTTTTCTTAGCAGAGATGGGGCCTTACTTTGTTACCCAGGCTGGTCTTGAACTCCTGGGCTCAAGTGATCCTCCTGCCTCAGCATCCCAAAGGACTGGGATTACTCGTGTGAGCCACTCCTCCCAGCCTGCATGTTGGTTCTTAAACACAAAAGTTCACTGAAGGCTACAAGATAAACGAGTTTTTTTACTAACTAAAGAATCAATAATTTCTACTTTTATTTTTTGAGACAGAGTCTCGCTCTGTCACCCAAGCTGGAATACAGTGGCATGATCTCTGCTCACTGCAACTTCTGCCTCCTGGGTTCAAGAGATTTTCCTGCCTCAGCCTCCTGAGTAGCTGGAATTACAGGCGCATGCCACCACACTGGGCTAATTTTTGTATTTTTAGTAGAGATGGGGTTTCACCATGTTGGTCAGGCTGGTCTCAAACTCCTGACCTCATGATCCTCCCACCTTGGCCTCCCAAAGTGCTGGGATTACAGCGTGAGCTACCGTGCCTGGCCAATACTTTCTACTTTTAAAAATATATACTAATTAAAATGCTCATTTTACTAAAATATATGTTTAATTGGCATTTCTTCTGAGAGAACTAAGGAGACAGAAATGCCATAAAGGGCAAAATGAATGGACTGAATTGCCTCAATCAGTAAAGGTGAAACTTGGCCCACCAAGAAACAAGGTCATCTCCATTTATAGGTGCCTGATACAACTTCATTAAAGGTAGTAAAACAGATAGTTACGATAAGTAATAAAGCCGGAAAGTAAGCCAAGGTCATGTACATAGAAACAAATGGTTCTGTGTATGTATGTGTGTGTGTGTGTGTATATATATATATGTGCGCGCACAGGCGCAAATACCTACCATCAGTCTCTTACAGTCACCAGCCCCTCCCTTCTGTAGCAGGTCACTGCCTTGCTAATCCTGTTATTTGAATACTGGAGGAAATTGAAATAGTGCTAGAAGTCAAAATAAATTCATTGAATTCATTTTTTTCATAAATAATGAGAGAAGATTTGTTTATGTGTATATATATATATATATATATAATTTCAGTGGCTGGTAGCCACTGAACCAGAATACAAAGCCAAGAAGACAGCCCAAAATATATCAAAAGATGTTAACCAGTGTTCCAAGAGGTAGTGGGCCATCATTGGACACTCTCTCTTTGAAAAAAAACCCCTGAAGAAAAGGGTGGGGTTTTTAACATCAAGAGAATAGTAGTATAAACGGAAAAGCCAATCACCCGTAAGCGGGTGAACTTTGACAGTGATGAAAGCTATTATATAAATACCCAAGGGAAGTTGGAGTAGAGGATAAATGGGGCATTTATATCTCTTTCATGAGATAATAGTAATGATAATAATATCAACAACAATAGGAGCAACAGAGCTAACACGTATTGAAACCTGTCAACAACTGTGTTAAGTGCTTTGTAAACATTACATAATTTGATCACAATATCCCTCCAAGGTATATGTTCTTAAGGAGGCCTGCAGAGGAATTTGGCCCCAAAACTCTCAACTGTTACATTATAGATTCCAATTTCCTAAAGAAATAACCTAGGCTCACTAGGGAAATTTTCTGCTTTTAACATAATTTTGCCCCTCCTCTTCCCTCCCCTCCCCNGCCAATCACCCGTAAGCGGGTGAACTTTGACAGTGATGAAAGCTATTATATAAATACCCAAGGGAAGTTGGAGTAGAGGATAAATGGGGCATTTATATCTCTTTCATGAGATAATAGTAATGATAATAATATCAACAACAATAGGAGCAACAGAGCTAACACGTATTGAAACCTGTCAACAACTGTGTTAAGTGCTTTGTAAACATTACATAATTTGATCACAATATCCCTCCAAGGTATATGTTCTTAAGGAGGCCTGCAGAGGAATTTGGCCCCAAAACTCTCAACTGTTACATTATAGATTCCAATTTCCTAAAGAAATAACCTAGGCTCACTAGGGAAATTTTCTGCTTTTAACATAATTTTTGCCCCCTCCTCTTCCCTCCCCTCCCCCTACTCCTCCCCTCCCCTCCCCCCACTCCTCCCCTCACCGCCTCTCCCTTCCTCTCCCCTTCCCTTCCCACCTTTTTAAAGAGATGGTCTCACTCTGTTGCCCAGGCTGGAGTGCAGTGGTGTGGTCCGGCTAATTTTTTTATTTTTAACTTTTTTATAGAGAAAGACCTATGTTACCCAGGCTGGTGTCAAACTCCTGGCCCCAAATAATCCTCTCACCTTGGCCTCCCAAATGGATGGGGTTACAGGTATGAGCCACTGTACACTATACCTGGCCTCTATTTCTTTTTGCTCTTTTTTTTTTTTTTTTTTTTTTTTGAGATGGAATCTTGCTCTGTCACCCAGGCTAGAGTGCAGTGGCATGATCTCGGCTCATTCAAGCGATTCTCCTGCTTCAGCCTCCCAAGTAGCTGGGATTACAGGCACCTGCCACCATGCCTGGCTAATTTTTGTATTTTTTAGTAAGGACGAGGTTTCACCTTGTTGGTCAGGCTGGTCTCGAATGCCTGAATTCAGGTGATCCACCCACCTAGGCCTCCCGAAGTGCTGGGATTATAGGTGTGAGCCACCGTGCCTGGCCACCTGGCCTCTGTAATACTCTAGTCTTATTATGCAAAGATTTATTATTTCAAAATTCTTTTCTTTCCCTCAACTATTTAAAAGTATAAGAACTGGCTGGACACGGTGACGCCCTCCTCCTCTCTCATATTCTCCCACTTCTTCCCCTACAACACCCCCCCACCCCCGCAAAGGGAAAACCCTATCAGATGACACTGCCTCCAGGTTTTAGCAGGTACCAAGAAGCTACAAGTGATCATCTTGGCAAGCTTAAAATTTATGGCAACCAAATATAACGGGAAAACATAAATTAAGGACACGTAAAAGCTAAACTATTTATAAATGACATTGAATGAATTGAAATCATGAAATGCTCAGGAAAATAAAATACAAGGTAACATTAAAATTTACGTTTTCATTCATATAAAATTCATTTTAAAGTTTGTGTTATGTGATTTAATTCCATATTTAATGAAAATGAAGGATGATTATGATATATTTAGAGAAAAGACAGCAAAAGAATATGATCATGTGATTCTACTTTTGTTTTAAACATGAGTGTGCATTTGTTCAAAGAATAAAATGTCCAAAAGGTAACAACAAAATATTTATAACATAGTAGTTATCTCTGATAGGATTATAAATAAAGATTTTTTCTAATTTTTCCAGAGTAAACATAAATTGATTTTGTAAATTTTAAAACTTAATTAAACAAATCATGGCCTGGCACTCAAGAAACATTTTACTCTGGGAAAGGGAGCAGGATTTATTTATTTAGGGGCCAGGGAAGGGAGTGAGTAACAATATTTAACAGTTATACTTTGCTGGTGACCAAGTTTTGTTTTTTTCTTTGTTTGTTTTGCATTCTTTTGAAATGGAGTCTCACTCTGTTGGCCAGGTTGGAGTGCAGTGGCATGATCTCAGCTCACTGCAACCTTTGCCTCCCAAGTTCAAGCTATTCTCATCCCTCAGCCTCCCAAGTAGCTGGAATTACAGGTGTGTGCCACCATGCCTGGCTAATTTTTGTATTTTTAGTAGAGATGGAGTTTCACCATGTTAGCCAGGCTGCTCTTGAACTCCTGACCTCAAGTGATCCACCCACCTTGGCCTCCCAAAGTGCTAGGACTACAGGTGTGAGCCACTGAGCCCAGTCAGCCAGTGACCAAATTTTTAAAGAGATCCTCACTAAGCATCAGAAAATTCTGGATCCATTTTCTGGCTCTACCGTGGGCCATCTGGGCATGTTGGACAAATCACGCCGAGACACAGTTTACCTATCTAAAACATGAAGGTGTAAACATACTTAAGCTAGAATTTCTTTCCCAGGACTAATATTCATTGACTTCACATTCCTAGTTCTGTGGTAACCAGTAACATGGTGATATGGTTTGGCTGTGTCTCAGACGGAGATAAGGAACTTGTGAACCTCCACCTAGATTTCAGAAGATACATGGAAATGCCTGGATGCTCAGGAAAAAGTTTTCTGCAAAGGCAGGGCCCACATGGAGAACCTCTGCTAGGCAATGCAGAAGAGAAATGTGGGGTCGGAGCCCCCACACAGAGTCCCTACTGGGGAACTGACTAGTGGAGCGATGAGAAGAGGACCATTGTCTTCCAAACCCCAGAATGATATATCTATCCAACAGCTTGCACTGTGCACCTGGAAAAGCCACAGAAATTCAATGCCAGCCTGTGAAAGCAGCCAGGAGCGAAGCTGTACCCTGCAAGGCCACAGGAGTGGAGCTGCCCAAGACCATGGGAACCTACCTTTTGCATCAGCGTGACCTGGATGTGAGACATGAAGTCAAAGGAGATCATTTTCGGGCTTTAAAATTTAACTGCTCTACTGGATTTCAGACTTGCATGGGCCCTGTAACCACTTTGTTTTGGCCAGTATCTTCCATTTGGAATGGGTGTATTTACCCAATACCTGTACCTCCACTGTATCTAGGAAGTAACTAGTTTGCTTTTGATTTTACAGGCTTACAAGGAGAAGGGACTTGGCTTATCTCAGATGAGACTTTGGACTGTGAACTTTTGGGTTAATGCTGAAACAAGCTAAGACTTTGGGTGACTGTTGGGAAGGCATGATTGTGAAATGTGAGGACATGAGATTTGGAGGGACCAGGGGCAGAATGACATGGTTTGGCTGTGTCCCCACCCAAACCTCAACTTGAATTGTACCTCCCAGAATTCCCATGTGTTGTGGGAGGGACCCAAAAGGAGGTAACTGAATCATGGGGGCCAGTCTTTCCCGTGCTATTCTCGTGATACTGAATAAGTCTCACGAGATCTAATGGGTTTATCAGCGGTTTCTGCTTTTGCTTCTTCCTCATTTTCTCTTGCTGCTGCCATGTAAGAGTGCCTTTCTCCTCCCATCGTGATTTTGAGGACTCCCCAGCCATGCGGAACTGTAAGTCCAACTAAATTTCTTTTTCTTCTCAGTCTCAGGGAAGCAGCGTGAAAATGGACTAATACACATGGGTAGATCTTTTATTTTCCTTCCCAGGTATCTATCTATCTATCTATCTATCTATCTATCTATCTATCTATCTATTCATTCATTCCTTCATCCATGCATTCATACATCTATCTCTTTGCTCGAATGATATTTATTGGCAAGCTATTATGTGTCTAGAACTTAGCTGAAGCATTTCCTATGATTTTTTGGTTGAAGCTTGTTTTCTCTGTATATTTCTCAGGGAATAACATTCATTCAGTTCTTGCATGCTCGCAATTGCTTTATTTTTCTGTAGCTTTATATTTTAAAGTAAGTTTGGGTGTGTGTAAAAATCATGGTTTAATTTTTTTTTTTTTTGAGACAGAGTCTCGCACTGTTGCCTGGGCTGAAGTGCGATGGCGCGATCTCAGTTTACTGCAACCTCTGCCTCCCAGGTTCATGAGATTCTCCTGCCTTAGCCTCCCTAGTAGCTGGGATTACAGGCACACACCACCACACCCCGCTATTTTTTGTATTTTTTGTTTTTTTTTTTTTTGAGACGGAGTCTCGCTCTGTCGCCCAGGCTGGAGTGCGGTGGCCGGATCTCCGCTCACTGCAACCTCCACCTCCCGGGTTTACACCATTCTCCTGCTTCAGCCTCCCGAGTAGCTGGGACCACAGGCATCCACCACCTCGCCCGGCCAGTTTTTTGTATTTTTAATAGAGATGGGGTTTCACTATGTTGGCCAGACTGATCTCAAACTCCTGACCTCGTGATCCACCCCCCTTGGCCTCCCAAAGTGTTGGGATTACAGGCATGAGCTACCATGCCCAGCCTGTTTTTTTTTTCTTTTTGATATAGTAAATATATTGCTCCACGGAGTTATGAAATCTGATGTAAATATGGTTTTATTTTTGATGACTTGGTCTTTATGCCTCAATGTTCAAAGAGTTTTTTTATTTTCCAGTTATACTGAAGTATGTCTTGGTATTGGCCATTCTGGCTCCACTTTTCCAAGGTTAATGGTGTGCTCTTTCAAAATAGGTGTTCAATTTTTTTCTAATTTTAAGAACGTCTTTTTGCATTATGGATTTTTGTATTTGCTTTGTTCCATTGCTTTCATTTTCCTTCCAACATAAATTACACTTATGTTGGACTTTCTTTTCCTGTCTTCTGTATGTATCATTTTTCTCTTGAATACTTTCTACTTCTTTCTTTGTTTTCTTTTGCTCCTTTGTAAATTGTATTTCCCAAATCTACTAGGCTGTTTTAGAACAATTTGAAGGTATTGAAAAACCACTCAGGTAGTGAGGACTAATGCGGCCAGGATCCAGAAGAAAAGGGAACCCCAGAGAGCTGAGACTGACATGTGCCATTGCTTTTAGTCTTGAGGCATTTGCCTATTTGAGAACAATGGCTGAAAGGATGAGAATTTGAACAAAACTTTCAATAGACTGAAGGAGTTGTAGGGAAAATTGGAGTTCTGAGCTGCACAAGGAGGATGAGATCTAAAATAAAACAAAAAACAAAAAACAAAAACACTAGGATTTCAATTGGGACCATAAGAGACCAATTTTATGAAAAAGGATAAACTGGAAATGGGCCAGTGACTCAACTCCAGTTCTGAATTATATCAATCCCCAATTGATGTTTAGCTATCTTGTCTCTGAGTTTCCTGGTTCTAATATATGCTGTTATTTTATAGTTTCTATTATTTTCTTAATTTGCTTCCATTAATTTTGTTATATTATTTAGTTTTCATTTTTTTTAATTATGTATTTTCTGGTACATGTTAACTACCCTTTTTTTCATGATTTAGTTCGTTTTCTTTATAATAGTATACTTGTTTGTTGTTCGACCATATCCTTTTCTGTTGCTTTTGTATAAACAAAATCAGGTGTTCTGTACTTTTAGGAAATGGTTCCCTTGTAGGGAAATGGGATATGCCATGATAGCCTTTATAATTTCATTGCTTAAGGGATTCCTCCCCTATTATTATCACATAGTAGATAGATTGAGATACACATGTAGATGTAGATGGCCTTTGTGTAGTCACACCCACTTTCAGAGATCTGCCTTCTCTGGAGACCCACCTGATCTCCCAGTGTTTGATCTTTTTCTCTCAACAAACAACAAAGGCATTGTAAGGTCGTCAAAATATTAGATTTACTCTCAGAGTTTCTATCCTGCTCAATTTGAATTTTCTTCACAGAAATGTTTTCCTCAGGAAAGATATTTTATTGGCTATTTCTGAGTTCTTTGAGTACATAAGCCACCCAGTACCTTCTGATCTTCCCATTTTCTCTTAGTGTGTGGCTGAGATATTTTTGTTCTACTCAGCCATAAACTGGAGTCAGAAGCCTTCTCCTTTTTACTGCTATTTTCACACTATTTACCTGCTGAGAATTCCACTCAAGGTGAGACCTTCTCTTTTTGAGTATTTATGGACAATTTCTTTATCGCAGTGTTCGTAGAACCTTCTAAACTCTTGTTCTCTCCTGTCCACTGCCTCTGCATAGCTGCTAAAACTAGGCACGCTCTGTATGAGTTCTGCTGCTGTTGTCTGTGGTTTGGGTGGGGCAAAACCCACTGGCATTCTGAGACTCATGGGGATGTTTTTTCAGTTGGCTTTCTGGAGGATGTGGTGAGTAGAACTTATCTTTTGCTATTCTAGTTGGTTCAGTATGATTTTAGGAACGGATGTGGGGAAATTAAAACACTTTACATCATAACCCTGCTCTGACCTGAAGTCAAGATGGGTTTATTTTTAAATCATGAATCTATCAATCAAGGCACTGATTCTGTGTTGCTCTACTGTCTTGACTGGCTTCTAAGATTATACTTATTTCTAATATAGTTTCTGTTCAATTTAGTTAAGTGTTTATTAGCTTCCCTAAAGATACTGTTTTGAAGTATAATCAACCTCTATCTCAGAGCTGCCAACATTCTTATATTGCTTTCATTTTCTTTACCAGCACACTTCAAATTTCAGTTTCTTCTTTAGCTAGCCTCAGTAAGGGTATGTACGTGTACATTCTGAACAATTCCATCAATCAATGAGAACGCTTTTCCTTTAAAATCAGACTTTATTTGAGAACTGTCTTTTTGCTAAAATTGCTGTATTTTCCTCCCAGACATGTTTCAGATTGTCCTTTATATTTCAGGAACCTCAGTCAGAATGCCTCCTTTAATGTTCAGATGACTTGCTAAATCAAAAGTAGTTTCCTCAAGTTGCTGTTGCATTAACTTAACAGTACATTCCCTTCACATGAAAATTGGTATATTCAAGCCTGTTACCCTCACACGACCACAGCTGAAATATTTCTCTGATGAATAAAGTAAAATTACTATATCCCTCTGAAGTTCTGTAGAGTCCACTCTGGTCTTTAGAACCTGTTAGAACGTGCCTTCCTTTTTGCTAAAGAAGAGAAATTAAATGGGAGGTTGGGGTGGGGATGGGAAGAGTGGTCTGTAGTCTCCGGTGATCTACTGCAGGTCTCTACCTGACTCTTTCCATCTAACTCAATCGGCATTCCAGTATTTCATGAGCACCTCCTATGTGCTGAGTTTGTGTTGAATAGAAAGGAAAAATAAGTCTCCAAGAAGGCATTGGAGTTATATGTGGATTCAAATTCTGACTCTACTGTTCACTAGCAGGTGGCCAGAGTCAGCTGTTTGATCTCTTGGGTCTTAATTTCCATATCTGAGTATAATGATTCCTATATAACATAGCTGTTGTAAACATTTTGTATATATTTTTATTATACTTTACATGTTATTTACACATACATTTATATATTTATAATTATATAAACATATTTGTATAAATTTACAGGTTTATACACATGTATCTATATATGTATGTATATATATATACACATATATATTTCATCTATAATTTTATAAAAGCACGTAGGACTCATATACACATATATGATATGTAATAGGTGGTCAAATAAGTGTTTGTTCCTTTTGGATAATGTTATGACCTACTTGTAATTAGATAATATTTCTTTCCCTTTTTGCCTCCCCAAACACACAAAATGGCTGTTATGTGGCCTATTGATTTTCTTAATGGATCAAAATTTACTGTATTTTAAGACATTCTATCTCAAACTGTGTGACATTTGTGAAGTATATTGAGACAACAAGCAGGGTTCTTGATCTGAGGTCATAAACTATTAAGGGGTTCAGGGAGTTTTTGAATCTTCTGAAATTATATGCACATAGGGCATGTTTGTGACTTGCACATTTTTGGAGTGAAGCAATTCACTGCTATCACCAGATTTTTAATGGGACTTAGAAAAAAAAGTCAAGAATCATGAAGGTGTTATAAAATCACAGCTGGGACTCAAATGATTGTATGCTTTTGGAGGTCAGAAACTGTCTATGTAATTTCCTTTTCACAATGCTTGGCACAGAGCCAAAAGAGTTAAGTACTTAATTTTATTTTGAATGACTGTAATATTGACCATCTTTTCTCTACCAGGAGGGGTAGATATAAAAGTAGAACTAAAAGTAAAAGGAAGAGATTGGAAAGACACAGGACAAATACCAAGAGCAGTAAAAGACTAAGAAGCAAAGAAAAAGAAGGAAAGAAAGAAAACAGGAAGAGGAGGGGGAGGAGGAAATAGAGTGGAAGAGAAATAGAAATGCAAAGCAGAAGAGAAAGAGAGACAGGAAAGAAAGTGGTGTGTTGGACTGTGCTGATTTGTTCCCTCCCTTCTTGTCTCCTTTCCCCAATAATCTCTTCAAGGCAAAGGCTCCTTAGAGGCCAATAGAAACAGAACTCTTACAGACTAAATGAAGGTGTATGAAATTCTAATTTTAGCTTAATTTGATAGTAATGCCTTTGGAAAGTCACTATTTTTACATGTAGATTTTCTTTATCTGCAATCTTTGGATAATGTTAGCAAAGTTAAAAAACTTCACTGTCTCCATGTAAATAAGCTATATTCAAAAAATTCATTTTAATGCAATTTAATTCAAAGAATGCATTTGCCTATAGAAATAGTGCTACAAAGAGTATCACTACCATTTCATAAAAACATACTTAACATGTAATGGAAGAAAAGGGAACTGGCCTTTCAGCCATTAGCTCCAAGCTTGGTAAACTGGAGCACAGCATCTCTTTTCATTTCCTTTGTCACATCCTAGGGAGCTTTGCACCAACCCATGTTCATAAATTGAGGGATATGTCTGCATTTCAAATATCAATGGCAGCAACACCATAAATGGCTGTTCATACATAAGTAAAACTAGTTAAATTTCCTGATTCTTATTCTTTCCCTCAGCTCTTTCCTGCCCCACATGTGTGTCCTTCTTGCGCCTAGTACCTTTCCACATTTTATATTGGGTACACGTTCCAGTAGTCTCATGGAACTAGAGATCTGTTTCTTCTCAACTCTGGACAATTCTTTCTATTCTGTTTCTGCACATGAACTTTACCTTCCACCTAGATCTTTTTGGTCTTCAACTGTATAGAGTATTATCTCTTTCTTGAACCTCCACCTTCTACCTCCAACCCCTAATTCCTGCCATTTTCCTAATCAGGTATGTACTTGACAAAAGTCTGATGTATAAGGGGACAGATAATGTTACCTTGATTGACAGTGTTCTAATACATATATTAAGCAGTTGATGTAGAACAAGAAGGAAGACAAAATGTTACCCTGTTTCTCATGAGAAAGGAGGCTACGCTGCTCTTCTTAGGAAGTAGGAAGATAGATGCAGAGACAGATATTCAGAAGGGGAGGAAAATAAAAATGGTCTATGTGTCTGCTAGCCTAAATCTATTCAGTAAAAGAGAAGTCAAGTCCAGTTCAAGATAGAAGTAAGGTTGGTTCCAAAGGATGGACACATATATGCAACTCATTCCTGGATACAAAAGATGAAATAGAGGGCATGTGTCCAAGTACATGTCCAAAGGTGTGAAGTAGCTACAAGAATTTTATGAGAGAAACCAGTCCCCAGGACTAATGTTAACAGATGACAGAGGGAAAGCTGTCTGAATTATTTGCAAATAGACTACTGGTCAAGAGGAACTGGAACTATAGCTGAAAAAAAACTTAGAACTACACACATAAACACAGTACTAATCAGCAGAAGTAATGAGTATTGAGAGAAAACAATAAGCCATAATTTACAATCAACTTAAATAGAATTTATGTAACTGAAAAGCTAAGGCAGAATAATAGGCAGTAACTTCCAGTTTATAATAATGACTACTTGTGTAGTCATTACCACACAAAATTACTACTTGTGTACTGACACATATTTTGCACAATGATATGATAGACTAAGACAAACTGAATAGTTTACAAGTAAACTACTTGTCAAGAGGACTTGGAACCATAGCTCTATTGACATGTAACCATCCTAACTAAAGAGAGACTCAAATTCTCAGAAATGTTTGTTTCTATTTTGGGGAGATCATCCAAATTCATAAACTTGTGAGGCTTTAACAGTGGAAAAAACCTTACAACTCACTTAGTCTAACTCCTTTACTTTAAAGGTATTTGCCCCTTGGATAAAAATCACAAACATTTTAGTATAAACATATTTATAGTGAATAACTTTACATTTGCTAGCCAAAATTTGTTGCTGAGGGACTAAAAACCATGGCAATAAATTGAAGTATTTGTTAAAAGATATTTACTTTAAAAAATTTTATCAGTCCACTTTTTATTGTGAGAGTTGCTGATAAAAATAACTACCATTTATTGAATACTTACAACATGCTAGACCCTTTGCAAACATCCTCCCCTTTAACCAGCACAACCACTAGAAAAGACAGGCACCATCATCTTCCTTTTACAAAGTTGAGGATCATGAGGCTCAGAAAATAGTAGCTAGTAGCTAGTAAATAGTAAAGCCAGGATTAAAATACATATCTTCTAATACTTAATACTTTTTCAGATTCTGTCACAGTGGTATTAAAAAATTAGAAATATAGGAAAACACGAATACTTTCCATACTTTCTATTGTAGGTGCTATTTTAAGTATCCTTAAAATATGTGTGCAAGTGCAGAAGATTTTATTGAAGTTTACCTTAAGGCAAAGATAGTCATAAAGAGGTCATAAAGAGGGCTGACTTACTGAAAGTACTTCAAAATTCTACTCTCTCATTAAATGTGAACAGTTCAAAAACTTTAGTAATTGTCATTGATCAGCATGGTGAAATGATTATGGGCTCATTTGTGGACAGGACTGATAGGTTGCACCGGATCTTTCTTCATTTCTCATGTGGAACATTGTTCTTAATGGGTCTATGATATATGAAGAGCTAACTGTAAGTAAGCAGAAGTAACTCAAATTCTATAACCTATTTATCTTAGATCCCTAAAAAGGAGCTTGGATTTCAGGAGGATGGGGAAACAGCTCTCCTCTTGCTTTATATTTTGCCATAGGCTGGGTTTTCCAGAAAACAGACTCTGAAATGGAGATCAGCATGTAGAAAGTTTATTAGGGGAGACTTTTAAGATCAGCACCTGTGCATGGAAAGAAACAGAAGCAGGATTGGACAGTGGGAAAAGCTGGGCTGTGATGTAGTCTTAACAAAGTCTTCAGTCAACCCGATGGGGAACTTTGAAGGTGGAATGGCCCTAAAGAGTATCACAGGTCAGGGAAGGAAAGCTCTATTTTTAATACCCCATGTTGATCAGTCATTGGATGTGGATGCCTAAGAGGTGGCATGGCTTTAAGTTGTTTGCACCTGAGGCAGTTCCCTGAGAGGGCTGTTAGCTGAAGGTCATCTGCCGGCAGCACTCCCAATAGGTGGGGAAATAAATCTTTCAGTCCTGAAGGAGGATCAGGGCAAAGCATTACAGTGTTCACCTTGGGTTTGCTGCCTTTGATTGCATGTAAATATTATTTTGTATTATTTAAGATGTATAGGGTGAGTAAAATGCCCTAGAAACCCTAGTAAAGATTAACCTTGCCTGTCAACTTTATTCATTTAGGTGTTTCTTTTAGATTTGAAAGCCTCAGAGAAGGACCAAACAGTGTCTGAGAAGTTTGAATTTAGAATAAAAGCTTGGTCTGGTGTTTTTATGTGAACAGAACTAGAAATCACAGCAGCCAGGAAGAGAAGATGGCCAGATAACTGAAAGACAGAAGGCAGGTTAGGAAGGAGCTCAGGCCAGGTCATGCCCACCCATCTGTGTTAGAGGATGGTGATCCTTGTGCAAGCAGATATGGAACTAAATAAAGCCTCTTTACTCATTGTGGTGGGATTATGTGGAATAGAAGCATGCATCTAGGAGCCTTGACTATTTTTCCATTGCTTCATTTTACATAATCATACCCATTTAATTTATCCTTTAATTTTTGTGAATGCATCACTCTATTTCAGTTATGCTAAGGGAATAAGAAAAAAAATTTGTGTCCATATTTGGATTAGAGAGAAAAAACGAACATCATATCCATGGGGTGCAGATGAGACAGGGGTAGGAGAAATCAAAGTGAGAAAGATTAAGAAGGAGGACATTTCAGTGTAGGAAGCTCTAGATGCAAGAATTCAAAGCTTTCAAGACAGGAAGAAAGAGTCCAGAAAGGCATGTACTGCTATATCTTTTCTCATTTCCTTCTCCGATATGTTCCCTTTCAGGAGAAAAAAATGAATAGTTATAAGCACCAATTTATGCTCACATGGTACCAGTTGAGCATCTGTAATCCAAAAACCCAAAATCCGAAATGCTCTAAAATCCAAAGCTTTTTGAGCATTAACATGATGCTACAAGAGGAAAATCCCACACCTAACATTATGTGATGACTCACAGTCAAAATAGAAAAACTTTCATTTCATGCACAAAATTATTGAAAATATTGTATAAAATTACCCTCAGGTTATGTGTATAAGGTGTATATGAAACATACATTTAATGTTTAGACTTGGGTCCCATCCCAGAGATATTTCATTATGTATATGCAAATATTCCAAAAGTTCAAAAACATCTGAAATCCACAATACTTCTGGTCCCAGGCACTTGAGATAAGGGACACCTGTACTAGGTGTTTTCACATGTTATCTCATTTACTGATAACAACCATGTGAAAAAAATGTATTACTGCCATTTTATTACTAGAAAAAGTAAGACTCAGAGAGAATAATTAGGTTTTCTAATTATTCTAAGCCCACACAATAAGTGATGGAACTGGGAAGAGAGTGTAGCACAGGTTTAGGGTGAGAAACAATTGGATTAAATGTCCTTCAGTATTTGAATACAAAAATTGTGGTATATTCTTATAATCGAATACTACTGAACAATAAAAACTAATAAACTATTGATAAACATAACAATATGGTTTAATTTCAAAGTAACAATGCCAGTGAATAAAACCAGGTATGAAAAACCACATAATGTATGATTTCATTTTTATAACTCTAGAAAATGCAAACTAATCTCTATTGACAGAAAGTAGATCAGTATTTGCTTAGAGAGGGGGCAGGGTGGGAAGTGGCAGGAAGAAACTTTTGGAGGTGATAGATACGTTCATTATCTTGACTGTGGTGATAGTTTCATGGGTGTATACATATGTCACAACATCAAATTATACACTTTATGTATACTTATGAATGTCAATTATATCTCAATAAAGCAGTTAAAAACAACTGGGTTTAAATCTCTGTTATACTACTTACAAAATGCTTAATCTCTGAGACTACATTTTTAAAAAATCAGTTAAATGGAGTTGCTAATGCCTACCACAGAGGGTTGGTGTAAAGATTAAATCAGTAAGGCAAGTACTTAGCACACTGCGTAATACAGTAGTAAGCATGCAGCAGTAGTTATATAAAGACTCCTAGACTGAGTTCTTCCTTCTTAGAGCTTTCTCCACTTTAATTAATCATGTTAGTCCTTTTCATTTACAGCTGGAATTCAAATGCATCAGTCTTACTCCAAAGACCAACATCTTTCCACTAAACTATGCTAAGCCACAACAAATTTGATGATTTGAGTTGAGGAGGGCATCCCGTGATCAGACACCAGGCTCAGAGTATTCCACATAAATGCTCCTCTGTCTTATCCCAGGGTCTAGAAAAGTCACTCTGGGCCAGGGAGGAAGACCAGTAGTTCAGCTGCATATTCTTTACCTATACTCCTTCAGATTCTATCTCTGCTCCTTTTTTCAGATCCCTACTGGCTAAACAGCAATGAAACTGCTTATGCAGTGTAAAGATAAATTGAGAGGAACAGGTCCTTTTTCTCAGGAGTTTGCCCTGAATAGCAGTCCAAACTAGATCTAATATTGGGAGAATAGCATTCATTGAGATTAACTGACCTACTCTTTAGGAAACATTTGCTTTCCTGGATAAAATAGTGTATTAAGCATGTTTATATCATGTGTTAAAAATGTTATACTGCATATTACACATCACACATTTAATCTTAAACTATATGTAAATTTATAAAATATATAAACAATGATAAAGCTCCCATGTTTATTTCCTAAAGAGTACTGTTAAGAGTAATACATCTTTAATATGTCCAATCAAGAGGCCATTTCATAGAATTATGTTTTTTTGTTGTTGTTCATTTGTTTTTTCTCCAAGTGATAATCATTGGGAGAGTCAAAACAAGCAGAATTTGTGGTATGCCGACATCTTATAAGATTGTCCTTGGACATTCTAATTCGCCAAAATTTGGACCCCCTGATACTATAGCTCTTTCCTTGGCCTACTACCCCCAGGCATCTTCTCACAGTGCCCAGACCCTTATTCTCCTGAGACCGTTCTTTCTCCTCTTTTCTCACCCTCCCTCTGCCTACTCCCATGAAGCAGCAAAAACATTCTCCTAGACCCAGACTGAGCAGCTTAATTCTTGTCTCTGAAGCCTTGGTTAGCATCAGCCATGTGGCATCCTAAGAACCTTACCTTCTACTCCATTTTTTTCAAGGTTTTAAATTTTCTTTCAAAGAAAGACACTTTTCTCTCTTAGAGAAATTCTGATGCCATCTATAAAGAAATACTTTCTCCACATTTCACAAGGGAATGAATAAATTCATGAATAGGTAAGTAGAGATGGTGAATGCAGGCTGCTGTTCCAAAAAATCTAGTGATAATGCAAAGGAAAGAAGTGTGCAACAGTTGTAGAAGGTGGTAAGGTAATGGGATATAGAAGTCAGACGAGTGACAGAAATTGGGAATTCAGAAAAGATGCAGGTTAGTCGCTGAGGCAAGTGCTGAAGAGGAGGGAGGGGCTGGTCTCTAAAGCAGAGTAGGGCTGGAAGACCAGCCTAGAGCAGGAGGAGACAACACTTCAGAAGTTGCTATTGAGAGAAGTTTGCAGGTAGAAGAGAAGGAGATGAGTCATATCAACGTAAAAAATACCACCTGGTGAGAATAAAAGTGAAAGCAAATAAAGGAGTGTGAATATTGATTCAAGTAACTTTCATGGGAAATGGGAAAGAGAATTGGAAAAGTAAAAGGAAAGCCCTTAGACCTCAGCTGAGACAACAAACCTAATAGGCATAGTAGAGAGATTTCTTCCAACAATCTTCTCCTGTTTTTCCTGTTAATGATAACTCTTAAGAGTTACCATTTTCATGGTTACAAAATATTTCATCAAGTAGATGTATGATAATCTATCAAGATTACTCAATTCCTTTTCAAATGAATTAAAATGTGGTATTTTTAAAAAGACAACTAAGCATACTTTAATTACCTGTAAGAATATTGTCTACCTACAAATAATTAAAGTCCCTAAAAAAGGAAGCAAAACAATACATTTGTGTTTTCTGCCAGCATTATTCCTTTCTTCAGCAAAACACTGTAATTTAAAAATATATACAGAATCGTTTATTTTTTTTATTATGGTAACATATACATAACACAAAGTATGACATTTTAACTATTTTAAGGGTACAATTCAGTGGCATTAATTGCATACATGCTATTGTGCAAACACCACCACTATCTGTTAACAAAGCTTTTCCATCACCCAAAACAAATTCAATAACCATTAAGCAGTAACTCCCCTTTATCCCCTCCACCTTTAACCTATTTTCTGTCTTTATAAATTTGCCTATTCCAGATATTTCATATAAGTGGAATTATACAATACTTTGTCATTTGTCTGGCTTATTTCATTTAGTATAATGTTTTCAAGGCTCATCTATGTAGTAGCATACATCAAAACTTGATTTTTTCATGGCTGAATAATATCCCACTGTATGTGTATAAGATATTTTGTTTATCCATTTCTTGGTTGATGAACAATTGGGTTGTTTCCACCTTTTGGCTATTATGAATAAGGTCACAATAAACGTTCATGTACAAATATCTCTTGAGTCTCTGTTTTCAATTATTTGGGGTGTATATCTCAGAGCTGAACTGCTGAGTTGTATGGTAATTCTATGGTTAGCCTTTTGAAAAACTGCCATGCTGGTTTCCACAGTGGTCGCATCATTTTACATTCCCACCAGTAATGTGCAAACGTTCCAATTTCTCCACATCCTTGTCAACACTTGTTATTTTCTGTTTGGGTAGTTTGTTTTGTTTTTTCTTAATCTTACAGCTATCCTAGTAAGTATGAAATGGTTCCTCATTGTTGTTTTGATTTGCATTACCCTAATAACTAAGGATGTTGAACATCTTTTCATGTGCTTATTAGCCATTTGGACATTTTTTTTGAGAAGTGTTTATTCAAGTCTTTTGTCCATTTTTAAATCATGTTGTCTTTTAAGGATCCTTTTGGATTCAGTTTGCTAGTGCTTTGTTGAAGAATTTTGCTTCAATATTCAGAAGGGATATTGGTGTGCACTTTTTTGTGATGTCTTTATCTGACTTTGGTATCAGGCTAATGCTGACCTCACAGAAAAAGTTTGAGAAGAATTGGTGTTAACTCTTCTTGAAATATTTGGTAAAGTTCACCAGTGAAGCTATCTGGTCCTGGACTTTTCTTTGTTGGGAGGTTTTGATCACTGATTCAACCTCTCGACTTGTTATTGGGTCTAGTGAAATTTTCTATTTCATCTTGAGTATGTTTGGTTAATTTGTGTGTTTATCCAGTTCATCCAGATTATCCAAAGCTGGCAGTAATGTCCCTATTCTCATTTTAAATTTTAATCATTTATCGTTTGTGTTTTTTTCCCTTTGTGGGTTTAGCTAAAGGTTTGTCAATTTGATTACTTTTTTTACAGAGCCAAAGTTTGGTTTTACTGATTCTTTCTATTGTTTATTCTGTTTTATTGATCTCTGCTCTAATCTTTATTTCCTTCCATTGGCTAGTTTTGGGTTTGGTTTACTCTTCCTTTTCTAGTTTCTCAAGGGATAAAGGTAGGCCATTGATTATCTTTTGTTTTTTTCAAATATAGGAATTTACAGTAATAAGTTTTCCTCTGAGCACTGTTTTTGCTGCATCTTACGCTTTAATATATGTGTTTTAGTTTTCATTATTAAACATCTTATGTTAGGCTGGGCATAGTGGCTCATGCCTGTAATCCCAGCACTTTGGAAGGCCAAAGCGGGCAGATCACCTGAGGTCCGGAGTTCGAGACCAGCCTGGCCAACAGGGTGAAACCCCGTCTCTACTAAAATATGAAAATAGCCGGGCATGGTGGTGGGCATCTGTGATTCCAGCTACTCAGGAGGCTGAGGAAGGAGAATCACTTGAACCCAGGAGGCGGAGGTTGCAATGAGCCAAGATCGTGTCACTGCACTCCAGCCTAGGTGACAGAGCAGGAGTCCGTCTCAAAATAAACAAACAAATATTATGTTTTAATATGTTTGTTTTCATTTTCATTATTTTCTAATTTTTCTTGTAGTTTCTTCTTTGACCAATGAGTGTTTGGTAGTGTGTAGTTTAATGCCATATATTTGTGGATTTTGCAGTTTTCCTTTGATTTTGATTTGTAGCTTCATTCTACTTGGTCAGAAAAGATACTGTGTATGATTTCAACTTTTTAAAATTTATTCACTTGTTTTGTGGCTTAACATGTAATCTATCCTAAAGCATCTTCCATGTGCCCTTAAGAAAAATATGTATTCTTCTGTTATTGGGTAAAATGTTCTATATACTCATGTTAGGTCTAGTTGGCTTATTCAAGTCTTTTATTTTGTGACTTATCTTCTGTCTAGATATTCTATTCATTTTTGAAAGTAAGATATTGGAGTCTCCAACTATTATTGTACAATTATTTGTTTCCCTTTAATTCTGTCAATATTTGCTTGAAATATTTTGGGTCTCTGTTGTTTGGTGCATATGTTTATGATTATAAACATTATAATATTACAAGATTCTCTACCTTTGGCTTTTGATGGGTTGGTTAGAATGTCTTAGTGTGGGTCTTTTTGAGTTTATCCAACTTGGAGTTCACTCAGTTTCTTGGATTTGTAGGGTACTATATTTAATAAAATTTTGGAAGTTTCTGGCTATAATTTTTCAAATATTAGTTCTGCCCCTCTCTTTGTCATCTAAAATTCCCATAACACATATGTTGGTCTTCTTGATGATGACGCACAGGTCCTTTCATCTCTGTAAACGCTAAAAAAAAAAAAAAATTAACAGACCTTATTTTTAATGCCATTTTAGGTTTACAGTGAAATGCAGTGGAGTTACAGAGAATTCACATATATTCCTTACCTTTACACATATACAGCCTCCCCCACTATCAACATCTCACACCAGAGTGGTACATTTGTTACTATCAATGAACCAACAGTGACACATCATTATCAAGCAAAGTCCATAATTTACATTAGAGTTCACTCATGGTGTTATACATTCTATAAGTTTTGACCAATGTATAATGAAATGTATCTACCATTATAGTATCATAAAGAATAGTTTCCCTGCCATAAAAATCTCCTGTGCTCCACCTATTCTTCATTCCTTCCCCTCATCTGACTGGAATCACGCAGTCTGTAACCTTTTCAGATTAGCTTCTTTCACTTAGCAATATGCACTTAAAGTTTAATATAGTTTGGATATTTCTCTCTGCCTGAATCTCATGTTGAAATGTAATCCCCAGTGTTGGAGGTGGGGCCTGGTGGGAGCTGTTTGGACCATGGAAGCAGATCCTTCGTGAATGGCCATCCCCTTGGTAATAAGTGAGTTCTTGCTTTGGTTCACATGAGATCTGGTCATTTAAAAGTGTGTGGCATCACCCCTCCACCTCTCTCTCTCCTGTTCCTGCTCTGGCCATGTGATGTGCTTGCTCTCCCTTCACCTTCTGCCATGATTGCAAGCTTCCTGAGGATTCCCTGGAAGCCAAGCAGAAGCCAGCATCATGCTTCCTACAAAGACTGCAGAACCATGAGCCAGTTGAACCTCTTTTCTTTATAAATTACCCAGTCTTGGGTATTTCTCTGTAGCAATGCAAGAATGGATTAACACAAGGATCAACCATGTGTTTTTTTGGCTTGATAGCTTATGTCTTTTTAGCATTGAATAGTATTCCATTGTCTGTGTGTACCACAGTTTATTTATCCATTTACCTTGTATTAGTCTGTTTGGGCTGCTATAACAAAATAGTACAGCCTGGACCGGGCACAATGGCTCATGCCTGTAATCCCAGCACTTTGGGAGGCCGAGGCAGCAGATTGCTTAAGCTCAGGAGTTGAAGACCAGTCTGGGCAATATGGTGAAACCCTATTTCTACAAAGAATACAAAAAATTAGCTGGGCATGGTGGTGCGTGCCTCTGGTCCCTGTTACTCGGGAAGCTGAGACAGGAAGATCACTTAAGCCTGGGAGGTGGAGGCTGCAGTGAGCTGAGATCATGCCACTGCACTCCAGCCTGGGTACCAGAGCAAGACTGTCTCAAATTTTTTTAAAATAGGAAAAAAAATATATAGATGGGGTGTCTTAAACAACAGAAATTTACTTTCTCGCTGTTCTGAGGCTTGAAATCCATGACAACAGTGCTGGCAAATTCACTGTCTGGTGAGGGCTCTTTTCCTGGCTTTATAGGCAGCCGTCTTTTTTTCCGTCTTTTTTTTTTTTTTTTTTTTAATGTCCCCACATGGCCTTTCCTCATGTATGCATAGAGAGGGGAATAGAGAATGCTCTGGTATCTCTTCTTGAGAACAATAATCTTACCAGATCAGGGCTCCACCCTTAACCTGCACTACTTCCTTAGAGACCCCCCTCTCCAAATACAGCCACACTAGGGGTTAGGACTTCAGCACAGGAATTCTGAAGGGTACATAAAAGGGCCTCTTGGTTACTTTCAAGTTCTGGCAATTATTAATAAAGCTGCTGTAAACATTCAAATGCAGGTTTTTGTGTGGACATAAGTTTCACCTGATTTGGGTAAATAACAAAGACCCCAATTGCTGGATTGTATAGTAAAAGTATATTTAGTTTTGTAAGAAAATTGCCAAACTGTCTTTCAACATAGCTATACTGAACCCATGCCTGTAATCCTAGCACTTTGGGAAGCTGAGGTGGGAGGATCACAAGCTCAGGAATTCAAGACCAGCCTGGGCAACACAGTGAGAACTCATCTCTAGTTAAAAAAGAAAAAAAAAATGTGGCTATACAATTTGCAGTCCAACAAATGAAATTTTCTTCATTCTTTTTCCTTTCTGCTCCTCAGGCTCAATAATTTCAATGGCCTTATCTTCAAGTTCACTGACTCTTCTGCTTGCTCAGTTCTGTTGCTGAAGCCACCTAGATTGTTTTATTTTTCAGCTTCAGAATTTCTGTTTGGTTCCTTTTTATAATTACTATCTCTTTGTTGACACTCTCATCTTGTTCATACATCATTTTCCTGGCTTCCTTTAGTTCATTGTCAATGTTTTCATTTCCATGTTTAGCATTTTGAGCATATTTAAGACAATTGTTTTAAAGTCTTTGTTTAGTAATTCCAATGTCTGGACTTCCTCAGGGACAGTTTCTATCCATTTATTTTGTTCCTTTGAATGAGCTATACTTTGTTTCTTTCAATGCTTCGTAATTTTTGTGTGTGAGCTTGAAAAGTGGCCATTTGACTCCTATGATGTGGTAACTAGAAATTAGATTTTCTTCACTTTCCTAGGGTTTGCTGTTTTCTGGTTCTTGAAGGCTGTAGCAGTCAGTTTATTTGACGCCTGTCTCAAACATTATTTCAAAGACCGTATTCCTTGTCAATATGGTCACTGAAGACTCTGTCCTTTCGCCTGTGTTCAGCTAATGTTTTGCCAGATTTCCTCGAATACCAGAAACTCTCACAGTCTTTGCAAATTGGCTCTAAGCCAGGGCTCTACTTCAATTCTTAGTCAGGCTTGCACTGTGCTAAGGGATCAGCCTAAAATGAAAGCTCAGGGTTTTCTCAGGTGTTTTCTAAGCATGTGTTTTGCCCTGGGCATGTGCATGGCTTTCTAAATTTCCATGTATACATGGTTGCTTTTGAATATTCTAAATTTCCCAAATAAACTCTCCCCAGATTTTGCCTCAGGCAGTCTATCGCATGTTTCAACTGTAATCTCTGCCTCCAGGTGTCTAGAGTTATTACTTCAGTTTGCTGTGTTTTCCAGCTTTTTCTGCCCTAAGTTCTGAGTTAGACAAAACAGAGGACAGGATCTTGCATCAATCCTTCAGGTAGCCCCTTGTATTAGTCTGTTTGGGCTACTGTAACAAAATACCACAGACTGAATAGCTTAAACAACATAAATTTATTTTTCACAGTTCTGGAGGCTAGCAAGTCCAAGATCCACATTCTGGCTGACTTGGTTTCTGCTGAGGGCTTTTTTTTTTTCTGGTTTACAGATGATGGGCTTCTCTCTGTGTCCTTACATAATGGGGAGAGAGAGCTCTTCCTCTTCTTAGAAGGGCACCAGGTCTATTGGATAAAGGACCCTACCTTTATCACCTCATTTTACCTTTATTACCTCCATAAAACCCCAAAAAGATAGGGTTGGGGGGCTTTCCAAACACACAGAGGTTCCTAGAAGTTGGTATGCCTGGAGACAGCATGGAAGCTACATGCCATTTCTCCCATACCTTACATTATACATCTCTTCTATCTGGCTATTCATCTGTATCCTTTATAATAAGTCAGTAAACATAGGTAAAGTATTTGCCCAAGTTCTGTGAGCCATTTCAGCAAAATGGGAATTTGTGGAAAAAGGCTGAGGAAGGAGACGCTTCTCAACGGAGGATGAATAGAAACCAGAAAAGGTATCTACCACAGGTCCACCTTTAGATTCAGAAATACAACTTGAAATAAGAAAAACAAATGCCACATTATGCAGCTATACAATTTGTAAGTCAATTAGTTCTTTACAATAACAGATGCAACATATACATTTATAAATAATTTACTCCTTTGGGATTTCAAACTAAAGAAACTTCAACTATTTCATTTACAACAAATGTTTCTGCTTCTGTTTCTCATCAATTGAGAAAACAATTAAGGAATACTCTTGATTCTTATTCCAGGGAACTAGAGGAACAGAGAGTAACCCTAGGGATTCTAGCCTCGTAAGCTGAGAATATTTTTCTAGATGACACAAGTTCCTCAGTGCACACGTGACAGTCTCGGCTTTCAAGCTAATATGCTGTGAGTCACACTGAGTCCTCTTCCCTTGAGGTTAAATGTATTTCCTAGACTTTTTTCTTTATTTCTTCCTCTGCTCTATTCTCTATCTGAACCCTATTCCTCTGTCAGTCAATTCAGAAAACACCACCAGCCGTTGCAATTGTCTCAAAATCTTGGTAAAATTTGTGAAGATGTAGCTGCAAGGAATAAAAACTGTTTAGAAAATCCTCCCTTAGGTTATACAGGGTGGCACTGTCAGGTATTTTCAATAGGAGATGAGAAGCTCTGTCTAAAAGCACAATGTTGCCAGAAGGATTTCCCTCATCTTTGTTTCCTGGTGTCCATTTTCGCTTACTTTTAATTTAACATAGGAAATGAGGTGCATGAAGCTCTGTCCCTTTCTTCCCCCTAGAGTTCTTCTTTTTCTTACTCAGGGATCATCCGCAACAACAAACAGTCTGATATCTAATTAGGCCAGTAGTTTCAACTGATTTGGGCTCACAGTTGAATAGCTGAAAACAAGAAACAACAATATGATTAAACTAGGGACCTTGTATTTAAGGCCATTCATCCACTACATAATCAGGACTTGAATCTCACACTAAGGCTCTGTCTTACTCATTCTAACATATATTACCTCTCAGGTTAGTCATGCCACAAAAATGTGCATTGTTAATAATTGCCTCATCTCTACCTTTGATGTTCCAGTATATAAAGCCTTTCCCTGTGTGCCCTAAGCTCTGCCCTCTGAAAGAGAAAGACATGTTTTCTGCCATTTATTTTCTTGCTATTGGGTGCAATTTTGCTCTAGGATGAACTCATAAACTCAAATAACTGGTTAAATATATATTTGTTATTAAGTTTGTTTAAGTACCTCTGTTACAATAAAGAAGAGCAGATACACTCAGCCACAGTTACAAATTAACTCATGAAAAGAAAAAGAAGCCAGTGATAATTATGCATTCTTTTAAAAGAGTAATAAATTTTCAACAGGCTAATAAAATGAGATCTGACATATAAGCTACCATTCCGCCATACTCGTAAATCCAAACTGCTTGCTATGAATGATGCTACTATTTTATATAGTATACAGTAAAATCAGTAAATAAGTTGTCACTTCCTGAAAGAAAGATCTCCATGGTATTCATGTAAAATACTTAATGCTTAACTGCTTAAACATAAGGTAGACCTCATCAGCCTAATTTAATTAAAAGAATGCTAATGCTGTATATATAAAGCACATTTACACATAATCTCATTGACTGCCTTTTGGAGTACATTGGGATTATTTTCTCCAGTTAGTGGATAGGGAAATTGAGATTCAGAAGGGGTAGGTGACTTATTACAGGTCATCCAGCTAATCAGTGATAAAACTGGGGGCACTGAAGGATAAGTACCTTGACTGGGCTTACCAAAGTGGTGGCTACAAAAAGGCTAGAGGTGTGTTTAAAAGTTTACAGGACAGCCATCCATTTTCAGTTGACTTTTTCAGGAAATGATTCAGTTTGAAAAGGAATAATGCAAGAATCCTGCAAAAGAGGGCTTTCAGAGAATTTAGATCTGTAGATTCTGATCTTTGGATCAATTACATCAAAGGAGAATTGAACTGCCCCCTTGGTAGACCTGAGAAATGCAGACAGACCTATTGGTGAGCCATGAAAATGCTGCAGGGAAAGTCATCAGAGGCATCTGTAGCTAAACATGCTATGCATCAGACTGGTCATTTGTGAAGAGAAATAATACAGCCTACTTTGTGAAATAGTATTGCAAGCCCTCTGGGCAAATTTGTATTATGAGTCAATCTGTAATTTGCTTGGAGATGGCAGACGAGATGGCTGTCTGGTTTCGAGACATGGTTTAATTTTGTGTTAACTCATTAATTTTTAAAAAATTTTGATTGAGGAAAAACAACGGGGCAGAATTCAAGTTTCAAGGATTCCATTCTATTCACCATGTTACTTCCACAACTGGCAAAGTTTAGCTTTCAGTAAGATTCACACTTCATTTCTCTATTGATTTGTTTTTCTAAGACCACCAGAGTGGGCACAACAAGAACCAGCGACTAGGCAAGGGTAGGACAAAACTTGCAGTTTATTTTGGTCACCTAAGGTGTGGGGAATGAGGTCTGGTCGGCCTCCGGCAAAGAAGGCGACAGAGTCCCCATGTGGGGCCTCGGACGGAGTTCCTGCAGTCCTGACATCCCGACAGGAGTGGAGGACTGAGGAAGGCCGCGCGTTGGCGTCCCTCTGGAGCGGCTTTTCTAGGAGTGGGAGGGCAATAGGTGGGGCACCGGCGTGTCAGGGGGCGTTCCGCAGATGCGACCAGGTAAATCTCGGTCTCTTCGGATTGACGTCACCTGGCGCATGCCCAGTTGGTCTGCACCTTCCCGGGCGCCGGCTGCATTTTCGCACGCGGGGGAAAGTTGGTGAAGAAGAACCCGGGAAGTGCACCATCTTGCCTCCGTTCATCCAAACATCTATGAGAGATCAAAAAACCCTTAGATAATACAGGTATCAGGGAGCAAAGATAAACCTAACATTGTATGCTACCCACTAAAGTGTAAAAGATACACTTCATTCAATTATTTATTCATTCAAACAACAAATAATCGAACACCGGCATGTGTGCCAGGCATTGTGCTAGGCTCTATTATATCCAGCTGCATGAGTTACCTATTGTTGCATAACAAACTATCCCAAAACTTAGTGGCTTAAAACAACAATCATTTAAACATTTAGTATCTCACCGTTTCTGTGGCTTAGGAATTCAGGAGCACCGTAGCTGAATGATTATGTCTCACGGTCTCTTTCTAGGTTACAGTCAAGATGTTGACCAGGATGCATGCAATCATATGAAGGCCTGACTGGGGTTGGAGGATCTGCTTCCAAGCTCATTCACATGGCTATTGTCAGAAGGCTTCAATACCTCACCGATTGTTAGCTGGAAGCCTTAATTACTCACCATGTGAGCCTTTTTATAAGTTGCCTGAGTGACCTTATGACTCTGACATGACAGCTACCTGGCCCCAACAAGTAATCCTGGAGAAAGAATAACAAGGCTGGCATGTTTCATAGTTTCCCCTCAGAAGTCACAATACATCATTTCCTCTGCACTCTATTCATGAGAACAAGTCATTTAATACTGTCCAAACTCAAGGTGAGGGGAATGAAGTTTGACCCTTTGAAGGAAGAAGTATCAAATAATTTGTGAACATATTTTAATTCTACCATATGAGTTAATAAAATTTAATTCATGAAATTTAACTTAATTATTATAAAGTGGTGTCAATATATTTGTAAAATGTAGGTATTTAAAGGGAAACAAAGTCTATTAAAGAAGACAATGTTTCAATGTTGTTGCTAGCTTGTTTGCATTTTGTCACCATTTTCGTCTCATTCTGTCTGTTAAAAAAATTCTCTATATAGTGCTAAATAAATGAAGACTTGGCCTATCTTATTATGTCAACTAAGAATTGGATTTGATACTTATAACAGACCATAACAGAATCTAATATAGAAGGGATATAGTCTTCCTCACCTAACAACAAACCCAGAAGTGGGACAGTCCAGAGCTGGTAAGTTGGCCCTCCAAAGCAACCATGGACCTAGGCACCTCCGGTGTCCTACATTATTAATAATGTCGGTGTGGCTTTTGTTATTATGGGTGAAATATGTTTGCTCTACCTCCAGTATCATGTTCCTGTTTCAGGTTCAAAACAATAAAAGGGGTGGGTGCAGATCAAATGGCTAAAGCAATATTTCTTGAGCCTCCTCTACAGAAATTCACTTTTATTTAATTGATGGTCACATGGCCAGCCACGACTTAAGAAAGTCTAGGAGCATGAATATTTTTAACTGGACACACTGTCGCCCTGAGGAAATCAGAGTTCTACTAGTAAAGAAGAAAGGATATTGGTTTAGACAACCCGTAATGTCTACCGACCTACTCCAAGGAGCTTTAACGTGCATTATTAAACACTAGATACAAGAAAAACAACAATACTGAGGTTTACTTGTGTTTCAAATATGTTTCAAATAGGAGAATCTGGTCAGTTTTGAGTCCCACATATAAAGTATATTTTTCAAAGTAACCACAACTTTTATTCTCTAATTGAAAATGTTAAAGAATTGGCTGACATTAATGTTACTTCTAGGAATGTGTCCAAGGAGGTAATTGCACAATTGTGCAACAGCCTGTGGATAAGAATGTTCATCAGAGACTTTTTTATGATAGTAAAAACTTGGAAACATAAATGTCAATCAATAGAATACTGGTTGGATAAATGACGGTATATCCATTTAACAGACACTATGCAACTTTTAAAAATGATGTTATTCACGACTATTGTTCACTGTGCAGATAATAAGATCCAATTTATGAAATATTGTATTTATATGTCTATATGTGCTTCTATTCTTAGAGAGATGCCTAGAAGAATGTAACACAAAATTTAAGAAATGGTTATCTCTATATTATGGTATTTGGACAGATTTTAACTTCTTTGCATTTTGTTTAAAATTTTCAATTTGTTTGCATAAGCATGTATTGTTTTTATAAAACAATAGTTATTAGCTGGGTGCCACAGCCTGTGCCTGTAATCCCAACTACTGGGGAAGCTAATGTAGGAAGATTGCTTCAGCCCTCAGCCCAGTTGCTCGAGGCTGTTGTGTGCATGATCACACCTGTGAATAGCCACTGCACTCCAGCCTGGGCGACACAGAAAGACCATATCGCTTTTAAAAAAGAAAAAAAAAAAGCTATTTTCAAAGAAAGGCAGGGTGGGAGCAGGGTTGATTTGGTCCAGTATTGTTTCCAGCAAGTAATTTTCCTGGATAAGGCTGTGGCTGACCTTATCTTAGGAAAGGGTTCTAATCTTTGCTCAATGGAAAAAAGTGTTATTCTTTATTCATTATAACTTTTAATAAAATTAAAACGAGAAAAGGAGTTGTGAGTTTTGGTTTCTATTTGGAACACTGACCTCTGAAAGGGTCTCCCTGCCATGTTTTACAATGGGTGGAAAGATATTGTGGAAAGGTGGAGGGGGAGGAGGCTGAGCAACAACTGTATACAAGTTGGGGAAGTGTAGAGGATGGAGGTAAGGATGTAAGGGAGAGAAGTGAGGACCCATGAGCCAGTGAAAGAGCAATAACCTGGACGGCAGGATAGCTGCACTTCTCTTCTAGCATGGACCTATCAGTTTATCTTCCTGGCCTTAGTTTTCTCATCTGAAAAATAAGACATCTGTATTAGAATCACTACATGTGCTTTATGTTTCACAATTCTTTTGGATATATTGATGCTATGTCTTGAGAAACTACACTACAGCTGAACCTAAGCAAATTAAAGAAAAAATAACAACAATAATGTATATTGTTTATTATTTGTCGCAGGCATTCTAAGTAACTTGCCAATAGGTAGAGGGACCAAGATGCCAGCCCAGGCAGTCTGATTTCAGAGCCCATACTCTAACAACCATGCTGTAGAGTACTAAAGAACCGCTTGGATAGGGCATTTAAAGGAAGCAGGATAGCTTTTCTATTCTGGAACTTGGTCTTGTAGATAATGGTTAACGCCAGTAAAGCCGATACCTTACCCTCACCTCATGACTATTATGGGGTTGCCTCAACAGGTGGCAGTCTCCTCCCCCTACTCCAAAGACAACTTCCTTGTTCGGAGCCTAGCGAAAGGGGAGATAGGTTTTGTTAAGCCCCGAAGAAGCTCTTCTGGCCATTGCCCCACAGAACCGAAGTGCTGACAGAACCAAAGACGAAATGTGCCTACAGAAAGCTTTCTAGTATCATTATCTCGGTTTTCAGCTCTTCCTGGTTCACACATGATGACCCAGCACCTGTATGCATACTTCATCTTATTACTTCCTTTCATTTAGTCCAGAGAGATACTGAGTAAGGAAGGTACGGGGAGAGAACAGAAAAACAAATGAACGGGTTAAGAGCAGGCTACAGGCCACAAGAGTCCTGCAGGGTTAGAGCCTGTACCTCAGACAAAGATCCCTCAGGCATCCCCTTTCTCCTTCCCTGTAGTTGCCCTGCTTTCGTCCCGCTCAAGGTCCGGAAGCTAGTGCATAACCTCACAGCAGGATCATAAAGGTGGAGCGTAGCAGACACAAGCCGCAAGGGGGCTATAACGAAATCTGTTGCTCGTGGAAGACCGACTTCCCAGACCTCTTCGCATTAGGGCGGAGCGTGCGCCCGGCGGCCAATCCCCGGTTCCTCACGTCGCCGTATCCCCGCCCACCGCCCCTCCCGCTCCGCCCTTCCCTGGGGCTGGTGCGGTGGCGGAGACGTCAGCGCCAGGAGACTCCGGGTGGCGGCTGCGCTGTAGGCGGGCCACGGCTTGGACGCGCTGCGGGGAGGGGCGGAGCGAGCGGGCGGGAGCGCGCGTAGGGCCCGCCTTGGCCGCTGCTGCTGCTGCTGCCGCCGCTGCCGGGGAATAATCTGGGCGGCAGCGGGCGGCCTCGGCTAGCGGCCACGAGCCACTTCTGCGGCTGCCCAGAGAAGCAAAGGTCGCCGGTCTCAAGTCGTCCCCCTCTCCGCCCCCCAGGAGGGGCGAGAGGGAGCCGCAGCTGATGTCAGGTACGGCCGGCGGAGGCGCCCTCAGGCTGCGGGTCCAAGGTCTCGGCTCCCCCCGCCCTCCCCCCTCTCAGGGTTGGTAGGGAAGCGTGGAGGATGGAACCAAACCCCGGGCGCGGCGGAACAGGTGTCTCGGGGTCAGAGCCGGGCTGGGGTCGTCCGGGCTCCCGAGGAAGGCGCGAGGACTTCCTGCTCCCGGAGCCTTAGCGATCTGCCACAGCGTCCGGGTGCGTACCCGGCCGCAATTTTGTGGACTTGTAGCCTCCTCTTCGTCGTGGGTCCTTCCCCTGTGCCCGCTCGCGCCCCTCTTCTGCCGGCGCGCTGCCTGGCGGCGCAGCGGGGCGCGGACTGCGCCCGGGCCGGACCACTTAGCGGTCCTGCCCCGCCGGGCCCTCACGGTCCCTCCTCTCGCGCGCTCCCCGCCCCGCCGCTGACTTGTGGGTCCCGCCGGATTGGGCGCCCAGGTGTGGGGCACCTTCGCCGAGAGCTACTCGGCTGCCGCTCCGCCTGAGCGCCCAGCGAGCAGGCTCCTTCCAGAAGTACCTGGAGCTTGCTTGGGGCTAGCTTGGATCATCAGGTTTGTCTGTGGCTGATTTATTTCTTTAAGTTTCCCTGCCGCAGAGTGAACCAGATACGTGTGTGTTGGGGCATTAGCTGCGTGGGGGAGGAAGAAAGGCATTAAAAAGAATTTTTTTTTTTTTTCCATCTCCACCCCATTTTCCCCCAGCAAATTGTGATGGGATTAGTAGGTGTTGACAAGTTGTCCATATTGCTTTGAATTTGGGTCAAGTTGTGCACTCTTAAAACATGACCATAATTTAGCGCTGTGGATTTATTCTTTCCTAGCCCTTACCGTCTCCCCACCCCCACCGCCCCGCATTTAAAGCAAACAACAATATCAGCAACACAAAACCCACACATTCTGGAAAAATTCTCAAGATTTCTAACCTAGTTCTCTATATCCATTGTACATATTACTCTATTTCCGTTTCACGCTTTTTAAGATAGAAAACTGTTGTGCTAACTATGGATTGATTTCATTATGAATTTAAAAGTTATAAATTTAGAACCATAATGAATCAGTGAATAATTAGGCCAATGTGTAAGGGACAGAAATATGTTAACTTACTAAAAGTTGGGCATAGAACATAGCTTTGCCAGGAAAAAGTGTGCATAATTTCAAGTTGCTTGATTGTGGTGTAAGTTTGGGAAGTGGGAATCTGAGTTTTTAGAAGGTATTTAGATGACAGCTTTTCACCCTCTTAGGTAAATGTCAGATGAGCTTGATGCACATGATACTGTATGTTCTAAGTATTGTATATAGTAAACTATGCTTTCTACCAGCCTTTATATGTAGATGTACAGTTTAAGTGAATAGAAGGTTTCAAGTTAGCAAACAGTTAACTCTTCACCTAATGTTGAGTTAAGCAATGATTTAGTCAGGAAAGTATGACTCACTTAAAATTCTTCATAAAGAGAATAATTTTTCAGTATTAGTGGAGAACCATTAAATGCCTCTCTTAAATTTGCCTGGAATTTGTGTTTTTTTGTATCTTCCTACTTAGGATTAAGCATTTTAGAAATATTTTGTGTTTCCTATTTAAAGTTTTCCATAATTATGCTTTTTAAGACGAGACTACATTGAGTAAATTCAATATTCAGTTATTCTTAAAATTGTATCACAAATTTATTTCAGGGTACATATAATGAATTCGTGTTTACCTAATAGAAATATGAAAAAGTATGCCACTAGGCATATGCTACTATTTGTATATTGATTTGTGCTAAAATTAAAATTGCATTATGCAGTTTAACTTTATAAGCCATGGTAATTTAAAGTAGAGTCTTTGTGTGGTAAAATTATTGATTGGAATTTTTATGACAGTGCAGCTATAAATAAACCTTAAGTAGAAAATGGAAAGCTTGATGCTGAAATTAAATTCAGATAGGCTTAAAAGTTTAAGCTTCCCAATACAACCATCTTTTCTTTTAGAAGATTTCTTAAGATTTGATTAAAGAGGCTGATGTACAAACTATAGCAAAGCTGAAAGAAAGGTATGACAACCTTTTTACTCCAGATTCAGCGGGATTAAGTCATTCTTTTAAAAGAAGAAAGGGGGTGGAGTTGGGAAGGAGACTTGTTCATAAAATGAGAAGTTACCCTTTTATCTTGAAATCTGGTTAGAGAGGAACTCCAATGTGTACTTAAATTATTTTGCAGCTAATTCAAATGTCCAAGGGGAAAATATATGCCAACATCTGTAATGTGTGAGAATAGGAAGTGTCCCTTGGAAATAAAAAATATATATATATAAAGAAACTGGTGTTTGTGATCTAGGGAAGCACATAAGAAGGTGGGTGAAACTGAAAGGAAAGTCTAAATAAGCACCTGTAGTACGTGCTGCCTTGCACACTGAAGGGGCATGTTGGGGGCAACGAGAGGCAATACTAGGGAGATTCTGGAATGGGAAACCTGTATATTAAAGCACATTTAAACGGGTAGATGTTGGATAATAGGCAGAACTTGAAATTAAATACAGCTTGGCATAGTTATTTGCATTCTTGGTCATTGTATTAGATTTCTAGGGCCTTGGTAACAAAATACAACAAACTGGGTGATTTAAAACAACAGATTTATTGTCTCAGTTCTGGAGGCAAGATGTCCGAAGTCAAGATGTAGGTAAGGCTGTGCTCTCTCAAGGTTCGAGGGGACAATCTGTTCCATGCCTCTTACCTTGTGTTACTGCCAATCCTTGGCATTTTTTTGGCTTGCAGCTATATCACTCCAGTCTCTGATTCTTATCACGACATAATCCCTGTGTGGCTCTGTCTTCATATGGTGTGCTCCACTTCTTAGAAGGATACTAGTTGTATTGGATTAAGATCCACCCTAATCACCTCAACTTATTACATCTGCAAAGACCCTATTTTGAAATAAGGTCACATGCAGAGCCGAGATCGCACCACTGTACTCCAGCCTGGGCGACAGAGCGAGACTCTGTCTCAAAAATAAAATAAAATAAAATAAAGTCACATGCAGAGGTACTGGAATTAGGACTTCAACCTATCTTTTGGGGGAACACAGTTTAACCTGTAACAGTTACACGGTTTATCTTTTACAGCGTTCAGTAAATGTTTAGCATCATAGGCTGAGTCAGAGGCTACAGTGGAAACAGGATGGGACACTTACATTTATTTACATATATCAGTGATGTCTTAATCTGTTTTGTGTTGCCTCTAGCAGAATATCTGAAACTGGGTAATCTATAAAGAAAAGAAATTTATTCCTTACAGTTATGAAGGCTGAAAAGTCCTGGTTCAGGGGGCCACATCTGGTGAGGGCCTTGCTGGCATGGACTCTGCACAGCCCTGAGGTAGCACAGGGCACCACATGGTGAGGGGTCCGAGCATGCTAGCCCAGAACTCTCTTTTCTTATAAAGCTACCAGTTCCTTTCCCATGATAACCCATTCATGAGGGCCGAACCCTTAGGACCCAGTCACCATTTAAAGACTCCAGCTTTCAATACTGCAACACTGGTGATTAAGGTTCAACATGAGTTTTGGAGGAGGCAAGCATTCAGACCACACCAAGTGCTTACTATGTGCCAGGTCCTAGAGATAACACAGTGGATAGACAAAAATCTCTGTCCTCATGGAGCTTACATTCTGAAACACAGGTTCTAAAAATGTGATCCCTGGATCTGCAGCATCACCATCACCTGGGAAGTTGTTAGAAACTGAAATTTTCAGGCTCCATCCCAGAACTCTATTTAACTAGCCTTCCAGATAATTGTGATGCAGACTCAGGTTTCAGAACCACTGATCAAGATGGAAAAGACACAGTAAACAACATGGATAAGTAAAATAATATTAGAGATTAATAGGTGCTGTGGGTAAGCATAGGGTGGGCCGGTGAAGACTCCTGAAAAGTGAAGACCTGAAGGAGTTGGAGAGTGAGCCATATGGGCATCTGGGTGCGTGTTCTCAGCAGAGAACAGTAAGTGCAAAGACCCTGGCACGTCTGAGGAATGGCAAGCAGTTAGTATTAGGTTCAGTCTATGAAATGGCCGCTGTTTGTTCATTTTTTGACCTACAGAAACACCAAATACTAGAGAAGAGATCAGAAAGAAAGGGGTGGAGTAGGATGCAGGTTGTGGGAAGATCGTTGTAAGGTTTTGGCTGTCTGAGATTAGGAAGATGGGAGGGTTTTGAGCAAATGAGTGACGTGATCCGATTTCAGTTTTAAAAGGATCACTGTGGCTACAGGTAAAAATGGGCCTAAGAAGGAAAGGCTAAAGGAAGGGGAAAGTTGGTTAGAATGTTGTTGCAGTAGTTAAAAGACAGAGAGGTTGCACAGACCAGGGTGATAGCACTGGAGAAGTTAGAAGAGGTACAAGACTAAAAACACACAGTGAATGTTTTGAAAAGTAAGTTTTTTTCATCCCACTCCAGTTACCCAGTTGTCTTCCTCAAATGCAATTAGTGTTAAAAGTAGTCTTATCTCTATTCTTCCTGAGTTTTTTTTTTTTTTTTTTTTTTTTTGAGACGGAGTCTCCCTCTGTCGCCCAGGCTGGAGTGCAGTGGTGCGATCTCAGCCCACTGCAAGCTCCGCCTCCCGGGTTCACGCCATTCTCCTGCCTCAGCCTCCCCAGTAGCTGGAACTATAGGCGCCCGCCACCGCGCCCGGCTAATTTTCTTTTTTTTTTTTTTTTTTTTTGTATTTTTAGTAGAGACCGGGGAGATCTTTTATGTAAATATGAGAAACAGTTTTAACAAATTAATGGAGAGGTTGTTACCTGGGCCTGTTTTCTTCCCCAGGAAACATTTAGCAATGTCTAGAGACATTTTTGTCACAACTAGGGGGAATGCTACTGGCATCTAGTGAGTCAAGGCCCAGGATGCTGCTAAACATCCTACATTCAACAGGACAGCTTCCTCAACAGAGTTATCCAGCTCTTGATGTCAGTAGCGCCAAGGTTAAGAAACCTTAGTTTGATGGGATTTACAGAGGTTGGTGGAAAGCAAGTGTTGTAGTCAGAGAAGACAGTAGGAATAGAGGAGCTGACCGTATTGGGAATCTTTCAGGAAATGTAGATAGTTCAGGATTGCAGAAGTAGACATTAATTGTAATGCACAGAATAGGAAAAGATGAGGCTGGAAACCTGGACAGGCTCTAGATCATAACCTTTATATATATATCGTGTTAATTAGAAATGTTTAGCTTTTTTTTGTCTTGTAGGCAGTGGAGTTCCATGAAAGGATTCATGGAGTGACATGGTCAGCTTTTCATTTTAGAGAGCTCATTCTGGTGAGAATTACCCAGCTCTGATGTCAGTTAAAGAGGGATAGCACCTGAGTCAGGTTAGATATTGTAATAGCCTGGGGTAGAGAGGAGCGTCTGAAATAGGATAAATACTAGAAATGGAGAGGAGACAATGGATTAGAATAATATTTAGGAAATAATGTTGGCAAACCTTGGTAATTGGATTTGGGTTGAAGATAAGGGAAGCATTAAGAATATCTCTGTACTTTCTAGTTTAGATAATCCTGTGACTCTGAGTGAAATAGGAACCCATTGGTGAGTAATTTAGGTAATTACCAGTAATTAAGGTAAAATGAGCAGAGGAAGATGATGAGTCACTTTGGAGGTGTTGAATTAGAGCTGCCTCAGGTCCAGGTGGAAGTGTTTAGCAGGCATTTGTGTACATGAATCTGAAACTTGGAGAAGTCTGAAAGGATCAAGAGATCATTTTGTTTAACAAGTGTGGAGAAATTAGTGGCCTTTCATTTTTATCATATTATTTCACTCTGTAGATAAACGTAGCCTCCTTTAATTTAATTTTTATCAGAAAAGTAATGTGTGTACCTGATGCAAAATTAAAACATCAAAAGGTTATAAAACAAAAAAATTGTCTTTCCTTGCTCATGCCACCCAGTGCTAGTTCCCAGAGATAGCTCTTGTTAAATATCATATGTATATATATCTTAATAGATTTTAAATATATACAGAAACATTTAAAAAGCCAAGTGAGATCATACTAGAAAAGATTTCGGTACATTGTCCTAAACAAATAAACCTTTTATCTTACACAGTTGTTAAAATGAATGACATTATGTTATGGAAAAAGTAAGTGAAGGGATAAAGCGCAGACTAACGGATAAGCGTGATCTCTGATGTAAAGTAAAAGCTGAACATGCATATGTGATGAGATAGGCATTACCCAGCGATATGAAAGCAGTTACTTTTGGGGAGAGATAGTGGTAGAGATGGTAAAGAAAATTTACTCTTTTCTGTCTATGGTTTTCTTTCATTTGTTTAGGTTTGTTCCTTTTGTTTTCTTTACATTTTCTGATGTTTAGAAAAAATACCCAGTATACCTTATTAACAATAAAAGTAACCTTTTCAAAAGCACAAAGATTTTCCTTATCAGCACATGTAGATCATTTTTAACAGCTACGAGTATTCTATGCTATGGCTGTATCTTTTTTCTTTTAAACTGGTTCCTCATCAACAGACAAACATCCTATTATGGTTATGGCTGTCTTGAGCATCTTGGCTGACTTCTGTGATTGTATCTGTAAAATAAATTTCTGATCATGAAGTGATGTATCAATCCATAATTAAAAATTTTAAAAGATGTTGTGAAATGCCCTTCCAAAAGACAGTAAAAGTGTGTAGTATGAGAAAGAATATAGGACTGCCAGTTTTCTTATATCTGTGTCAATAATAACTGTTAATAAACTTTAAAAGTTTTGCCAATATGTTAGGTTAAAAATAGTGTCTCTTCATTTGATTTACCTTTGTGAGTGAAATTTGAACATCGTTGACCATTTTTTACTGTGAATCTTTTACTGTTTTTATATTTGGTTAATTTTTTATCTTTTATTATTTATGATACTTTTGGTTCTTTTGCTGCACATTAAAAAAATATATTTCATAAAGAAATATGCTCTTTAACCAGCGACTTCATTGCCAGAAATTTATCCAATGGATAAACTCATAGTTTTTTAATAGTCACAGCCTCCGAGTTTGGGAGAGATCTCAGTTCGTAATATAAAATGCAAAATATATTTTCTTCCAGTTTTGTTTTAATTCCATTTTCTAAAATACTGAAATCTTAGAAACTTTTGAAATTGTTACCAGAAAGTTAAGGATCCAGCTGGTTTTGTTTTTTCCCAAAAGATTAATTAACTCAATACCATTTTCAATAAGCCACCTTTTTCTTGATATGAAATGCTGTCTATTATGTTTTAAATGTCCATATAAACTTTTGTTTTTCATAGACTCTTTATTTCAACCTGATAAAGTCCCTTTATAAGATTTATCTGGTAAAGACCACCAGGGAGACATCTGTAGGCTGACAAAGGTTAATTAGCTTGCTGCAGTGAGGGAGACTGGCACAGCAGAGGAAATGCCACCTTTTCACTAAAGAATGAACCAGGATTATTATAGGATTTTGGAGAGGGGTGGAGTTTGGACAAAGTTTAAATGCAACAATATTTGATAAGCTTAAAGCACAGCAAGACGGTGTGTCAAGGGTTAATAAACATCAGGCCTGGACTGAGAAGCTGACTCAGGATTCTGATTCCCTGGAGACTACAAAATTGAGATACATGTGGAATGTTGTGTCTGGAAACCCCTTATCTGAAGCTCTGAGTTGCAAATTGAGGCTGCTTCTGTTTCATAATGATCTACCATCAGTGCAAGAGTGGGATGTTCCATTCTCACTTTATAAAATTTCAAACAACATGGTTTCTGACAGTTTGATGTAGAGAACAGTTTCTCAGCACATTGTCTTTAGTATTAACAAATGCACTTTTTAAAAGCAGACTCAGAGCCTGTTCAGCATAAATATCATTGTTTTCATTACCTTCTTTAAGGTAATATATTTTTATATGTAGTAAACTTTGTCTCTTCCTCTCCCTCAGTTCCCCTTTCAAGAGTTTTCCAGTTATACTCACCTATTTTTCCAAATAACATTTAGAATAATTTTGCCACATTACTTTTAAAATCTTTTTTATAACTTAAAATTGATCAGATCAGATTAGTACACCCCTTCCCACAATGCCCCTTTCCAGAATTTTCCAGTTACACCCACTTGTTTATTGGTCTGAAGTTTTAGAATACTTTTTGCCAAGTTATATAATTTTTAAAAATCTTCCTGTGTTTTAGCTGAGATTACTTTACATACAGGTTAATTCGGAGGAAATCAACATCATTATCATTGATACCTTTTTTTCTCAAGCCTTTTAAAATTGTGGTAAAATACATATAAACTTTACCATCATAATCATTTTTAAGTTTACAGATCAGTGGTATTAACTACATTTATATTGTTGTGCAACCATTGTCGCTGTTTATCTCCAGAACTCTTTGTTTTGTAAAACTGAAGCTGTATATCCATTTAAACAATAGCTCTCCATTCTCACCTTTCCACAGGCCCTGGAAACCAAAATTCTCTATCTCTGATTTTCACTACTTTAAAGTACTTCATGTAAGTGGAATTGTACATTATTTGTTCTTTTGTGATTGGCACATTTCATTTAGCAAAATGTCCTCAAGATTTCATTCATTTTGTAGCATATGTCAGAATTTCCTTACTTTTTAAGGCTGAATAATATTCCATTGTATGTAAATACCACGTTTTGCTTGTTCATTCATCCTTGGTGAACACTTGGTTTGCTTCACATTTTAACTCTTGTGAATATTGCTGCAATGAACATGAGTGTACAAATACTTTCTTGAAACTCTGCTCTCAAGGGGTATATATCCAGAAGTGGAATTGCTGGATCATATAGTAGTTCTATTTTTAATTTTTTGAGGAATTTTCATCCTGTTTTCCATAGCAGAAATAACATTCTACTTTCAAACCAACAGTATACAAGGGTTACAGTTTCTCCACATTCTCTTCAACACTTATTATTTTCTGAATTTTGATGGTAGCCATTCTTGTGGGTATAAGGTAGCATCTCATTGTAGTTTTGATTTGTTTTGCTAATGATTAGAGATGTTTATCTTTTCATCTGTTTATTGGCCATTTGTGTATCTGTATTTGAGTCTTTTGCACATTGTTGAATCAGGTTGATTTTTTTTTGGTTGAGTTTCAGGAATTTTCTATACATTTTGGTTACTAATCTCTTATCAGATAGATGATTTGCCTATATTTTCACCCATTCTGTGGCTGGCCTTTTACTGTTGATATGGTCTTCTGATGTACAAATTTAAAAAATTTTCGTGAAGTCTAATTTGCCAATATTTTCTTTCAGTGACTCTGCCTTTGTTGTCACATCCAAGAAATCATTGCCAAATATAATGTCATGAAGCTCTTTTGTTCAGTGTTCTAAGAATTTTATAGTTTTAGGTCGTATATTTAGGTCTTTGATCCATTTTGAGTTATTTTTTCTTTTCCTTTTTTTATTTCAATAGGTTTTTGGGGAACAGGTGGTGTTGGGTTACATGGACATGTTTTTTGGTAATGATTTTTGAGATTTGGGTGCGCCCCTCACCCAAGCAGTGTACACGGTACCCAGTGTGTAGTCATTTATCCCTCACCCTTTCCCACCCTTTACTTCAAGCTCCCCAAGTCCATTGTATCATTCTATGCCTTTGCATCCTCATAGCTTAGTTCCCATTTATGAGTGACAACATACAATGTTTGGTTTTCCATTCCTGAGTTACTTTACTTAGAATAATAGTCTCCAACTCCATCCAGGTTGCTGTGAATGCCATTATTTTGTTATTTTTTATGGCTGAGTAGTATTCCATGGTGTGTGTGTGTATTTGTATATATATTATACATACCACATTTTCTTTATCCACTTGTTGATTGATGGGCATTTGGGCTGATTCTGTATTTTTGCAGTTACAAATTGTGTTGCTATAAACGTGTGTTCAATTGTCTTTTTTTGTATGACTTCTTTTTTTTTTTTTTTGGGTAGATACCCAGTAGTGGGATTGCTGGGTCAAATGGTAGATATTTGGTTCCTTAAGGAATATCCACATCATTTTCCATAGTGGTTATACTAGTTTACATTCCCAGCAGCAGTGTAAAAGTTTTGTCTTTTTACCACATTGATGCCAACGTCTTATTATTTTTTGATTTTTTGATTATGGCTATTCTCGCAGGAGTAAGATGGTATCGCATTGTGGTTTTGGTTTGCATTTCCCTGATAATTAGTTATGTTGAACATGTTTTCATATGTCTGTTGGACATTTGTATATCTTCTTTTGGGAATTGTCTATTCATGTCCTTAGCCCACTTTTTGATGGGATTGTTTGTTTTGTTTTTTTCTTGCTGATTTGTTTGGTTTTTTTGTAGATTCTGGATATTAGACCTTTGTCAGATGCATAGTTCACTAAGATTTTCTTCCACTCTGTGGGTTGTCTGTTTACTGATTATTTCCTTTGCTGTGCAGAAGCTTTTTAGTTTAATTAAGTCCCATCTATTTGTCTTTGTTTTGTTGAATTTGTTTTGGGTTCGTGGTCATGAAGTCTTTGCCTAAGCCAATGTCTAGAAGGGTGTTTCTGTTATCTTCTAGGACTTTTATGGCTTCAGGTCTTAAAAGATTTAAGTCTTTGATCTAATCTTGAGTTCATTTTTGTATAAGGTGAGAGATGAGGATCCAGTTTCATTCTTATACATGTGGATTGCCAATCACCTCAGCACCATTTGTTGAATAGGGTGTCCTTTCCCCACTTTATGTTTTTGTTTGCTTTGTCAAAGATCATTTGGCTGTAAGTATTTGGCTTTATTTCAGGGTTCTGTATTCTGTTTCATTGGTCTATGTGCATATTTTTATACCAGTACCGTGCTGTTTCAGTAACTATAGCCTTATAGTTTAGTTTGAAGTTGGGTAATGTGATACATCCAGATTTGTGGGTTTTGGGGTTTTTTGTTTTTGTTTTTGCTTAGTCTTGATTTGGCTATGTGTGTTCTTTTTTGGTTTCATATGAATTTTAGGATTGTTTTCCCTAGCTCTGCAAAGAATGATGGTGATATTTTGATAGGAATTGCATTGAATCTGTAGATTGCTTTTGGCAATATGATGATTTTCACAGTATTGACTCTAGCCATCCATGAGCATGAGATGTGTTTCCATTTGTTTGTGTCATCTATGATTTCTTTCAGCAGTGTTTTGTAGTTTTTCTTGTAGATGTCTTTCACTTCCTTAGGTACATTCCTAAGTATTTTATTTTATTTTTTGCAGACATAGTAAAAGGGGTTGAGTTATTGATTTGATTTTCAGCTTGGTCGCTGTTAGTGTATAGCAGTGCTACCGATTTGTGTACATTAATTTTGTATCCTGAAACTTTACTGAATTCATTTGCCAATTCTGGGAGCTTTTTGGATGAATCTTCAGGGTTTTCTTGGTATACGAGCATATCGTCAGCAAACAGCAACAGTTCGACTTCCTCTTTACTGATTTGATGCCCTTTATTTCCTTGTCTTGTCTGATCACTCTGGCTAGGACTTCCAGTACTGTGTTGAACAGAAGTAGTGAGACTGGGCATCCTTGTCTTGTTCCAGTTCTCAGGAGAAATACTTCAACCTTTCCCCATTCAGTATAATGTTGACTGTGGGTTTGTCATACATGGCTTTTGTTACGTTAAGGCATCTCCTTTCTATGCCAGTTTTGCTGAGTGTTTTAATTATAAAGGAACACTGGATTTTGTCAAATGCCTTTTCTGTGTCTATTGAGATGATTATGTGATTTTTTGTTTTTAATTGTTTATGCGGTACGTCACATTTATTGACTTGTGTATGTTAAACCATCCCTGCATCCCTAGCATGAAACCCACTTGATAATGATGTTATCTTTTTGATGTGCTGTTGGATTCAGTTAGCTGGCATTTTGTTGAGGATTTTTGCATCTATGTTCATCAGGGATATTGGCCTGTAGTTTTTTTTTGTTTCTTTTTTCTTTCTTTCTTTTTTTTTTTTTTTTGTTATATTATTTACTGGTTTTAGTATTAAGGTGATACGGGCTTCATAGAATGAATTAGGGAGGGTTTCCTCTTTCTCTATATTGTGGGGTAGTGTCAATAGGATTGGTACCAATTCTTCTTTGAATATTGGATAGAATTTAGCTGTGAATCCATCTGGTCCTGGACGTTTTTTTTGTTGGCAGTTTTAATTACCATTTCAGGCTTGCTGCTTGTTGTTGGTCTGTTCAGAGTTTCTATTTCTTCCTGGTTTAATCTAGGAGGGTTTTATGTTTTCAGGAATTTACCCATCTCCTCTAGATTTTCTAGTTTGTGCATGTAAAGGGGTTCATAGTGGCCTTGAATGATCTTTTGTATTTCTGTGGTATCAGTTGTAATATCTACATTTCATTTCTAAGAGCACTTATTTGGATCTTCTCTCTTCTTTGCTTGGTTAATCTAACTAATGGCCTATCGATTTTGTTTATCTTTTCAAAGAATGAGCTTTCTGTTTCATTTATCTTTTGTGTTTTTTGTTTGTTTTTCTTTCTTTGTCTCAATTTCATTTAGTTCTGTTCTGATCTTTGTTGTTTCTTCTTTTGGGTTTGGTTTTTTCTTGTTTCTTTAGTTACTTAAGGTGTAACCTTAGATCGTCTATTTATGCTCTTTCAGACTTTTTGGATATAGGCATTCATTGCTGTGAACTTTACTTTTAGCACCACTTTTGCTTTATGACGCAAGTTTTTATACGTTGTGTCACTTTTATCATTCAGTTCAAAGGATTTTTAAAATTTCTACCTTGATTTCATTGTTGATTGAATGATCATTCAGCAGTAGGTTAATTTCCATGTATTTGCATGGTTTTGAGAGATCCTTTTGGAGTTGATTTCCAATTTTATTCCACTATAGTGTGAGAGAGTACTTGCTATAATTTCGATTTTCTTAAATCTGTTGAGACTTGTTTTGTGTCCTGTCGTGGTCTGTCTTGGAGAAGGATCCATGTGTGATGAATAGAATGTATAGTCTGTAGTTGTTGGTAAAATGTTCTGTAAATATCTGTTAAGTCAGTTTGTTCCGGGATATAGTTTAAGTCCATTGTTTCTCTGTTGACTTTCTGTCTTGATGACTTGTCTAGTGCTGTCAGTGGAGTATTAAAGTCCGCCACTATTATTATGTTGCTGTTTATCCAATTTCTAAAGTCTAGCAGTAATTGTTTTATAAATTAGGGAGCTCCAGTGTTAGGTGCATACGTATTTAGGATTGTGATATTTTCCTGTTGAACAAAGCCTTTTGTCATGATATAATGTCTCTTTTTTAAATGTTGTTGCTTTCCAGTCTGTTTTGTCTGATAGAAAAATAGCTACTCCTGCTTGCTTTCAGTGTCCATTGGCATGGAATATCTTTTTATTGTTGTTGTTTTAAATTTTATTTTATTTTATTTTTATTGTACTTTAAGTTCTAGGGTACATGTGCACAATGTGCAGGTTTGTTACATATGAATACATGTGCCATGTTGGTGTGTTGCACCTGTTAACTCATCATTTACATTAGGTATATCTCCTAATGCTATCCCTCCCCGCTTCCCCCTCCCCACGACAGGCCCCAGTGTGTGATGTTCCCCTTCCTGTGTCCAAGTGATCTCATTGTTTGATTCCCACCTATGAGTGAGAATGTGCGGTATTTGGTTTTCTGTGCGATAGTTTGCTGAGAATGATGGTTTCCGGGTGCATCCATGTCCCTACAAAGGACANACATCAATTTTCATCAGGGATATTAGTCTAAAATTCTCTTTCTTTGTTGTGTCTCTGCCAGGCTTTGATATCAGGATGATGCTGGCCTCATAAAATGAATTAGGGAGGATTCCCTCTTTTTCTATCAATTGGAATAGTTTCAGAAGTAATAGAACCAGCTCCTTTTTCTACCTCTGGTGGAACTCGGCTGTAAATCCTTCTGGTCTTAGACTTTTTTTGGTTGGTAGGGTATTAATTATTGCCTTAATTTCAGAGCCTATTATTGGTCTATTCAGGGATTCAGCAACTTCCTGGTTTAGTCTTGGGAGAGTGTATGTGTCCAGGAATTTTCCATTTCTTCTAGATTTTCTAGTTTATTTGCATAGAGGTGTTTGTAGTATTCTCTGATGGTAGTTTGTATTTCTATGGGATTGGTGATGATATCTCCCTTATCATTTTTTTATTACATCTATTTGATTCTTTTTTCTTTTTTGTCTTGCCAGCGGTCTATCCATTTTGTTGATCTTTTCACAAAACGAGCTTCTGGATTCATTGTTTTTTTTGAAGGGTTTTTCGTGTTTCTATTTCCTTCAGTCCTAGTCTGATCTTAGTTATTTCTTGCCTACTGCTAGCTTCTGAATGTGTTTGCTCTTGCTTCTCTGGTTCTTTTAATTGTGATGTTTGGGTGTCAATTTTAGATATTTCCTGCTTTCCCTTGTGGGCATTTAGTGCTATAAGTTTCCCTCTACACACTGCTTTAAATGTGTCCCAGAGATTCTGGTATGTTGTGTCTTTGTTCTCATTGATTTCAAAGAAAATCTTTATTTCTGCCTTCATTTTGTTATGTACCCAGTAGTCATTCAGGAGCAGGTTGTTCAGTTTCCATGTAGTTGTGTGGTTTTGAGTGAGTTTCTTAATCCTGAGTTCTGGTTCGATTGCACTGTGATCTGAGAGACAGTTTGTTATAATTTCTGTTCTTTTACATTTGCTGAGGAGTGCTTTACTTCCAACTATGTGATCCATTTTGGAGTAAGTGTGGTGTGGTGCTGAGAAGAATGTATATTCTGTTGATTTGGGGTGGAGAGTTCTGTAGATGTCTATAAGGTCCGCTTGGTGCAGAGTTGAGTTCAATTCCTGGATATCCTTGTTAACTTTCTGTCTCGTTGATGTGTCTAATGTTGACAGTGGGGTGTTAAAGTCTCCCATTATTATTGTCTGGGACCCTTAGTCTCTTTGTAGGTCTCTAAGGACTTGCTTTATGAATCTGGGTGGTGTTGTATTGGGTGCATATATATTTAGGATAGTTAGCTCTTCTGGTTGAATTGATCCCTTTACTATTATGTCATGGCCTTCTTTATCTCTTTTGATGTTTGTTGGTTCAAAGTCTGTTTTATCAGAGACTAGGGTTGCAACCCATGCTTTTCATTTTGTTTTGTTTTCCATTTGCTTGGTAGATCTTCCTCCGTCCCTGTATTTTGAGCCTATCTGTGTGTCTGCACATGAGATGGGTCTCCTGATTACAGCACACTGATGGGTCTTGGCTCTTTATCCAGTTTGCCAGTCTGTGTCTTTTAGTTGGAGCATTTAGCCCATTTACACTTAAGGTTAATATTGTTATGTGTGAATTTGATCCTGTCATCATGATGTTAACTGGCTATTTTGCTTGTTAGTTGATGCAGTTTCTTCTTAGCATGGATAGTCTTTACAATTTGGTGTGTTTTTGCAGTGGCTGGTACTGGTTATTCCTTTCCATGTTTAATGCTTCCTTCAGGAGCTCTTGTAAGGCAGGCCTGGTGGTGACAAAATCTCCCAGCATTTGTTTGTCTGTAAAGGATTTTATTTCTCCTTCACTTATGAAGCTTTGTTTGGCTGGATATGAAAATCTGGGTTGAAAATTCTTTTCTTTAAGAATGTTGAATATTGTCCCCCACTCTTTTCTAGCTTGTAGAGTTTTTGCCGAGAGATCCGCTGTTAGTCTGATGGGCTTCCCTTTGTGGGAAACCTGACTTTTCTCTCTGGCTGCCCTTAACATTTTTTTCTCCATTTCAAGTTTGGTGAATTTGACAATTATGTGTCTTGGAGTTGCTCTTCTCCAAGAGTATCTTGGTGACATTCTGTGTATTTCCTGAATTTGAATGTTGGCCTGACTTGCTAGGTTGGGGAAGTTCTCCTGGATCATATCCTGAAGAGTGTTTTCCAACTTGGTTCTGTTCTCCCTGTCACTTTCAGCTACACCAATTAGACATAGATTTGGTCTTTTCACATGGTTCCATATTTCTTGGAGGCTTTGTTCATTTCTTTTTATTCTTTTTTTCTCCAAACTTCTCGCTTCATTTCATTCATTTAATCTTCAGTCACTGATACCCTTTCTTCCATTTGATCAAATTGGCTACTGAAGCTTGTGAAGCTTGTGGAGCTTGTGAATGCGTCATGTAGTTCTTGTGCCATGGTTTTCCACTCCATCAGGTCATTTAAGCACTTGTCTACACTGTTTATTCTAGTTAGCCATTTGTCTAATCTTTTTTCAAGGTTTTTAACTTCTTTGCGATGGGTTCAAACATCTTCTTTTGGCTTGGAGAAGTTTGTTATTAACGATCATTTGAAGACTTCTTCTCTCAACTCATCCAAGTCATTCTCCTTCCAGCTTTGTTCTGTTGCTGGCGAGGAGTTGCATTCCTTTGGAGGAGAAGAGGCACTCTGATTTTTAGAATTTTCAGCTTTTCTTCTCTGGTTTCTCCCCATCTTTGTGGTTTTATCTCCCTTTGGTGTTTGATGATGGTGACATATAGGTGGGGTTTTGGTGTGGGTGTCCTGTTTATTAGTTTTCCTTTCTAACAGTCAGGACCCTCAGTTGCAGGTCTGTTGGAGTTTGCTGGAGGTCCACTCCAGACCCTGTTAGCCAGGGTATCACCAGTGGAGGCCGCAGAACAGAAAATATTGCAGAAGGACAGATGTTACTACCTGATTCTTCCTCTGGAAGCTTTGTTTCAGAGGGACACCCAGCTGTATGATTTGTCAGCCAGCCCCTACTGGGAGGTGTCTCCCAGTTAGGCTACTTGGGGGTCAGGGACCCACTTGAGGAGGCAGTCTGTGCCTTCTCAGATCTCAGACTCCATGTTTGGAGAATCACTACTCTCTTCAAAGCTGTCAGGGACATTTAAGTCTGCAGAAGTTTCTGCTGCCATTTGTTCAGCTATGTGCTGCTACCAGAGGTGGAGTCTACAGAGGCAGGCAGGCCTCGCTGAGCTGCGATGGGCTCCACCCAGTTCGAGCTTCCCAGCTGCTTTGTTTACCTAGTCAAGCCTCCTAAATGGCGGATGCCCCTACCCCAGCCTCGCTGAGTCTTTCAGTTTGATCTCAGACAGCTGTGCTAGCAGTGAGCGAGGCTCCATGGGCGTGGGACCCTTTGAGCCAGGCATGAGAAATAATATCCTGGTGTGCTGTTTGCTAAGGCCATTGGAAAAGTGCAGTGTTAGGGTGGGAGTGTCCTCATTTTCCAGGTACCATGTGTCATGGCATCCCTTTGCTAGGAAAGGGAATTCCCCAACCCCTTGTGCTTCCTGGGTGAGGCAATGCCCTGCCCTGCTCCGTGGGCTGCACCTGCTGTCTGACAAGCCCCAGTTAGATGAGCGTGGTACCTCAGTTGGAAATGCAGAAGTCACCTGTCTTCTGCGTCGCTCATGCTGGGAGCTGCAGACTGGAGCTGTTCCTATTCGGCCATCTTTGGCATGGATTATCTTTTTCCACCACTTTACCTTAAGTTTGTGTGAGTCCTTTATGTGTCAAATGAGTTTCTTAAAGGCAGCAGATAATTGGTTGGTGAATTCTTTTCCATTCTGCCATTTCTATATCTTTTAAGTGGAGCATTTATGCCATTTACATTCAGCGTTAGTACTGAGAAGCAATGTACTGTTCTATTCATTGTGCTAGTTGTTGGCTGAATAACTTGTTGGTTTTTTTTTTTTGTTTTGTTTTTTAATGTGTTACTGTTTTATAGGTCCTGGAAGATTTATGCTTTAAGGAGGTTCCATTTTGGTCTATTTAAGGTTTTGTTTCAAGATTTAGAGCTCCTTTTAGCAGTTCTTGCTGGCTTGGTAGTAGTGAATTCTCTCAACATTTGTTTGTCTAAAAAAGACTATGTTTCCTTTATTTATGAACCTTACTCTTACTGGATACAAATTCTTGGCTGATAATTGTTTTGTTTAAGGAGGCTAAAGATAGGACCCAAATTCCTTCTAGTTTGTAGGGTTTTTGCTGAGAAATCTGCTGTTAATCTGATGGGTTTTCCTTTTTAGGTTACCTGATTCTTTTGCCTGGCAGCTCTTAAGATTCTTTACTTTGTCTTGACTTTAGATAACCTGATGACTATGTGCCTAGGCGATGGTCTTTTTGCAATGAATTTCTGGGTGTTCTTTGAGTTTGCTTTATTTTTCTAGATCTCTAGCAAAGTCAGGAAAGTTTTCCTTAATTATTCCCTCAAATATGTTTTCCAAACTTTTAGATTCTCTTCTTCCTTGGGAACACCTATTATTCTTAGGTTAGGTCATTTAACATAATCCCAAACTTCTTGTTGTCTTTTTTTTTTTTCCTTCATTTTTCTTTGTCTCTGTCAGATTGGGTTAATTCAAAAGCTTTGTCTTCAGGCTCTGAAGTTCTTTCTTCTACTTGTTTGATTCTGTTGCCAAGACTTTCCAGTGTATTTTGCATTTCTCTGAGTGTGTCTTTTATTTCCAAAAATTGTGGTTGTTTATTTATTTATGTTTTATTTAGCTGTTTCTCTGGAGATTTTTCTGTTCCTATCCTCATATCCTGTAACATGTTTTTGATTTAAGTTGGTATTCACTTTTCTTTGGTGCCTCCTTGAGTAGCCTAATAATCGACTTTCTGAATTCTTTTTCTGGAAATTTAGAGATTTCTTCTTGGTTTGGATCCATTGCTGGTGAGCTAGTGTGATCTTTTGGGGGTGTTAAGAAACTTTGTTTTGTCATATTACCAAAATTGTTTTTCTGGTTTTTATTTGGGTAGATTATGTCAGAGGGAAGATCTGGGGCTCAAGGGCTGTTATTCAGGTTATTTTGTCCCACTGGGTGTGCCCTTAATGTGGTGCTCTCCCCCTTCCCCTAGGGATGTGGCTTCCTGAGAGCTGAATTCCAGTGATTATTTCTCTTCTGGGTCTAGCCACCCAGCAGGCTTGCCAGGCTCAGGGCTGGTACTAGGGAGTGTCTGCAAAGAGTCCTATGACATGAACCGTCTTCAGGGCTCTCAGCCATGGATACCAGCAACTGCTCTGGTGGAGATAGCAGGAGAGTGAAGTGGACTCTGTGAGGGTCTTTGGTTATAGTTTCCTTTAGTGTGCTGTTTTTGTGTTGATTGGCCTCTAGCCAGGAGGTGGCACTTTCAAGAGAGAATCAGCTGTGGTAGTATAAAGAGGATACAAGCTTGCGCTGGGGTCACCAGGATAGGTATTTGGGTTTCTCAGGTGGTGGGTGGGGTCATAGAGCTCCCAGGAGATTTTATCATTTTATCTTAGACTACCAGGGTGGGTAGAGAAAGACCATCAGGTGGGGGCTGGGTTAGGCATTTCTGAGCTGAGACTATCCTTGGGTAGGGTTTGCTGTGGCTGCTGTGGGAGATGGAAGTGTGGTTCTTATGCCAATGAAGTTATGTTCCCAAGGGGATTATGGCTGCCTCTGCAGCATCATACAGGTCACCAGGGAAGTGGGGAAAGCCGATAGTAACAGGCTGCACCCAGCTCCCACAAAGCCTGAAAGGCCAGTACCACTCCCAAGGTGCCCCTTCCAGTGGCACTGAGTTAATTTCCAGGCAGTTGCTGACCAGGATTGAGAAGCTGCCCCAGACTGTAAGCCTGGTCTTGGCTCCCTTCCCAAAAATCCTTTGACCATAAAGTGAGATGTCTTTTTTTCCTCTGAAGTCTTTATTTCATTGTTCTGTATGTCTGTTTTCATGCCAGTACTACACTGTTTTGATCAATGTAACTTTGTAGTAAGTCTTGAAATCAGTAAGTATGAGTTTTCTAGCTTTGTACCTCTTTTTCAAAACTGGCTATTCGGGGTCCCTTAATATTCTGTGTGAATTTTAGAATGGATTTTTCTATTTCTGCAGGAAACGTTGGGATTTCAGGAGGAACTGCGTTGAATCTGTAGGTGTCTTTGGATGGTATTGACATTTTAACAATATTAAGTTTTCCAATTGATGAACATGTAATGTCTTTCTAATTATGTATTCTTTAATTTCTTACAGCAGTGTTTTGTAGTTTTTGTTGTACAGCTCTTTCACTGTCTTGGTTAATTCCTAAGGTTTCTTTTTTATGCTATTGTAAATGGAATAATTATTTCAAGAAATGTTCTAGTTTGTGTGTAAAAATGTAACTCATTTTTGTGTTGACTTTGTATCCTGCTGCTTCTTTGCTAAATTAATTTATTCGTTCTAACAGGTTTTTTTTTTTTTTTTTTTTT
>NW_016811421.1:1535901-1554667 GCF_001698545.2 Rhinopithecus bieti | reverse complement strand
TTTTTTTTTTTTTTTTTTTTTTTTTAATTTGAGAAGGCTTGGTTTTAGTTCTTTTTCAGATGTTGAGTAGAGTTCACCAGTGAAGCCATCATGTCCAGGGGTTTCTTTGTTGAGAGGTTTTTGATTACTGATTCTATCTCCTTACTAATGTAGGATTTTCAGGTTTTCTGTTTGTTTTTGATTCTGGTTCAGTAAGTTTCGTGTTTTTAACAGTTTTTCCTCATCTAGATTATGTAGTTGTTGGCATTCAGTTGTTCATAGTATCCTCTTACAATCTTTTGTATTTCTGTAAAGCTAGTAACAATGCCTTACTTTCATTTCTGATTTCAGTAATTTGAGTCTTTTCTTTTTTTCTTAGTCTAGCTAGAGATTTATCAGTTTTGTTCCTTTTTGAAGAACCAACTTTTAGTTTCATTGATTTTTCCATGTTGCTTTCTTATTTTCCATTTTGTTTATCTCTGTTTTTATTTTATTTCTTCTGCTAGCTTTGGGTTTAGTTTGTTCTTTTTCTAGTTTTTGAAGTTGTAAAAATAGGTTCTGTAATGTAATGGGGAGCTGAGCAAGAAGACACGAGGCAGATGAAAACAGAGGTAGCCTTTATTGGGCTCGCGGGCGAGGTTCACAGGTCCTCTAGGAGGAGGGCTGAGGAAGTCGTGCATGGGGCAGGTATCGGGTCTTTTATAGGGCGAGGTAGGCGGGGTCTGTAGCTTTTGGTTTCCTGAGTTAGGTTTCGATTTCTGAGGAATGACGTGTCCAGGAGTTTGTGCACAGCAAGGGGCGGGGTTGGGCGGGCGTGGGCTTTTTTCACGCGCTGAAAGTCTTAGCAGGAAGTGAAGGGTGGGAAGTCCTAACAAACGACCTGCCATATCGGGTGATACCGCCATGTTGGGTCTAGGTTCCTGCCTAACATTCCGACCTCTTTCTAATAAGAAAAAGGGGCGACGTGTTCATCTGGCTGCTTCCTGCTGGTGTAGGTCATTGTGGGGTTCTTCAGAGGTCGGAACTTGGGTATAGGGGTGGAGTAGCATCTGATTGACAGGGACCCGGGAGACTTCCTTTATGCGGTCCTGGATGAAGCGGATGACGCAGAGAGCTATGAGTAGCAAGAATCTAATGATTAGTAAGGGGCTTAGAAAGGGTAGGACCCAGAGGGCTATAGATGACTGCCACCACTGAAGTGAGGGCCCTTCCCGAATCATTTCTAGAGTGAGGAGATTGGTTTCTACCAGTCCTGACTCATTGATGTAGTAGCAACATTCTTCATTGAGGAACATGCAGGTATCGCCTTTATCAGCCGTAAGGAGGTCGAGTGCCTGACGATTCGGGGCTGCCACCTGGGCGACTGAGGTAATCTGTCATTGGAAGGAAGCCAGGGACTCCGCAGAAGCTTTGATGGCTACCTGTAATCGGGCTGAAAGGTCCTGAGAAGCCTGGACAGAATGAGTTAGGGTTCCGGTTCCTAGGCTGGAGGCTACGAGGGATGAGGCTAAAGAGACCCCGATCATCAGTGGAAGGAATACTGCTCTTGCCTGGTGGGGGCGGGCAGAGGGCAGGAGGGAGGATAGCTCGGCCTCACTGTACAGGGTGAGGCTGGGGACTAGGGAGATGGGAACGCATAGGGTAGTGTTGGGAGCATGGAGGGTTTTTGACAGGGTGGAATTGCACCAAAAATACCCACCTGGAGGAGCGGTTAGATTTAGAGGCGCAGATCTGGTCTGGTTACACCAGGAAGCATTGGGGTGGAGTAGCAAAAGGGGAGTTGCTGCCTAAGCGGGTCTTGGAACATGGGGACCTCTCCTAGGGCTCGGCTGGGAAGGGGAAAGGAGGGGCTTAGGTTAGAGGAGTTAAAAGGGCTGGGTAAGGGTACCGCAACCAGTGGGGCTTATTCAAGGCTGCACACAGGAAATAACGAGAGATGTTGTATACCCCGGCCATGTGTACTATTTGAGCCCCTTCCCTGACTAAGGTTAGCCAGGAAAAGGGTTGCTGCTGCCCTGGGGCTTGCTGCCTGGGTCGGCTATAGCTGAGATGGCTTTCTCCTGTTGTTTGATGTCAGAGGCCAGGCTGACAAGGCTGCTTACGACCCTGATGTAGGCCCTAAAGATCCTGAGTAGGGCCACGGGGTAAGAGTCGTGGACCCCTTGGTAAAGGTGGACCTCAAACCCCGACACCCACCTCAAGTCCCAAGGGTCAGGGTTGGTGAGGAAGAATGTAGACTTGTCATACTTGTCACTCCTAGTCAGTCGCACAGAGGAAGTGGGCTGCTGCCAGAGGATTTCTTTGGTGTCTAGAATGGTCTTGTGCATGTTGCAGTAGTGATAAGGGCAGCCTCCATTGGTTTCAACCCAAGTGGATCGACAGGCATCGTTCGTCTAATCATATGTGAAACAAATGACTGAGTACAGAGTCGGGTACTTCTGGGGCATACTCTGGAAGGAGGAGATATTAAAGGTTACTTGGCTTTGGCACCCTTGAGGCTGGCAGTCTACTGTGGCTATGGTGAGGGAGCTCATGTAATCTCCCTGGGTCCAGGTCTTGGTAAGGTAGAACCTCCATCGGAATGGTTTGGTGGGGGGAGTTTGGGCAGGAGTCTTACCTAGACCTGGGAGGACTAGATGGCCAAGGAAGGTTAGGCAGAGGGTCGTTACCTGTGCGTGTGAGTCGTAACTTGGTAGGGGTAACAACCTGAGTGGTCTAATTGGAATCATGTTGGGTGGGCGCCTTTTCAGCTGGGACAGGTGATACCAGGAGGAAAGACCAAGAAGCTTGGCAGCGTTGGGAGTGGTGAGGATTATGGTGTATGGTCCTTCCCACCGTGGAGATAAGGCTCGGGGTTGCAGCTACTTGACCAGGACCAGGTCCCCAGGTGCTACGACAGCGGGATTCTTGAGGGATGGGGAAGCAGGTGCAGGGAGACACCAGTCTGCGTGTTTTCTCAGAAGCTCGCGAAGGAGGGTTAAGTAAGGGAGGTAGGAGCCTAAGGGAGGAGAGAGGGCTGGCAGCTCCTGGAAGAGGAACAGGCATCCGTACAGCAGCTCAAAAGGGCTGAGCCCTGTGGGGCCCGTGGAGCTGCCCTGAGACGAGTGAGAGCCAAGGGACGTAGAGTCACCCACCAGAGGCGAGTTTCTAGAGTGAGTTTGGTTAGATGTAGTTTAAGGAGACCGTTTGCTTCTTCTACCTTTTCAGATGACTGTGGATGGTAGGGAATGTGGAGCTTCCAGGTAATCTGGAGTGTGGCTGCCAGTTGCTGGGTGAGTTTAGAAATGAAGGCCGGACCATTGTCCTCTTGGAAGGTTCTGGGGAGACCAAACCTGGGGATGATGTGCTCTAGGAGAGTGGTTGCCACGACCTCTGCAGTTTCCCAGGTGGTGGGGAAAGCCTCGATCCATACTGAGAAGGTGGCAATCAGGGTCAGCAGGTAGTGGAATTTTTTGTGGCAGGGCATGTGGGTAAAATTAAGTTGCCAATCTTCCCCTGGCTGGTGGCCCCTTAGCTGATGAGTGGGCCCTGGATGCCCGAGCCTACCTTGGGGATAGCAGCCGAACAGGTGGCACATTGCTGATGTACCTTACTAATTTGGGCCTACAGTGAGGGGAGGTGAAGGATGGGTTCCAGGAAGTTATACATAGCGTTAGGCCCTATGTGGAGAGAGAGGTGTATGTCGGTCAATATACGCACTGCCTGAGTCTGAGGGAGCGCTACTCGGCTGTCAATGAACACCCCCCATCCTCACTCTGGGTCGCACTGGGATGGGCCATCAGGGTTTTAAGTTCCTGGGGATAGTAGTTGGGGAATATGTGGGGAAAGAAAGAGTAAAGGCGCTGGGGTAGGGGAGGAAGTGAGGGCGGTGGCCCGTGCGTTGGAATCAGCTAGGTTGTTACCCTGCGACACAGGGTCCTTAGAATGCTGGTGGCTTTTACACTGGATAATGGCTACCTCCTTGGGGCCTGGAGAGCATCAAGCAACCTCTTTATAAGCGGTCCATTGACTACTGGCATCCCTTTGGTGGTAAGGAACCCACGCTCTTGCCAGAGAAGGGAGTGGGTGTGTGCAATAAGGTAGGCGTATTTGGAGTCTGTGTAGATATTAACCCTCTGCCCTTCAGAGAGAAGTAAGGCATGAGTAAGGGCAGTGAGTTCAGCCTTCTGGGAGGTGGTACCTAAAGGCAAGGGCCTGGTTTAGACCGTCTGGGTTGCTGTTACGACAGCATATGCTGCTTGCCAGTGGCCATTGGGGTTAAGACAGAACTCCCGTCCACAAACAGGGTACGGTCTGGGTGTTCTAATGGCTGTTCGGAAAGACCGAGGCAGGCAGGCGGCAAGGTGGTGAGAACCTCTGGGCAGGAATGTACGGGGGTGGAATCGCACCCTGGAGTGGGCAAGAGGGTAGCAGGGTTTAGAGGGGGTGAGGTGGTGAGGTTGATGTGAGGATTTTCAATGAATAGCAGGTGGAACTGTTGAAGCCGGGATGGGGTGAGGTGGCTGAGACACTTGTGTGTGATGAGATCTGACAGTCGGTGAGAAGAGTAGACAGTAAGAGGATGTCCTAGGGTGAGCTTGAGGGTCTCCTTGGTAAGTTCTGTGGCAGCCACCAGGGCCCGCAGACAAGGTTGCCAGCCCTGGACCATCAGGTCTAACTGCTTGGAGAGATAGGCCACAGCCTGGTATGTGGATCCAACCGGCTGGGCTAGAAGGCCAGTAGCTACCTTTTGATGCTCCTCGGTGAATAGATGAAAAGGCCAAAGCGGGTTGGGGGAGAGAGAGTGGGCGCAGAAAGGAGACAGTCCTGAAGCTTCTTGAAAGAGTTGGCAACCATTGAGGGGTCGGACAGCAGTCTGGTGCGCGCTCCCTTGGCAGCCTGGTAGAGGGGCTTGGCTAGTACCCCGAAGTTGGGAATCCAATGCCTGAAATACCCTACCAGTCATAGGAAGGACAAGATCTCTTCTGCATCCTGAGGAGGCTGAAGAGTTTCAATGAGGCTTATTCTATCCACCGTGAGGCTTTTCGTAGTGGGTGTGAGGAGTATGCCTAGGTAGGTGACAGAAGGGATGCAAAGCTGAGCCTTGGCCGGGGTAACCTGATAACCACGGTTGCCAAGAAAATTTAAAAGTGTAGCAGTATCTGCAAGCGAGCTCTCCCAGGAGGGCCCACATAGCAATAAGTCATCTACATATTGCAATAGTGTGCTGTGAGTGAGGGGACAGAGGCTAACATCCTGTGTCAGTGCTGTCCGAAAAAATGGGGGCTATCTCGGAACCCTTGAAGCAGAACAGTCCAAGTCAGCTGGGAAGAAATATGAGTGTCTGGATCTTCCCACGTAAAGGCAAACAGAAAGTGACAGTCAGTGTGTAGGGGAATGGCAAAGAAGGCATCTTTTAGGTCAAGGACAGTAAAACGAGTGATACCAGGGGGAATGCGTGAGAGAAGTGTATATGGGTTAGGAACAACTGGTAAAGGTGAGGACTACTGCCTCATTGATGAGGCGTAGATCCTGCACGAGGTGGTAGGCCACGGAGCTTTTCCGTACAGGCAGGATAGGAGTATTGCATGGTGAGTTGGCAGGGTCTAGAATGTGCTGCTGGAACAGGCGTGTGATGATGGGTTTTAGTCCCTGTCGGTGTTCAAGGGAGATAGGGAACTGGGGTCTAGAGGGAAACTTGGAGGGATCCTTCAGCCGGATGCAGACTGGAGTATGGTGCTGGGCAATGATTGGGGTGGAGGTGTCCCACACCTTAGGGTTAATGGGGACTGGAAATGGGAGTGGGGGTCAGCCTGGCAGGGTTTATCAGGTGAGAGGAGGGGAAAGAAGAACGTGAGGTGCGGGGAGGGATTGGGCCGGAAGTGAACTGAGTTCCCTAGCTTGGAGAGGAGGTGTTGTCCTAAGAAGGGGATTGGGCACGAAGGAATGATAAGAAATGAGTGCGAGAAGAGGGAGCCATCCAGGTGGCAAGACAGAGGAGGAGTCTGGCGGAGGTGGAGGGAGTGCCATCAATTCCCATGACTGTGACAGCGGAGGGATGGCTGGGGCCACTGAAAGAAGGCAGAACAGAGTAGGTAGCCCGCGTGTCCATAAGGAAGGATATGGACTTACCTGCTACCTGGAGCATACCCTGGGCTCGGCGAGAGTAAGAGGGTTCCCGAGTCTGAGTGTCTTCAGTCTTCGTCGGTGTCGAGGAGCTGGAAGACGCCTCCAGTACCTGGAGGAGGGTCGTCACGTGGAGGCGTAACGACCGTCCTCAGGTTGGGGCAGTCAGACTTCCAATGGCCCATCTGCCGGCAGCTCGGACAGGGGCGAGTTGGCTCCTTAGGGTTGGGGCACTGCTTGGCCCAGTGACCTTTGTTGCCGCACTTGAAGCAGGCACCAGGTGGCGCTCGGGGAGTACCTCCTCTCTGAGAGCTCCTGGAGCCAGCCAGCCTCAGGGCTGCTACCAAGGCCTGGGTTTGGAGTTGTACCTTCTGTTTTAGCCTGGCCTGTCGCTGTGCCTCAGCTGCTTCCTCCTTGGAGTTGTAGACCTTGAAGGCCAGTTTGACTAAATCCTGGATGGAAGTTTGAGGGCCGTCCTCCACCTTTTAAAATTTTTTCCGGATATCCGGAGCTGGCTGAGAAATAAAGTACATAGCCAAGACGGTTCCTCCTGCTAGGGAGGCAGGGTCAAGGTGGGTGTACTGAATGAGTGCCTCAGTCAGTCGGTTAAGAAAAACGGCCGGATTCTCATCTGAGCCTTGGCCTACGTCCTTTAATTTATGAAAGTTGACCGACTTATTGGAGGCTGCCTGCATGCCAGCAAGAAGGCACTGGACCATCATGTCTCGGCGGTGGTGTCCTGCCTGCCCAACCTCGTACTCCCAACCAGGCTCGGCCGAGGGCACCATCTCAGTACCGACTGGCATGGCGGGGTCGGTTAAATGAACCTGGTCAGCATGCTGCCTGGCTGCCGCTAGGATATGTTCCTGTTCCTCAGGGGACAGGGTTGAGGTCATAATGAAAAGGAGATCATGCCAGGTGAGGTCATACGCCTGGCATAGGTATCTGAACTCTTTGATATACAGAGTTGGGTTGGCCAAGAGCCTACACGCTCTTCAATCTTCGGTCTGCCAGCGAAAATGGCACATGGAGCCGGACCACTCCTTCGACGCCTGCCACTTCCCACAAGGGGCACAGGAGGTCGGTCCTGGACTGGGTATGGGCTGAGACAGGCAAGGAGGAGGAGGAGGAGGTAGGAGAGACAGGGTCCGTCAGGTTTAGTGGGGACACAGGAGGAGTGGAGGCAAGGGGTGGTGCCGAAGAGGACGGAGACGACGACGTGTCAGAATAAGGGGGAGGTTGAGCAGGGGACCAAAGGGGGTCCAGTGAAAGAGTATCAGGGGCTCAGAGAAAGAGGAGGAATCGTCCTTCTCCTTGCTTGAGGGATTTCGCGAGCAAGACCTGGGCCAACGAACATTGGGCACAGAGGTCTGGGCAGAAGCGCAAGTCCCAAAAAGCCTGAACGTAGGGTACCTCGGACCATTTGCCTAGTCTCTTGCAGAAGTTGGTCAGGTCTGTGAATGTTATAGTCTAGAGTGCCTTCTGCAGGCCACCGAGACTGGTTATCTAATTTATACTGCGGCCATGCCACTGTGCAGAAGAAAATAAGCCGCTTTCGTTTTAGGTCTTAGCTGAGACCTAATGTCTGGAAATTAGTCAACAGGCACCCCAGAGGGGATTTTGGGTCTGGTTTGGACTGGGCAGCCCCCATGATCCTGAGGCGGGCAGTCCGGAGTCAACGGGAGCGTCCTCCCACTGCCACGCGGAGTACGGGGTATGGCGGCTTCCGGGGAGGTTGGACGTCTCCTAGTCCCCAGTGCCCAGGTCACAAGTGACCGACGGGGGAAGCCCTGACGCAGCCGCTGAGGGACTCCCGGAGCCTGCAGGACGGGGGAAAACTTACCAAGCAGTGATCGAATTGAGTCTTGGATTTGGTGAAAGGGCTCCCGGCTCAGAGAGGAGGTCCTGGCTCAGGGAGAGGAGAGCCTGCCCGAACCAGCAGGGGTTCGGGGAGGGGTCTCCTCCTGGGTTTCGGTACCAATGTGATGTAATGGGGAGCCGAGCAAGAAGACACGAGGCAGATGAAAACAGAGGTAGCCTTTATTGGGCTCGCGGGTGAGGTTCAGCGGTCCTCTAGGAGGAGGGCCAAGTAAGTCGCGCCTGGGGCAGTTATCAGGGGCCTTTTATACGGCGAGGAGGCGGGGTCTGTAGGTTTCGGTTTCCTGAGTTAAGTTTCGATTTCTGAGGAATGATGCGTCCAGGAGTTTGTGCGGGGGTGGGGGGGCGTTGGCGGGCATGTGCTTTCTTTGCGCGCTGAAAGTCTTACCAGGAAGTGAAGGGTGGGAAGTCCTAACAAAGGATCTGCCATATCGGGTGATACCACCATGTTGGGTCTAGGTTCCTGCCTAACAGGTTCTTGAATTAAGAACTTTCTTTTTGTTTCATATAAGTGTTAATAACTATAAAGTTCTCTCTTAGACTGCTTTATCTGTGTCCCATAAATTTTCTTATGTTGTGTTTTTCGTTTGTCTCTAAGTATTTTCTTATTACCCTTGTGATTTATTCTTCGCCCCATTGGTTGTTTGATTTCCACACGTTTGTGAATTTTCCATTTTCCTTCTTTTATTGATTTCTAACTTCATTGTATTGTGTTCAGAGAAGATACTTTGTATGATATTAGTCTTTTAAAAATCTATTAAGACTGTTTGTGGCCTAACATGTTCTATCCTGGGAAATATCCCATGTGTACTTCAGAACAATATGTATTTTGTTATTGTTAGGCAGAACGTTCAGTCTATGTCTATTAGACCAAGTTGGTTTATTGTGTTGTTCAGGTTCTCCTTTCTGTGTGGTTCTGTTAATTATTGAGAGTGGGGTACTGAAGTCTTCAGCTATTGTCATAGAACTATTTCTTCTCTCATTTTTTTCACCTTTGGTTCATATATCTCAGTGGTCTTTTATTAGTATGTAAATGTTTATATAGCGGACCCCTGAATGACGCAGGGGTTAGGGATGCTATTCCCCCACACAGAAATCTGTTTATAACTTTGGACTTTTCTAAAGTTTACTAATAGACTACCGTTGGAAGTCTTATTGATAATGTAAGCAGTTAACACATTTTATGTATGTATTACATACTGTGTTCTTATGATAAAGTAAACTACAGAAAATAATGTGTTAAGAAAATTATAAAGGAGAGAAAATTTATTTACAGTTCATTAAGTGGAAGTAGATAATCATGAACGTCTTCATTCTTGTCATCTTCACATTGGGTTGAGGAAAGGAAGGATTGGTCTTAATGTCTCCTGGGTGGCAGAGGTAGAAGATGATGCACATATAAATGGACCTATACAGTTCAGACCCATGTTGTTCAAGGGTCAACTATAATTGTTATATCTTTTCTGTATTGAATCTTTTATTAATATATAATGTCCTTCTTGTCTTTTGTAACCTTTTTTGATTTAAAGTCAATTTTGTATGATATTAGTATGGCACTTCTGTTCTCTTGGTTCTTGTATGAATGGAATATTTTTTTTCCATGCCTTCACTTTTACCCTGTTTGTGTCTTTGGGCCTAAAGTGAGTCTTTTGTAGACAGCATGTAGTTGGATGATATTTATCAATTCTGCCAATCTCTGCCTTTTGATTAGAGTTTAACCGTTTATATTTAAAATCATAAGGAGGAACTTCTGTCGTTTTGCCATTTTTTTTTTCTATATGCTTTATAGCTATTTTCTCCTTCATTTCCTGCATTACTGTCTCATTTCTTTTTGTATGTATTCTATAAGCTATTTTCTTTGGTTACCACGATGATTACATTTAATATTTAAACATTACAATGTTTATGCTAGCTTAATTTCAGTAACATAAAAAAATTATGCTTCTTTACAATTCCTTCCCCACTTCTTGTTGATGTTGCAGAATTATATCTTTATACATTGTGTTTCAAAAATATAATCTAATTTTTAATGTGCTAGTCTCAAGTTATGTAGAAAACAAAATGTGGCATTATAAACCAAAGTTACAATAATACTAGCATTTATAATTGCCTAGGTATTTACTGTCACTGCAATTTTTATTTTTTCATGTAGCCTCAAGTTATTTAGTATTCTTTTGTTTCAACCTGGAGAATTTTGCTCTACAGAGCAAGTCTTTTGTTAATAAACTCTCTCAGCTTTTTACTTGAGAATGTTTTATTTAAGAATGTCTTGAGAGGCTGAGGCAGGCAGATCACCTGAGGTCGGGAGTCAAGACTAGCCTGACCAACATGGAGAAACCCCATCTCTACTAAAAATACAAAACAATTAGCTGGGTGTGGTGGTGCATGCCTGTAATCCCAGCTACTCGGGAGGCTGAGGCAGGAGAATCGCTTGAACCCAGGAGGCAGAGGTTGCGTTGAGTCAAGATCACACCATTGCACTCCAGCCTGGGCAATAAGAGTGAAACTCCATCTCAAAAAAAAAAAAAGAATGTCTCAGCTTTTCTTTTAAAGGACGGTTTTTCTGGATGTAGGATTCACGGTTGACATTTTTGTTTGTTTGTTTTTTTATCTTAAATATATTGGCCAATGCTTTCTGTCCTCCAAAGTGTCTGATGAGAAATCTGATAATTTTATTGAGGACTGCTTATGTGTGATTAGTTACTTCTTTCTTTCAGCTTTCAGGATTTTCTGTTTGCCTTTTGGTGGTTTCATTATAATATGTTTTGCTGTGAGTCTCTTTGAAGTCATTTTACTTGGAGTCTTTTTCAGCTTCTTACATGTTTGTAACCATGTCTTTTATTAAAACTGGGATTTTCAACCATTGTTCCTTCAAACATTTTTTCTCTCCACCTTACTTGGGACTATGACAGTATGTATGTAGGCCTACTTGGTGGTGTCACAACTCCCTTAGGACCTTCACATTTCTTTAGTCTTTTTTCTTTCTTTTCCTAAGACTCAGTAATTTCAGTTGTTCTCTCTTCAAGTTCACTGATTCCTTTTTTCTTCCTGTCCAGATCTGCCTTTCAGTCTCACTAGTGGATTTTTAATTTCATTTATTGTACCTTTCAGCTTCAGAATTTTTTGTGTGTATCTTTTTAGGTTTTCATTCTCTGTGTTTCTCTTACTCTCTTGCTTATTATAATTATTACTATTATTTTTTTTTTTTTTTGAGGTCTCACTCTGTTGCCCGGGCTGGACTAAAACTCCTGGGCTCAAGCAATCCTCACATCTCAGCTTCCTGAGTAGCTGGCACTGTAGTTGTGCACCACTGTGCCTGGCTCAGATTTTCCATGTCTTTATTCATATTTCCATTTTGTTCATACATCATTTTCTTAACTTGGTCCACATTTTCCTTTCGTTCTTTGAGCGTTTTCAGAAAGTTGTTTTATAGTCTTTGTTTAACAGATGTCTAACAGATCTACCATAAAGTCTTTCTTAGGGACAATTTGTTAGTTTTCTTTCTTTCTTTTAGTGGGCCATATTTTTCTGTTTCTCTGTATACCTTGTGACTTTTTTGTTGAAAACTGGATGCTTAAATTTAGTTTAATGTGGTAATTCTGGAAATCAGGTAGTATCCCTTCCCCAGGGTTTGCTTTTTTTTTTTTTTTGATTAAATTATTGCAGTCTCTTTGCCAAAGATCAGTCTGAGATTTTGTAAAATTAAGGTATTTTCAGGTCTTTTCTGTGCCTGTGCCGTAAGCTAGATATGTAATACAATAGTCCCTCTTTATCCCTGGTTTCACTTTCTGAAGTTTCAGTTATGGTCAACAGTGGTCCAAAAATATTAAATGGAAAACTTCAGAAATAAACAGTTCATAAGTTTCAAATTACGTGCTGTTCAGAGTAGCATGATGAAATATTGTTCCAACCTGCTTGGGACATGAATGATCCCTTTCTCCATCATATGTACATTGTATATGTTACTCACCTGATAGTCACTTAGCAGCTGTGTTGATTATTGGATTGACTCTCGTGGTATTGCAGTGCTTGTGTTCAGTTCAATAAAGTTAAAACAAAGGTTCAATAAAGTTAACCTTTATTTTACGTAATGACGCCACAGCACCAAGAATAGTGATGCTGGCGTATTGTCATAATTTTTTTCATTTGTTAATATCTTATTGTGCCTAATTTACAGATTAGACTTTCTCATAGTTGTGTATATTTAGGAAAAAACAGTATGTGTAAGGTTCAGTACTATATGCGGTTTCAGGCATCCAATCAGGCATCCACTGTGGTTCTGGGAGCATATTCCCTGTGGATAAAGCTGGACTACTATAGTGAATTTCTGTTTTCCCTTATATATGCAGTTGCTTTTGAATGCCTCAGTCCTTAATGTCTGGCTCCACAAAAAAGGAGAAGGACAAAAGTGAAGAGGGTTGGGGAAAGCACCAGCCTTTAAGTCCCCTGGAAGTTACCTCAGCTAGAGGGGGAGGGACTTGCATCAGTGGATGGAGGTACAGCCACAATGGCTGCTAGCCCCTGCATCTGTATCTTCATGATCAGAAGTAGCAGTCAACAGTCAGAACACCCATTCCTGATATTTGGAGGACGGGGTCCTTATTGCCCACTCCAACTCCCACAGCTACATATAAGCTGCTCCACAAACACCTGCACAGTTGCCTGCCTGTGGGAGTGAGAGTGGGGTGGGGTGGGTAGCTGCTGCTGAGCAAATAACTGAAATTGACTGAAATCAGCCACAATTTACCTTACTGTCCAGGACTTTTTCTTGAAGTTGTTTTTCAGTATACTTTGAGAGCTTCAAAATAGTTGTATGAGATAGATTCTACCAGCATAAGTGTTCTCTGGGTATACAGACTTATTCTTGGTGCTTTCTACTCTACTGTCTTCCAAGAATCTTCTAACTTAATCATGGATTCTTCATATCTCAAAACATATCTTGTCTTTCCATGTACTCAAGTTTTATTTTAGATCCTTTATGGAATTATAGTTTTCTTTATGTAGAGCCTATACATTTCTAGTTTTGTTATTCTTTGTTACTTACAGCTTTGTTTGCTATTGAAATGTGACCTTCCATTATAAGTTTCTTATTATCTGTATATTAAAAAGTGATTGACTTCACACATTTTGTAAATGGCAGCCTTAAGTGAATTTACTGTTTTTTTTTGGACAGCATTTTGGTTTTCTTTCCAAAGATGGCCATAGTATCTACAGTTAATGATGACTTTCCCACCTCTTCTGAAATATTTGTACTTTTATCTTCAGTTGGATTGGCTAGTGCTTTCAGTATTAAGTAGTGTTGATAACCTGCACTCTTGTCTTAAATGGATACTTTGTGCATGTAAGTATAGAAATAGGAGCATGATACAGATAGAACAAGCCCTTCAAGAATAATCTGCTTCCAGTATGTCTTATAGCCTTCTGAACCTTGTAATGAATAAGGGTCAGCCTACTCCTGGGAAAGGCAGATGGGAGATTCATGGAGAAAGAATATTAGATGTTCCTAGAAAGTTTTCAGTGTGATAAAGTAGTATAATTTTCTCCCAACCTTGGGTATTGTAGAACCTTTCTCTCACGTCCGTGTGAAGAGATCACCAAACAGGATTTGTGTGAGCAGTAAAGCTTTTTATTTCACCTGGGTGCAGGCAGGCTGAGTGGGAAAAGAGAGTCAGTGAAGGGAGATAGGGGTGGGGTCGTTTTATAGGATTTGGGTAGGTAGTGGAGAATTACAGTCAGAGAGAGTTCTCTGGTGGGCAGGGGCAGGGGACAGAAGGTGCCCAGTGGGGGAGCTTTTGAGCCAGGATGAGCCAGGAGAAGGAATTTCACAAGGTAGTGTCATCAGTTAAGGCAGGAACAGGCCATTTTCACTTTTTCTGTGATTCTTTAGATACTTCAGGCCTTCTGGATGTATATGTGCAGGTCATGGGGGATATGATGGCTTAGCTTGGGCTCAGAGGCCTGACATTCCTGTCTTCTTATATTAATAAGAAAATAAAATGAAATAGTGGTAAAGTGTTGGGGTGGCAAAATTTTGGGGGGTGGTATGGAGAGATAATGGGCGAGGTTTCTCAGGTCTGTTTCAAGTGGGATTAGGGGTGACCTGGGAACCTAGAGTGGGAGAGGTCAAGTTGAAGGAGGATTTTGTGGTAAGGGGCGATATTATGGGGTTGTTGGGCACATTTGTCATATAGAATGATTGGTGATGGCCTGGGTGCGGTTTTGTATGAATTGAGAAACTAAACGGAAGACACAAGGTCCGAATAAGAGAAGGAGAAAAACNTGTCATCAGTTAAGGCAGGAACAGGCCATTTTCACTTTTCTGTGATTCTTTAGATACTTCAGGCCTTCTGGATGTATATGTGCAGGTCATGGGGATATGATGGCTTAGCTTGGGCTCAGAGGCCTGACATTCCTGTCTTCTTATATTAATAAGAAAATAAAATGAAATAGTGGTAAAGTGTTGGGGTGGCAAAATTTTGGGGGGTGGTATGGAGAGATAATGGGCGAGGTTTCTCAGGTCTGTTTCAAGTGGGATTAGGGGTGACCTGGGAACCTAGAGTGGGAGAGGTCAAGTTGAAGGAGGATTTTGTGGTAAGGGGCGATATTATGGGGTTGTTGGGCACATTTGTCATATAGAATGATTGGTGATGGCCTGGGTGCGGTTTTGTATGAATTGAGAAACTAAACGGAAGACACAAGGTCCGAATAAGAGAAGGAGAAAAACAGTTATTAAAGGACTAAGAATTGAGAGGACCCAGGACATCCAATTAGAGAGTGTCCAAGGCAGTTTAGTGTAATTGCTTGTTTGGTTGGTGAGGTTTTGGGCTCTTTTCTTGACAGAGTCATTTTTATTTAGTTGGAGGCTGAGCTTGGTGAGATGTGTCTTTAAAAGACCATTAGTCCATTCTCCCTTTCCTGAAGATTGAGGACGGTAAGGGGTATGAAGGTTTCACTGAATACCAAGAGCCCGAGAAACTGCTTGGGTGATTTGACTAGTAAAGGCCGGTCCATTATCAGACTGTATAGAGGTGGGAAGGCCAAACCAAGGAATTATGTCTGACAGAAGGGAAGAAATGACTGCGATGGCCTTCTCAGACCCTGTGGGAAAGTCATCTACCCATCCAGTGAAAGTGTCTACCCAGACCAAGGGGTATTTTAGTTTCCTGACTTGGGGCATGTGAGTAAAGTCAATTTGCCAGTCCTGGGCAGGGGCAAATCCCTGAGCTTGATGTGTAGGGAAGGGAGGGGGCCTGAATAGTCCCTGAGGAGTAGAATAGCAGATGGAACACTGAAAAGTGATTTCCCTGAGGATAGGTTTCCATGATGTAAAGGAAATGAGAGGTTCTAAGAGGCGGGCTAGTGGCTTGTAACCTACATGGAAGAGGTTATGAAATGACAGAATAGAATGGGTCTGTGAGGCTGCAAGGTGATACTTTTCTTGGTAGAAGAACCATTTGCCTCGTGTGGGAAGAGATTGATAGGTGGAAGTTTCAGTGGGGCAGTAGGTGGGAGTGACCAGATGAGGAGAAAAACTGCCGTGAGGGATAGAAGTTGGAAGGCTATCTGCTTTTTTAGCTACCTTGTCAGCATAAACATTGTCCTGAGCGATGGGATCTGATGCCTTTTGATGGCTGCTTTTTTAGCTACCTTATCAGCATAAGCGTTGTGCTGAGTGATGGAATCTAACTCCTTTTGACGGCCCTTGCAGTGAATGATTTCTGCTTCCTTTGGAAGTAAAGCGGCCTTGAGAAGATCTTTTATTAAAGAGGAATTAATGGTGGAGGACCCTTGTGTAGTGAGGAAACCTCTTTTTGCCCATTTAACAGCAGGTGCAGGATATGGAAGGCATATTTAGAGTTAGTATAAATATTGATGCGTAGTCCCTTTGCGAGCGTGAGGGCCCAAGTTAAGGCAATGAGTTCAGCTTGCTGAGAGGTAGTGGAGGGGGGCAGAAAGTGTATGCGTCAGGTGTGAGGAAGAAAATAGATTTTGGAAGTTATGAGAACTGTAGTGAGTTGAGCATAGTTTGTGATTTTGAGGGCCTCTAAAAGTATTAAGGCAGTGGCAGCCGCCTCACACAGACATGAGGGCTAGGCTAAAACAGTAAGGTCAAGTTGTTTGGATGAAAAGGCTACAGGATGCTGTCCTGGCTTTTGTGTAAGAATTCTGATTGCACAGCCCTGCAGTTTGGCTGTGTGTGATGAAAAAGGGTTGGGATGAGTTAGGGAGAGCTAGTGTGGGAGCAGCTTCTAGTGCTGTTTTTAAGGAATGGAGAGGAGTGGCGAAAGGATTTAGGATCTGTGGGGTCAGCTAAGTTTGCTTTTCTGAGTTTAATATAATGGCTTAGTCAGGATGATAAAACTAGGTATCCAAAGGTGGAAGGACCTAGCCAGGCCTAGGAAGGAAAGGAGATGTTTTGTAGAAGTGACTGGGGTTTTGGGAGATTAGCCAGACACAATCAGCAGGGAGAGCACGTGTGTTTTCATGAGAATTATGCCGAGATAGGTAACAGATGACGAAGAAGTTTGGGCTTGACTGAAGTAATGGGGGCTGTCTGTGAAGCCTTGCAGCAGTACAGCCCAGGTAGTTTGCTGAGCCTGATGGTTGTCAGGGTCAGTCTAAGTGAAAGCAAAGAGAGGCTGGAATGAAGGGTGCAATGCAATAGTAAAGAAAGCATGTTTGAGATCCAGAATAGAATAATGGGTTGTGGAGGGAGGTATTGAGGACGGTAGCATATATGGGTTTGGCATCACAGGGTGGATAGGCAAGACGATTTGGTTGAGAAGGCGCAGATCCTGAACTAACTTGTACGGCTTGTCCGGTTTTTGGACAGGTAAAATGGGGGAATTGTAAAAAGAGTTTATAGGCTTTAAAAGGCCATACTGTAAAAGGCAAGTGATAACAGGGTTTAATTCTTTCGAAGTGTGCTGTGGGATGGGATATTGGCGTTGAGCGGGGTAAGGGTGATTAAGTTTTAATGGGATGGTAAGGGGTGCATGATCAGTCACCAAAGAGAGAGTAGAGGTGTCCTATACTTGTGTATTAAGGTGGGGAGATACAAGGGGAGGATGTGAAGAAGGCTGAGTTGGGCAAAAGGGGCGGCAATGAGGTGTGACTGTAGCCTAGGATTAGTCAGGGAAGCAGATAATTTAGTTAAAATGTCTCGGCCTAACAAAGGAACTGGGTAGGTGGGGATAACTAAAAAGGAGTGCATAAAAGAATATTGTCCAAGTTGGCACCAGAGTTGGGGAGTTTTAAGAGGTTTAGAAGCCTGGCCGTCAATACCCACAACAGTTATGGAGGCAAGGGATACAGGCCCTTGAAAAGAAGGTAATGTGGAGTGAGTAGCCTCCATGTTGATTAAACATGGGCTAGATCTAACCCTCCACTGTGAGAGTTACCCGGAACTTGGCATCTGTGATGGTCCAGGGGGCTTCCAAGGTGATCGGGCAGCGTCAGGCTTCAGCCTCTAAGCCGAGCAGATCTGGGAAGGAGTCAGAGAGCCTTGGGCTAGAGCTTTAGGGGCTCCAGGAATGGCTGCCAGGCAAGCTGGGCAGTCTGATTTCCAGTGGGTCCCTGCACAGATGGGACACGGCTTGGGAGGAATCCCGGGCTGCAGGCATTCCTTGGCCCAGTGGCCAGATTTCTGGCACTTGAAGCAAGATACTGGTGGAGGAAGTCCTGTAGGAATGCTTGACTGCTGCGACTTAGGCATGTGCAGCTTAGGCATTTGGAAGTTCTTGTGTGCTGGAGGTGTGGCTGGGTTTTGTCTCACAGCAGAGGCAAGTAATTGTAACTTTTCTTTATTATTGTACACCTTGAAGGTGAGATTAATTAAGTCCTGTTGTGGGGTTTGAGGGCCAGAATTTAATTTTCGGAGCTTTAGTTAATGTCGGGAGTGGACTGGGTAATACAATAAAATGCATATTGAGAATAAGACAGCCTTCTGACCTTTCAGGGTCTAGGGCTGTAAAGCATCTCAGGGTTGCTGCCAAACGGGCCATGTTGTTTTTCATATATGATGAAAAAGAGCCTAAACACCAACTGATTTGGGAGAGGTCGGATAAAGAAAAAGAAGTGTTAACCTTGACTATGCCTTTAGCTCCAGCCACCTCTTTAAGAGGAAATTGTTGGGCAGGTGGGGGAGGGCTAGAAACTGTAAGCCAGACGGGTTATGAGGAGGGGAGGTGACAAAAGAATTATAGGGTGGAGGAGCGGAGGCTGAGGAAGAATTGGGACCTGGCTCAGCCTGGTGAGGAGCAGCCTGGGGAGGATAGGAGAGGTCAGATGGGTCCATAGAAACGGAAGATTGGAAAGATTCAGCGACGCTTGGGGTTGGAACTGAGGGGACAGGCGGGAAGGAAAGAAAGATTTGGGACGAGTTGTATTGGGAACACAGACTAGGGAGGGACCAATATGTTAAAGAATGTTTGGACGTCAGGCATCTCAGATTATTTGCCCATTTTACGACAAGAATTACCTAGATCTTGTAGGACAGAAAAATCAAAAGTGCCATTTTCTGGCTGTTTTGAACCATTGTCGAGTTTGTATTGGGGTTAAGCAGCATTGCAGAAGAAAATAAGGAGTTTAGGTTTTAGGTCAGGTGTGAGTTGAAGAACTTTTAAGTTATTGAGAACACAGGCTAAGGGAGAAGAAGGAGTGGAGGGTGGAAGGTTGCCTATAGTGGAGGAGGCAAGTCCCGAGAAAAGAGAAGGTAGAGAGAGACATGGAGAGAAGGGGTGGGGGGCGCTTGCCCCCCAGGAAAGTGGAGAAGGGGTGGGAGGTGCTTGTCCCCCAGGAAAGT
>NW_016811421.1:1527891-1535618 GCF_001698545.2 Rhinopithecus bieti | reverse complement strand
GTGGAGAAGGGGTGGGAGCTGCTTGCCCCCCAGGAAAGTGGAAAAGGGGTGGGGGGTGCTTGCCCCCCAGGAAAGTAGAGAGAAAAGAGAGGGTAGAGACTAGGAGAGAAGGGATGGGGTGTGCTTGCCCCCCAGGAAAGTGGAGAAGGGGTGGGAGCTGCTTGCCCCCCAGGAAAGTGGAAAAGGGGTGGGGGGTGCTTGCCCCCCAGGAAAGTAGAGAGAAAAGAGAGGGTAGAGACTAGGAGAGAAGGGATGGGGTGTGCTTGCCCCCCAGGAAAGTGGAGAAGGGGTGGGAGCTGCTTGCCCCCCAGGAAAGTGGAAAAGGGGTGGGGGGTGCTTGCCCCCCAGGAAAGTAGAGAGAAAAGAGAGGGTAGAGACTAGGAGAGAAGGGATGGGGTGTGCTTGCCCCCCAGGAAAGTGGAGAAGGGGTTGGAGGTGCTTGCCCCCCAGGAAAGTGGAAAAGGGGTGGGAGGTGCTTGCCCCAGGAAAGTAGAAGAGGGGCAGAGACATGGAGAGAAGGGGTGGGGGGTGCTTGCTCCCTAGAAAAGCGATGCTTGCTGCTAAGCGTGAAGGATCAAGGCAGGCGTCCCCGTGGTGATCAGACACCTCTGAAACATGGGTGAATAATCCAGCAGGCATCTATGCAGTGATAAAACACCAAGGGAAGACTGTCTTCCAGAGTCCATGACTGGCGCTGGAGTTTTGGGTTCACAGATAAAACGCGTCTTCTCTGTTTCTATCAGAAAAGGCAAGGAACTGAAATTAAGAGAAGGGAGAGACTGAAGGATGATGCCAAGATTGAAGGGAGAAAGAGGTTGAGAGATAGTGAGAGAGGTTGGAGAAGGAGTAAAGAGAGGCCGCTTACCCGATTTAAAATTGGTGAGATGTTCCTTGGGCTGGTTGGTCTGAGGACCTGAGATTGTAGGTGGATCTTTCTCACAGAGCAAAGAGCAGGAGGACAGGGGATTGATCTCCCAAGGGAGGTCCTGCAATCCGAGTCATGACACCAAATGTCACTCGCGTCTGTGTGAAGAGACCACCAAATGGGGTTTGTGTGACCTATACAACTTCTTATTTCACCTGGGTGCAGGTGGGCTAAGTCTGAAAAGAGTCAGCTAAGGGAGATGGGGTGGGGCCATTTTATAGGATTTGGGTAGGTAGTAGAAAATTACAGTCAAAGGGAGTTGTTCTCCGGTGGGCAGGGGCAGGGGACACAAGGTGTTTAGTTGGGGAGCTTTTGAGCCAGGAGAAGAAATTTCACAGGTAATGTCATCAATTAAGGCAGGAACAGGCCATTTTCACTTCTTTTGTGATTCTTCAGTTACCTCAGGCCATCTGGATGTATACGTTCAGGTCACAGGGATATGATGGCTTAGTGTGGTCTCAGAGGCCTGGCAGAACCTATTGAAGATGCAAAAAATATTTGTGACTCTTGGAACAGTAACAAAAGTTGTTCTGACTTTTGTTTTCTGAACCTGAAATTGTGGGGCTTTTTAAAAAATAGAATTTCAACTTGAGACTTGTGCAACTTGATTTTAACTTGATTGCGAAGCATCTGTATAGCTTATGTTGCATGTCCAGTTTATGACTTTGTATTATTGAAGTGTATTTAAAGCTTCAAATGATGAGACCATACATAATTTCATGGTGGGTAAATCCTTTTTTTTTCTTTTTGTTTGGTTTTAAGGAGTGGAGAGTTTAACAGGCCAGAAAGAAGGGAGAAGGCAGAAGGAAGAAGCTCCCCCATATAGAGATAAAGGGAGGGAGGCTCCAAAGCCAAGAGAAGGGAACCCCAAGTGTGGTAGACACCAGCCAGGTATATATGCAGAGGCTGGAGGAGGTGGTGTTCAATTTGCATAGGGCTCAGGGGATTGGTTTGACTAGGCACATCATTCACGTAGCTCATGAAAATCTGGCCCTCCCACCCTAGTCTTTTAGTATGCAAATGCATGGCGCCATGATCCACCCACGTGGGGATATGTGGGGTGGCCATGTTTCCAGGAACAGGTGGGGCAAAGGCAAGAAGGCTGTGGGAATCACAGTGTTTGCTGGCCTGGCTCTAAGAGCCTGGGCTTTACAAGAAACTTTTCCAGAGATGCTTTAAAAAATGAAAACTTTCCAAGGACCCCTTTTCCTCTCTGCCTAAAATAATTTCTTAATAACTCCTACAACATTCCTCCCTGTGGAGAATGCCATACTAACTGCTGTTAGAGGGTTTTGGGCAACAACTCCTTTGGCTACTCCTGCTGAAAAGGGGCATCAAATGGGGAACAGCAACTTGGGCTCCTCCTGGGGTTGATCTAAGGATCCTCAGAAGAATGACGTGTCCATGTGTGGTTCAGTTTGCAACACCATTTGCAGTTTGATTGCTTCTAGGTGAGAAGAAACAATTTGAGTTACAGTGTTGAGTATACAGGACCCAAATATCAATACAAGACGTATAAAAAGAGAGGGCTTAATAAAGGAGTTAACTAATTTCATAAAGAAGACTGGAATTTATTAAAGAAGGCAGCCACATGGGGCTGAATATGGTGTTTTCCCTGAGCCTGTCAATAATTTTGATTTGATCTTTACGTACCTGTAGATTTTTCTCTACTTTATGAGGTGTTAATCATCCCTAAACCCAATAAAAAGTGCTAGCAGATTCAGTGATAGTAAAATTTTCATGCTTCCTTGTCAGTAACTATTATTCCTGCTATAAGGATAATAATTAAGCAAAATACAAGAGAAATGGAAACTGTGTCCAATATTTCAGTTAGAAGGTGCTACTGTGTGTATTCCTATTGCAAACAGTAAAGTGAGTATACCACTTCCCACAAGTGTGGTGTAGTAGATAATTTCCATCTGAAATTGTACTTGCCAAAGTAATTTCCCTGTGGTGGTCTATGAAGCTTTAGTTTTATTTTCCTAAGCAAAGAAACCTCTGGGTTATGGGTACCCTACTTACTTTCATTACCTGGCAGAATTTGCAAGATAATTGCCCAGAACTAGTATATTGATACGGATTTTTACATTACCCATCCCTTTTTTTTTCTTCTGAGCTGCAGAAGATTACCACTTGAGTCACAGGAATAAGCAGGATTAGTTTAAAACGTAGGCAAAAAGCTTAAAACAATTAATGAGACTAGGATTTAATGACAAATGTTTGATAAGCTTTGGGACATAATTTTCTCTCCAGTTCTCATTTTGGTAAAACTAATTGTGAATGAACTTTATTCTTATACTTGGCCTGATTATTTGCATGAAGTGTTAGCAAGAATAGTTTTTCTACATAGATATTTCGGATTGGCTTTGATGAAACTCTGTTCCACAAGGAATCTTAGGTAAGACCTTTAAAACCGAGCCCAGCCATGGGTTTGTATCCTCAAATACCTGTAAGTTGGGTGATCCTCTCTTCTTGAGGTCCCAAGAAACTTGGAGCTTCCAGACCTGTTAGAAAGTGACATTCTTCACTGACCACAGGTTAGGAGCCCTGTGCGGGGACTGTGTAGACAAGGTATGATGCCAGTTCTCCCAGGGGCTTTTATTGGCTCTGCATGTCAAGCTTGATTCCTTAAAGGGAAACACACCCTTTCAGTCAAAGCCTTGGTAAAATAAACCAGTTTTTCTGACTGTGTCCTGTTGACAAAGAAAAATGGATTCTTACTGCACTAATGCAAACAACTATATTGCCATAAGTTAAGAGTACTTACAGGTAGTCTCCTAATAAGAGGAACCAGGTGGGGAAAAATGAACATTGTTACTCATGTCTGTATAAAGACCACCTGAGCAGGCTTAGTGTGATCAGCAAGGCTGTTTATTCACTTGGGTGCAAGTGGGCTGAGTCTGAGAAAGGAGTCAGTGAAGGATGGTGGGATTAGCTTTGGTTCTTACATTAGCATTGGTTCTTTGGGATAGGTGTTGGAGTCGTGAGCAGTTTTTTGTGGGCAAGGGATGGATGTTACCAAGTACATTCTCAAGGGCGGGGAGGATGTTACAAAGTACATTCACAAGGGCAGGAAGGAATGTTACAAAGTACATTCACAAGGGCTGGAGCCTGTATTGTCACAAGGGCAGGGAGGAATGTAACAAAGTACATTCATAAGGACAGGGAATATCACAAAGTACATTATCACAAAGGCGGGGGAATGTCACGATGGCTTGACCATGGTGCAGCCAGCTCAGAGGACCTTACAAACTTGCTCCAAATTTTGTTATTGTAGTATACCTTACTCAATTATTAAAGGCCATAGTTTAAAATAAGTTTCCTTGACTCTGAAAAACAAAACAAGGATCAACAATATTACTAGCAAAAGTTAAAAAGTTGCTTAAACTTTTTGAGTGCAGTCCACTTAGTTAACTCTTGTTTTGCTTGATATTTGTGAACATGTCAGTTCTTTAGAAGTCCCATACCTTCTTTCTCAATTTCAGTGTTACAGTCTTCAAAGCTATTAAAAACCAGCATTTGAGAACACCTGTTAATGTCCTTAATATAGCTTGATTATAAACTATCTTTTGAGAAGGAACAAAGCAGGACAACAATTTTCTGCAAATGACAAAATTTTCAGGATAGCTATGGTTAAAAACATGACTGATTAATTTATTTATTTCTGTGGTTTACAGTAACTTTACCCTTAATTGTGATTGATAGCATATACTTGGGCGTTAGAATTTTAGAAATCCCATACAATTTTGGAACGTGTATTAGTATTATTTACCGAAATATAATGTAAAGAAGATTGGACATCATTTTGACAATCTTATGTGACTAAACATGTCAAATAATCCTGTCTACCTTTTCTTTGAATGTTTGAGGGGCCCTCTGAGCCATCCAGAAACCCAGGCATCAGTAAGGACAATTTCCAGATTGGCATAAATTATTTTGCCAAAATGATGACTTAAAAGGCAAAAACCTTTCATTAGCCTTTACTATGAGATGAAAATTTTGTTTAAAGCCAAATTTTACACTTGCATTAGTTTACTGATGTTAACCCCAATTAGGTTAAATGAAACCTTATAGATTATTTCATCTAATTTTAACCAATTTGACCATGAAGTAAAATCTTTACAAACCTTTCACAACCTTTTTACTAAAGGGCAGATTGTGCCTTAAGACCTTTTTGCTATGCTTTGATTTCAGTGCTTAATTTATGAAAACAACATATAAATATAATGGGAGAAGACACTGTAGTGCTTCTACTGTGCATTTCATTGCAAAGCAACCCAAAGCCAATTGGCTTATTTTGTAATCAGGCCATCCCTGATGGGAGTCTCATCTCCCATTGCGGGGTGAGGATGTCTCCTTATCTTCCAGGTGGCCAAGAGCATACTTTTCTAATTTATAACTATAATTTATAACTACTATTAGCCATCCCTTACAGTGTATTTTCTACCTAGTTGTTACACACCAAAGCTTTTCATAATGTGAAGTAATTTGATACCCCCCCAAACTTAAAACACAATAGATAACACAATGCAAAACAGAATAGAGCCTTTGATTTTGAGAGGGATCCATCTCCTTTTAATTTCTGGGATTTCATGAGGAAAAAAAGGGTTTTTTTCCCCAAAACGGGGTCTGTGGCATCTCATTTTCCCCAAGGAGTTCCATGCTACCAAAAGTTATCTTAGGACCTCTCATGCGTGTATTAAGAGAAAATGGAGAAAAATAATTCAGTCGACTGAGGAGAGCCTTTTCCAGAAAATAAGATCCAAGAAGAGAAAACATAAAAGCCTTTTAAATATACCTATAACTTGAATATCCACTTTTAATTAAGCTGAGCACTCTTTAAGGAAATCCTTTTAAATCCCCTGTTACTTGACTTTAGCCATGCCAAGCATTTAAGATTTTCAGCTTTAGAACTTTTGAAAGTAACCTCATGGTGAAACCAGCAAGCCTTAATCAGGTTTTGACTCAACTGAGTGTGTACAAAGTATTTTCAAAATTGTGACTGAGACAGTGAAAGAGATCCAACCCAAACAACTCCACTTTGTTTCCAGCCCCCAAGCTGTCCTTGCCCATCCCTCAGGGGCAAGGAGGAGCCGAGTTTACATTCTACAGTCGAAAACAAAGATGATAATAGCTTCCCATGATATACTTCCCTCTTGCCTGGGGACTGGACCTGAAACTAACCACAAGATTAGAAACCATGGCCCAGGAGCCATGCAGCTGGAGGCTACAAGATTTTGACCCTCCCTAAACTGCTCTCAAAGTCAGGCTTAAGATATTTTGTAAACCCTGCCCTTGATGGATCAGCTGGTACCATCCAGATTGACTAACTGGATTATCTGATTTTGTGGCCCTCACCCAGGAACTGACTTAGCACAAGAAGACAGCCACCATTGTAAAATGGTGGAGACTAAAACAAAGTATTGCCACGTGGTTGCAGATGATGTTCCCAAGCACATGAAATGAGATGGAGGCTGTAACCAAGCTTGCCACCGACTGCTTTGCTGGACTGGCTTGAACAGCAGGCTTATGGAGTCCTGGGCCTGCATCCTAACCTAAGGTACCCTTTCTTTGACAGAACCATACAGAAAGACATGCAAAGCACACCACATTGTTTATAGCATAAGACCAACCTCACAAATACTTCTTCATTAATTATAAATTTACAGAGAATATAAACAATGATCCTTATTATCCCTTTTGCCAGTTTGCACAGGGAGAGAAAAGCCAAAAGCCCAGTTGGTAAGACATTTTTACACTTTTGCCAGCATATCAGGCTTCTCGGTTCCCTTCCCCAGCTTAACTTTAAGCCAAGCGTTTTAAGGTTTGGAAAATTAACCTTTTTCAGGTTGGAAGAACATTATGAAAGAGACAGAAGCCATGTTAAACCATGAAAAAAGGAAAAACACTAGAAAGGAATTCCAGTTAGGGTTTTCAAGAAGTATTGCCTCTCTTGCTATTGAGAATGGTGTTTCCTCTATTTCTTTGTCTTCCCTATTTTTTCTTTTCCCTTTTGGCGTACTATAGGAGATACATTGCTTATCTCCAAAATTCTCTTCTGCTTGCAGAGCTGCCTGTTTAAGCTGCAGTGACGGCTTGACTTAGCAGCAATATAACATCCTCCCGTGTGAGGTTAAATACCTGAGTTAAATTTTGGAAAGCTTCTGTATACCTATTAGGATTGTTAGAAAATCAGTCTAAATCTCCTTTTACTTGTGTAAAGTCCTGCAATGAGCAGGGAACTTGAAGGTGCCACCAAATAAGGGGGACCCTCAGATGATTTCCCTGAAAGTTACTTTTTTTTTAAATTTTGGGGAACTATTTTCCCTGGGCTTGCCCAGTATGGTTGCTGAAAGATCTGAGTTGATCTTAAAACACTTGCAGGGGTTTAGTAGAAATGCCATGCTCTTGTGCAAAAGAAAATGAGTTGCTTTCTTTAAAGTTCTGAGGTTAAGGAAGTTCCAGTGTTTCAGAGTGCACTCCAGAGGGGTGCAAGCTGAAGATAATTTATTACCCAGTTAGAAAAAGAAGCGAGAATAAAAGCGTTTTCTTAGTCTCCTTCCTTTCCGTATGACCCAGAGTGGAGGAGAAGACAGGGAGTATCCTCTGAATGTCTTACCTCCCTGGTTTCTGGATTCCGGCACTTTCTTAAATGTGCTCCCCTGTGGTTGTAGGCATGGTCCTCCAAGCCGTGGATCCGGTTGAACTAAGTGATGGGGCTAACCACGCGTACCCAAGCAGCCTTAGCTTATCTGCCTTGTGTGATTTCCCTTTGACTTCCTAGAACCAGTGTGATTTGCCT
>NW_016811421.1:1523457-1525781 GCF_001698545.2 Rhinopithecus bieti | reverse complement strand
CCCCCCCCCCCCCCCCCCCGCCAAAAAAAACGATCTGGAGAGACTGTAGCCTTTGGGCAAGGCTCCTTTAATGGAGGCAATGTGCTATAGACTGCCTGCTATTACGGCCCATGCTAAAGCATTTACACTTGAAACAGTTCTGGTTAACTTCCGAACTTAAACTTCCCTTACTAATTAAGTACTATGTTAATTGGGACAGAATAGATGCCTTAAAAAAACGTAGGAATCGGAATGGCCATTTTCCCACTCATAGGACAATATCAGGACTAAAATCTGACTGTCAAAGACATTTTACTCCTAACTTAAAAGCAGAAACTTCCTTTCTCTGAAGAGTCCTAGAGCTTGATTTCTACCAGAGAAATTGGAGAGAGAGAGAGTTATTGAGTTACTGCCTGCTGCGATTCTCCATCTTTTCTAACAGACATTTTTTCCCTAAACTATAAGGATTCCTGCACAGTAGACACACCCACACAGGGTAAGAGACTGCGGATAAAAAGAGAAAGTTTGGCGACAGTGTAGATGGAAGAGAGCATTGAGATCATAGAACAGATTTAAAGTTGAAATCCGCTGCGTACTCACCAATCTGATGAATGAATTTCTTTTACGGGCCAGTGCACCAAAATGATAACAGCTCTGATGAGTGAAGGAACACCAGGCTTCTTGGTGCTTATACTGTTTTAGATAAAATGACATGGACACACATGGAGTGGTTTTAAGAAGCAGAGAGTTTAATAGGCCAGAAAGAAGGTAGAAGGAAGAAGCTCCCCCATACAGACCTGGGGAGCTGGGGCGGCAGGGGTCAGGCGGTGCTCCAAAGCTGAGAGGGGGAATTCCCCTACCCCCCACCATTTTTTTTAAAGAGACATGGTCTTGCTACATCACCCAGGCTGCAGTGTAGTGGTCATTCGCAAGGGATCCTCCTGCCTCAACCTCCTAAGTAGCTGAGACTACAGGCACATGCCACCTGCACCTGGCAGTGGTTAAGTCTTAATGATTATGTGGGCACATGCTTTATTCACTGATAATTATTTCATTTTTATTCCTTTTTGTTTTAATAAGATAGAAACTTCTTTAAAAGCTTTGAGAAAACTATTGAAAACTTTAGAGGTGTAGGCATGATTTGAAATACAATAGAAGCAGTTCTTTCGTTTTTATGTATTTATTTAAGGAAGCAGAGTCTCACTCTGTTGCCCAGGCTGGAGTGCAGTGGTACAATCGTAGTTCATTGCAGTCTTGTCCTGAGCTCAAGTGAGCCTCCTAAAATTCTGGGATTTCAGGCATGAGCCACTATGCCTGGCCCAGAAACAGTTTTCTTTACTAAATCAGGCAGCATAGATACCAATTTAGAAAAATCATTTCAACTGTAGCTCTCCCCTCCCCGCTCCAAAAAACTAGATGGCTTTTGCAAGCTGAGCAGTATCTTAGGTACTGACGAGAGAAAGATACATGAACCCATAGCTGCCGTTCTGGGGGAGCTTTACTGATGAGTATACATAAAAGTGTAAATGAAGGAATCATGAAAAAGTAGATGGGATAGTATTATAGTTTGACCATGGAGTTAGGGAATGGGAGCAGTGGAAAATGCTGAAACTAAGATAACCTTTAAAAGTTAGTTACAGGTCTATGGAGTAGACAAAATCAGGCCAGGCACTCCAGTCATAAAGATTAAAATGGTCAAAGTCATCTATATAAAAGGCCATGGAAGGCTTGGAGAAAGGCTCAGTGTAGGCTTAGGGATAGGGAATGTCAGAAATAAAATGGCAGAAAGGTGAACTAGAGCTAGACCCTGTGTGCCAAGTTAAGCAGTTGGATTTAATTTTATGGCATTGTAAAGTATTATATTTTTAAAACAAGACTGTTAGGTGAAGACTATGGGGTTGTTGGCAGAGAGTAGTAAAAGTTATTGGCCCAATGAAAAATGATCAAATAATGGAAGGAGAAAAGTGTCATCAGAGTGATTAAAATAGAGCAACGTAGAGATACTAGGTTTGGGGGTGGGGAATGAATAAGGTGAGCTGCTTTGCCCCCTTATTACAAGCTAGTTATTGTGTATTGCACTAGTGCCTCATAAAAAGAATCATAGCAACTCTGAGAGGTAAGATAGTCTATTTTGCTTTATTTTGCCTTCTGAGAGTTTACACTGAAACAGTAGATGTGCTAGTGACTGTGTCTTTGGCTCCTAATACAATATTTAACACTTGGAAAGGTACTCATTTGGTAGCACCTTCCAAAGATTACATAAAACCTTGTAATTGGGTTTAAAATCAAATTGGTGTAAATCTTAAACCGTGTTTCTATTTTTTTTTTTTTTTTTTTTTTTTTTT
>NW_016811421.1:1455948-1522117 GCF_001698545.2 Rhinopithecus bieti | reverse complement strand
TTTTTTTTTTTTTTTTTTTTTTTGAGACAGAGTCTTGCTGTGTTGCCCGGGCTGGAGTGCAGTGGCACGATCTCGGCTCACTGCAAGCTCCACCTCCTGGGTTCATGCCATTCTCCTGCCTCAGCCTCCCGAGTAGCTGGGACTACAGGCGCCCGCCACCACACCCGGCTAATTTTTTGTATTTTTTTTGTATTTTTTTTTTTTTTTTTAGCAGAGATAGGGTTTCACCGTGTTAACCAGGATGGTCTCCATCTCCTGACCCTCGTGATCCAGCGCCAGCCTCAGCCTCCCAAAGAGCTGGGATTACAGGCGTGAGCCACCGTGCTGGCCCTGTGTTTCTGTTTTTAAAGAATGTTCCCACCCATTTTAGGTTCAAAGATCAAACTGTAAGAGTGACTTTGTGTTACTCTTCTATGAGTACACAAATATTTTGTGCATCCTCAATGTTTTCTATGATACCCAAAGTTAGTGTTATACTACTTGATGATATCAAAATGAAGTGAGGGAGGAAGGAAAAGAATACCATACAGGTTTCCTTTTGTGGATACTCCTTAGTAGCTAACACTCAGACTGGGATTTCCAAACCTGGTTATACTTAAAGAGAATTGAATCTGAACCAAGTGGAAAGAGCACTGAAAGCTTTGCTTCCCTGCTTTAAACATTGTCTTTCATTGTACAGAAAATGAAGATTGAATATAGCATGTTCCCGTTTGAGTTCTAGTCACCCAGAAATCAGAGAACTCTCAAGCCTCCATCCTGTTTATTTCAAAATCCAGCAGGCTACCAGCCACCATTCAATATTTTTGGAGGAAGAAAATTTTGATCAAAATAATGCATCAATTCTCAAAGTATGGTCTGGGGAAACTGAGATCTCTCAGATCTTTTCAGGAGGTCCATAAAGTCAAAACTAGACTGATATCAAGATGTTATTTGCATTTCTCTTTCATTCTGTCACAAATGTACAGTCACGTTTTTAAGAAGCTACATGGTATATGACATTGCAACAAATTAAATGCAGAAGGAGACATGGAATTCAAGATCCAGCTGTTTTCTATTAAGCCAGTTACTAAGATTTGTAGACATTTAAAGCAGTGCCACTTTTCTCATTTTAAAAGGAAATAGTTATTTTTCATAAAATACATTATTTGTGTTAACAGGTAGAGGGTTTAACATTACTATTTTGAATAGTTTACACATAGGCTTTTAGAAGAATGAAAATATTCTATGATACTGTAATGAGAGATATGTGTCATTGTACATTTGTCCAAACCCATAGAATGTACACCACCACTGAAAGTGAACCCTAATCTAAACTGTAGACTTTGGGTGATGTGTCAGTGTAGCTTTATCAGTTGTAACAAATGTACGCTCTGGTGAGGAATGTTGATACAGGAAGCTAGGCATGTGTTGAGGCAGAGAGTATTGGGAAATCTCTGTTCTCCGTCCTCTCAGTTTTGTTGTGAATCTAAAACTACTCTGAAAAAAATAAAGCCTTAAAAGTTTTCAGTTTCAATTTCTAATAAAATCTGATCAATAGATAAAACCTACATAAATAAAAACTATTTGGAGGTCCTCACTAAGAGTTTAAAGGGATCCTAAGATTAATTTTTGAGTGCTGCTCAAAGAAATACATATTCATTAAACTCAATTTAGAAAATATCTTAGGTGCGCTTAAATCCAGTTGAAAATATTAGAAGCTTTTAATATTTTGGTTAATTTTCTTCTAGTTTTTTTTTAGTATCCACTTTTTTAAGTACATAATTGAATAACATTGTCTATAAAATTTTGTATAAATTGTATATAAAATTATTGATATATAAAATATTTGTGTTCACTTATTGTTTTCATAAAACGTAATCTCAAAAAATTAGCAGATTGTATAATACTACTTAAGTGGGTATATCTTAATTTACATAATTTTACCTTGTATTGATTCTGATTGGGGTATTAAATCTTTTTTCTTTAGCACATACTTGGAAGCTTATTATGTACAGGCACTACTCAGATATGCTTTTTATTTTTATTAAGATTTTCTTAGATTAAGAGTTGAGTGGCTGAGTAAAAAGAGGGAGTGTGCTAAAAAGAATCTTGTCTTTGAGTTTTTTTATAGAAGCAGGCCATATAGCAAGCCATTAAAATTTAATAGGAATTTACACAACCTCTGGTTAGCCAGCGTAGGGTTGTGAGAAAGTTATGGTAAATTAATTTAAGGCACTTAGAAAAAAATATCCTTTGCAATGAATAATTACTCAGTGTTACTGTTTTTATTTGCTATATTATATTTTAGATTTGACTGTTCTTTTTAATTGGTAATTTCAAATATATCAGTGACCAAATCTGAAACTTCTCCAGTCTCCAGACCTGTATCTCAACAGCTCGCTCAACATTTCTACATCGTGTCCTACTGGTGCTTAAAATATGATATATGCTGAGCATTGATCTAAACAAAAATCTGTCATGTCTTTAAAGTATCTTTATTCTCTTCTTTTTTTTTTTTTTTTTTTTTTTTTTTTTTGAGATGGAGTCTCGCTCTGTCACCAGGCTGGAGTGTGCACTGGTGAGATCTCGGCTCACTGCAACCTGCACCTCCTGGGTTCAAACAATTCTTCTGCCTCACCCTCCCCAGTAGCTGGAACTACAGGCATGCACCACCACACCCAGCTAATTTTTGTATTTTTAGTAGAGACAGGGTTTCACCATGTTGGCCAGGATGGTCTTGATCTCTTGACCTTGTGATCCGCATGCCTTGGCCTCCCAAAGTGCTAGGATTACAGGCATGAGCCACCGTGCCTGGCCCAAAAGTATCTTTATTCTTCCCTCACACTTGTTGGATAGTTTAGGTATAAAATTATAGGTTGAAAATTATTTTTCCTCAGAATTTCAAAGGAGTTTCTCTACTGCTTTTTAGCTTTCAATGTTGTGCAAAAGTTCAGAACCACTTATTTTCTGGTCTCTTGTATGTGACCTTTTGTTCCTCTCTCAAAGTTTGCAGGATGGCTTATTTGACCCACCCGTTCTGAGATTTCATGATATGTCTTTATGGGTCTGTTTTTATTTATTGTGCTGGGTATCATTGGATCCTTTCAGTGTGAAAATGTAAATGTCTTTGAAATAGTGAGTTAATGATTTCCTCTTCTATCTGGACCTCTAAAGTGATTTTTCGTTTTCACAATTTTTTTTCTTATTTTCCATCACCTTGTCTTTCTTGTCTTTTAACGTTGCTTACTTTCAGGTAGATTTCTTTATCTGATTTACAGCTGTTCTATTTGAGGTTTTCAATTTTCTTATATTTTAATGTTTAGGAGTCTTTTGTCTTCTGATATTTAAAAACTGATATTGTGTTCTTCATGAATACAATGGTGTGGCATCTTTTCTCTCAAGATATTAATGGTGGTATTTTGTTTAAGTTTTCATCTCATTGCATAATCTCTACCAAGTTGATTTAAATGTGACTGTGTTTGTCTTTTCTTTCTTATCAGAGCCATACCTTAAAATGTCTGGTGATTCTTAACTGGTGTTGATAATTTAGACTAGCTAATAAAAAACTAATTGAAATATCTGTACAAGTTGTTGGGACTAATCACCAGGGGTTTTTTAACTGTAGGATGATCCAACTGGAGTGATTTGTTGCTCAACCTCTTAGGAGTTCCATAATGCAAATCCAAACAAAGTAGTTTTTAAGTTTCTGTATCCTAAAATTACTGTAGCAGGTGATGCCAGTGCTCTCTCCATAGGCCTGTTTCCTTCCTGCTCTCAGACTCCTAGTGTGTGCTGAGTCTCAACATCTAGCTCCTAAGGCTTGTTGCAAGGCCAGTCTCACCATGCCAGAGCCTGTTTTGCCAATGTACCTGCTGTGGAAGTGTCTGGAAATTTTGCTTCCTGAGGACAGCCCTTAACCAATGACTAATGATATGAGTAAACTCTGAGGTGTGACCTACATTAACACCAGAGCTACCCTGAGGGACTGAGCTAAAATTACCCTCTATGGGACCTTCCTTGGTGTCTTACCCTTGCTTAGCTTCCTTCCCTTTCCTGTCCTGTTTCCCTACAAGTTTTTCCACAGAATATTTTCTAATAAATCACTTTGACACAAGTGCATCATCTTAGAGCTTACTGCCAAAAGACCCAACGTACAATAACTACTACTAATTGCACAGCATTCTCTTTAATAATGTAATAGTTTGGAGTGAAATCAGACTGAAGTTTTCTATTCTGTTCTTTGGGTTCTGTTAGATAATGTCATCAAACTTTTATATTAAAGAGGAATTGGTTAATTTCTGCTCCTTAATTTTCTGGAATGATTTATGTAGTCCAAAAATTGTTTTTTGGAAGATTGAGAGACTTTAGGAAAGTCAGGACCTTTTTGAAGTCTGGCTCTTTGACAACATGTTTTATTTTTTCTGTGGTTGTCTGTTAGGTTGTGTATATTGAGCCAGGTTTGATAATTAGCTTTCTTTTAAATAGAAATGTGTGTTTCATTGAGGTTTTTATGTTTAATAGCTATTATACAAAGTGTTATTTTTTCATTTTATCTGTGAACATGAATACTATTTGAATTCTGATTTGAACAAACCAACTGCGAAAAGTTGTGTGTGCTAATTGAGACAGTTTGATTACAGAAGACAGTTGGGGAAATTTGATTACAGACTCTGGGTTAGATGATTCCAAATAATTATTGCTAATTTGTTAGGCATTTAGTAATGGCATTGTAGCTTTTAAGAAAATGTTGACATTTTCAGAGAGGTTTACAGAAGTATGTAGAAATGAGATGACTTTATGTCTAAGATTTGCATATAAAACTAATCATTTGAAGAAAGAATAAAGTAAATATGCCAAATTTTTTATTATAATTGAATCTGTATGACAGGTATGCGAGGTTTTTTTTGTTTGTTTTATGCATGTGTGAAGATTTTTGTAGTTAAGCATTTTTTTTAAAAAAATGACAACTGAGTTACTTACGTGATGAAATTAGAACACATACTTCTTACAAGCACATTCTCTCCTATCCCCCACTTCATTTCAGTTGGCAACATAATGCCATTTTTGCCTAACTATAACATAAATTAGTATCGTTTTATATTATGAAGTTTTTCTTTCTGGGATAATAACATTTCTGCTCTGTTGCATAATTACCACACACAGGTTTTTCTTTTTTTGGAGATGGAGTCTTGCTCTGTTACCCAGGCTGGAGTACAGTGGTGCGATCTTGGCTCACTGCAACCTCTGCCTCCCAGGTTCAAGCAATTCTCCTGCCTCAGCGTCCCCAGTAGCTGGGAGCACAGGCACCTGCCATCATGCCCAGCTTATTTTTAAAAATATTTTTAGTAGAAATGGGGTTTGTCCATGTTGGCCAGTCTAGTTTGGAACTCCTGACCTCAAGTGATTCCCCCACTTCAGCCTCCCAAAGTGCTAGAATCATAGGTGTGAACCTGGCCACACACAGATTTAGTTTATATCGGAAGAGATTGCATGTCTTTTGCCAAGCCTTTCATTGTATGATTTCTCCATTTGTGAGTTTTATGGGTTTTGTTTTTTGTTTTGTTTTTTGTTTTTGAGACCAGGTGTCACTTTGTCACCCAGGTTGGAGTGCGGTGGCTTGATCTCACAGCAACCTCCACCTCCCAGACTCCAGCAGTCCTCCCACCTTAGCCTACCAAGTAGCTGGGACCACAGGCGTGCACTGCCACACCTGGCTAATTTTTTTTATTTCTGGTAGAAACAGGGTTTCGCCATGTTGCCCGGGCTGGTGTTTCATTTCATTTCGTTTCTTCAATTTAGATACCTTGCTGAGTTATATCTTTAGCTAATATATCAAGGGTATATGGGTCCTGAGTCCGTACATATTTGAAAATGTCTTCCTATTATTTTGATTATTGAATGACAACTTGATAATTATCTGAGACTGTGAGCATATGTTTTCCATTCAAAACTTCAGTTTTTACAGCATTTCTTTTGCCATATAATGATACAGAGAAAGCTGCCTGTTTTTCCTTTGTAGTTCTGCCTAATACTTTTCCTTTGCCTTGCTTGCTTTTTTTCCTGGATACTTAAAGAGTTTAAGAATAAAGGTCAGGATGTTTTTAAATACTGATCTGTGTATATATTGCATTTTTCTGGTTCTTATAAGAGGCCTTTAAATATTCAGATATATGGCCTTCATTTCCGTGCATTTTCTTTTATTATGTCTTAGACTTTTTTCCTATTCTATTCTTTTTTTCAATATAAGTTATCTCTCTGTTGGCTCTCCATTGCCTGTCTTTCATATCTGTCAACTTCTCTATAATTTCTTTAATCTCTTGAATTCCTAAATGTGTACAAAACAGTTCTGTATAGTTTATGACTTCCTTATTTTATATGGAATAAATACTCAGAACTGTGTCTTTCACCTCTGTTTTGTATCCTGTGTTCCTTTTTTGTTTTCCACTGCAAGGTTTTTATGTAGGGTCGATACATTTCTATTTGTTTTTTAAATAGAATCAGTTCTAGCTAATCTTAAGAAATGCATGGATGGAAATCTTTTTTACTTCTTTCCACATACAGGCAATTGTTCTATACATCGTTTGGATCATTCCCTTTAAAGTTTAGCTGGAGTTTTATGCTGCTGCTGGTTGATAGTCACTGTCTAGACATTTAACTGCCTGAGAGAGGTAAATAGGAGATCTGGGACCTGGGACAAGTGCAAGTAGAGATTTGTCTTCATCTTTTCTGTGATTTTTTAAAAAGACTCCAGGAGATTGGGGTGTGTGGGGTGGGAAACTTTACCAGACTGGGGCGAATCATTCAGATTTGTTTGGTATAGTCCCCATTTTGTCAAGATGAATTGTGTCTAAGTTAACAAATTGGGTTTGTTTAATGGTTTAGAACATATTTTTCTCTGCATAGTTATCTTTGATCCATAGTAGCTTGACACTGTTTTATAGTCCAACTGGCAATGTATAGTAATTGAGTTTCTCTACATCCCGACCAACATTTGGTGGTGTCACTGTTTTTTAAATTTTAGCCATCTTTATAGGTGTGTAGAAGAATCTTGTAGTTTTAGTTTGCATTTTCCTAATAATGAATGATGTTGAATGTTTTCATGCTCTTACTTGTCATCTACAAATCTTTGGTGAAATGTCTTTTGCCCATTTTTTATTGCATTGTTTTTTCTTGTTTGTTCTTGGTTTTTTGCTTTTGAGAGTTTTGTTTTTTGTTTTTTTGAGACGGAGTCTCACACTCTCGCCCAGGCTGGAGTGCAGTGGTGCGATCTCCGCTCACTGCAACCCTTGCCTTCCAGGTTCAAGTGATTCTACTGCTTTAGCCTCCTGAGTAGCTGGGATTACAGGCGAGCGCCACCACGCCTGGCTAATATTTTTTTGTGTTTTTAAGTAGACACGGGGTTTTACCACGTTGGTCAGGCTGGTCTTGAACTCCTGACCTCGTGATCTACCCTACTCAGGCTCCCAGAGTGCTGGGATTACAGGTGTGAGCCACTGGGTGCCTGGGCAAGAGTTCTTTATATACTTCAGAAGTGAATTCTTTTTCAGATATGTGTTGCTATGGTTTGAATATTCCCTCCAAAACTCATGTTGAAATTTAATTGTCTTTGTAACAGTATTAAGAGGTAGGACCTTTAATAGGTGATTAGGTCGTTAAGGCTCTGCCCTCATGAATGGATTAATGCCATTATCACAGGAGTAGGCTCTTGATAGGAAGGATGTTTGGCCCTGTTTTTCTCTCTGTCTTGTGAACAATTCCTTGCCATGTGATGCCTTCCACCATGGGATGACCCTCACCAGGTGCCAGTGCCATGCTCTTGAACTTCCCAGCCTCCAAAACTGTGAGCCAAATAAACTTCTGTTCTCCATAAATTACCGTGTTTGTGGTATTCTATTACAGCAGCTGAAAATTATCTAAGACATGTACTTTGCAAATATTTTCTTCCAGTCTGTAGTTTGTCCATTCTGTTAGTAGGGTCTTTCACAGAGCAAGATATTTAATTTTGGTAAAGTTTAATATCACTTTTTCCCATGTATAAATTGTGCTTTTGGTTCTAAGTCTAAGAAGAGCTCTTTTCCTAGCTCTAAATACCAAAGGTTTTGTTTTTCTTAAAAGTTTCATACTTGCATGTTTTAACATTTAAGTTTATGATCATTTTGAGTTAATTTTTGTCTCAGGTGTGAGACTTTGGTCTAGGTTTATTTTTTGCCTAGGAATGTCCACCATCATTTGTTGAAAAGGCTGTCTTTGCTCCATCACTTGCTTTTTTGTACCTTTGTCAAAAATCAGTTGAGCACATGTATGTGGGTCTGTTTCTGGGTTTTCTGTTCTGCTCCATTGATCCATGTGTCTATCTACTAGAACTAGAAGGTCTTGATTTCTATAGCCATGTGATGTCTTGAACTCAGGTGACTTATTCCTCTGCTTTTTCTCATTTTTCAAAATTGTAGCTGTTCTAGTTCTTTTGCCTTAACCTACAAATTTTAGAATAATCTTGTCTGTCTCTACAAAAAAAATCCTGCTAGAACTTCAGTAGAAATTGCATTAAGCATGCATGTCAATTTGGGGAGACCTGACCTCCTTGCTAAGTTGAATTTTTAATTCCATGAATGCAGTATGAATCCTCATTTATTCAGATCTTATTTGATTTTCTTCATCAGCATTATTTAGCTTTTATCATACAAGTCGTATACGTGTTCTTTTAGCTTTACACATAATTCATGTTTTTTTTGAGCAGTTGTAAATGGCATTGTATTACTTTTAGTGTCCTTGTGTTCATTATTAGTATATAGAAATACAATTTATTTTGGCAAGTGTATTTTATATCCTGTAACCTTGCTAAATTTACTCTTTCTAGCATTTTTCTTTTCACAAAATCCTTGAGATTTTCTTCACAGACAGTCACGTTATCTACAAATCTGCAAATAGTGATGATTTCATTTTTTCCATTACAATCTATATGCCTTTTCATTCTCTTTATTTTTTTCCTTTATTATACTGGCTAGAATTTCCAGTACTATATTGGATAAGAGTGATGAGAGTGGACATCCTGTCCTTGTTCATGATCTTAACTTGAAAACATTCAGTCTTTTACCATTAAGTGTAGCATTAGCTGTTAGTTTTTGATACATGTTCTTTATCAAGTTAAAGAAATTCCTTGTTTGTTTTTCTGAGAATTATTTGTCATGAGCATTGGATTTTGTCAAGTATTTTTTTTGCATCTTTTCATTTGTGTGATTTTCCTTTTAGTTGGTTAGTAGGATGAATCGTGTTGATTTTAAAATATTGAGCCATTCTTACATACTCAGAATAAACTCTACTTGTTCATAATTCTTTTTATATAATGCTGAATTCTATTTACTAATACTTTGTTAAATACTAATACTTCATTAACTGTTAGTACTTAACATGCTAATTCATACTTTTAAGTATTTTGTTTCTGTATTTCTGAGAAGGGTAGTAGTAGAACCAGCTCTTTGTTTATTATTTTTTTTTTTTAACTTTTATTTTACGTTCAGGGGTACATATACAGGTTTGTTACAGAGATAAATTGTGTGTCATGGGGGTTTGATATATTTAAGCATAGTCCCCAGTAGATAGTTTTTCAGTCCTCACCCTCTTCCCTCCCTTCAGTCTCAGGTAGTTTCTGGTGTCTGTTATTCCCTTCTTTGTGTCCATATGTACTCTGTGTTTAGTTACCACTTACAAGTGAAAACTAATAAGGTTTTCTGTTCCTGTGTTAGTTCACTTAATGTCTATTTTAAATTTTATTAATTTCTGCTCTTATTTAATTCCTTCTTGCTTTGGGTTTATGTTGCTGTTTTTGTTGAGTCTTGAGGTAGAAGCTTAATCAATTTGTTTCTCTCTGTTTTAATGTAAACAGTTAGTGCTATAAGTTTTCCTCTTAGCACTGCTTTCGCTGTGCTGCTCTATTATTTCCGAACTGTTTCTTTGCTGTTTTTACTTTCTTGTATCATTAGCAAGACTAAACTCCAGGAAAGCAGGGAAAGGTACTTGCTTTTTGCTTTTCCCAGTATATAGCATAGTGCTCTATATTTGTAAATAATTTTTGAGCTTTAAAACTTAGATCTCAGCTTGGCAGCTTACCTCTGCTTATAACCAGGAATTGGAAGAAACACAATTAATAAATATTCCCTAAAATTAGAAGAAATCTATAGAGGGTTTATTGCAAGTAAAATTCTACTTAATACATTTATTTTTGTTTATGGAAAAGTATATTGAAAACATTGTATGGATTAAGCAGTGTGTTTAGCAGTGTGTTTGCTTAAGAATTTATATAGAGAAACATTTGAGTTTTTTAATGGCAAGATTAAAGAGCAGAGGCATGAACGTTTAGTCTGAAACCAGTTCCAATCTCTCAGCAAACATTAAAACCCTCCCAGTCCATTCTTAGAGCCCGTGACTTTTCAATATCTTATTTTCACCTCAAGATTTATAAATAGAGCAAAGGTGGTTTCTTGTTGGACCTACTGATGACGTAACCTTTTAAGTATTCCATTTAAAGATAATTTTAGAGAGAAAGGGAAAGGATATGGAAAGTTAATAGACAGCTATAGGTGAGAGAGTGGTGTAGTGGAAAAACTAGTGAACGTTAAATGAAATGGGGGTGAAAATTCCAGTACCATGTTGATTGGCTGGTTTGGGTCAATTTAATTAAGCTTTCTCATACTCAGTTTTTTCATCTGTAATATGAAGGGGATACTGCTGTCAAGTTTTCAGGTTGCTGTGAGGATCAGAAAAAACATAAAAATTCCTAACATGGTACCTCACATGTACTATATTGGTAAATGTAAGGTGTGTGACCGTAAGATTTATATCACTTTCATAAGGAAAATCTTTTGGGAAAATATAAAGATGTATCAAAAATTATTTTAATATGGTTAGAAGAGGGAATATATTTTGAATATGTAAATGCAGTAAATGAATATCATAATCCAGAGCAAAATTAGAAGTACCTGATTGTCACCTTTGCAAAATGTGGTATAAAGTGTTAAAATTTAAAAAAAAAAAAAAAAAACTAGAATTTCAGGGACTTTATTGTGAATTACATTGACTTCCTGAAAGCCTGAAAGGGGGAAGACATGCCCTCATGGTAAAGGGCATTAAAATCTTGGTGAAAGAATATTCTTGAACTGGTGGAGTAGCTGAAAACCATGCATAAGAGAAGAGGATAAAGGCTCTACCCTCAGAATTCTCTGGCACCCAGGTAGGAAGACCATGAAGTAATATTTACAAAGTTCTTAGGTAGAAGAAAGTTTGTATAATAGCAGAGATTCTGAGGCCTGCAAGAATTTCAGATATAGCACTGATTAGCACCATTAAAAAAACTACTTGCTGAAACCCAGCTGACAAAAACATGATATTAATGAAAAACTCAAATTTAGAGGAGCTGTGACTCTTGGTGAGCATGGAATCTAGTTTAATGTAGATCCAGGATTAAGCAGTCATGGAATTACAGTTCATAATTCATATAAACTATGTACATTTTACCAAATAAAACAGTTAGAAAAAATTGGTTGTGGCAGAGGGAGTGTATGTATATGTGTATATATATTTGTACATGTGTGTATTCATGCTGATTTCCACATTTCACAGCAAGAAGTCAATAGATACTGCCTGAAATTGAGCTTATTTAACTAATAAGAGCCCTCCCGCTCCTTTCTGTTTCTTTGTAAACTTTAGTTTTAGAGGGATCCTTTAGAGGATGGGGGTCATATTACAAATGTCTAGGTGACATTCAGATTTTTTAGATTCATTTCCTTTCCTTTATTTCCTATAAATTCAAATAAATCTAATATGTTAAATCTTCAAAAACGAGATGACTAATATAATTCCCATTCTGTAAAACTGTAGTGCTATGGTTTGAATATTTGTCTTCTGTAAAACTCATGTTGAAATTTAATTCCCAGTTTGGCAATATTAATAGGTAGGGCCTTTAAGGAAGTGATTGGTTTGTGATACAGACCTCTGCCCTCATGAATGGTTTAATCCATTAATAGGTTAATAACTTAATGGGTTATCATGGGAAGGGAACTGTTGGCTTTATAAAGGGAAGAGAAACAAAGCTCAGCTAACATGTTAGCATGAGTACCCCTCATGCCATGTGATGCTCTGTGCCACCTCAAGACTCTTCAGAGAAGAGTCCCCAACAGCAAGAAGGCTCTTATCAGATGTGCCCCCTTTGGCCTTGGACTTCCTAGCCGCCATAACTGTAAGAAATAAATTCTTTCTCTTTATAAATTACCCAGTTTCAGTTGTTCTGTTACAAATACCAGAAAATGGACTAAGACATAATAGCAAAGTGGTTGAGAGTCTGAATTCTTCATTCAGATTGCTAGTGTGACTCTGGCAAGTTTGCTAATCTCTCTGTGTCTGAATTCATCTGTAAATGGGAATACTAGTCCATACTTTATAGTTTACAGATGCTCTTAGTACAGGGCTCAAATGTTAACTGTAATTAGCTCTCCTATTTTTGTTATTCCTAGAGATAAACTTGTCATGATAATCACAAAATATTAATGATTGTTGTTTCTGGGCAGTAGGACTTGTGATGATTTCTTCCTTCTAAATGCTTTTTTAACAATGAATAACACAAAGCTGTCCTTTTAAAAATAAAATTAAAATATAAATTTTAGTTGTCCCAGCAGTTCTTTTGTATCTGAAACCTCAGTTGTCAAGCCTGGAAATCTGTACTTTTAAAGTATTCTCAAGTGACTCTGATTACACATCACGTTTGGAAGCACTTGGCATAAAGAACTTCCCCCACCCAATTCAAAGAAATACGTATTTAAGCCCTCATAATGTGCAGTGTGGTTCAGCTATGTCTTTTTTCCAGGCTAGTCTACCTCAACACTCTTGTGGACATGATTTTTGCCAAAAATCCGAGTCAGGTTTGGGGAGCATTCTACCCCCATGAGATGGCTATTTTATCCCAGGAGAAGGAAAAACAAAAGGTAGTTTACCGTTTTTTAGTCATAAGGCAGGAGTTCTTTAAATTGGAAGGGAATGTGGTAAACACAACACAAGAGGAGCCAACACATTCTGAGTGTGCTGATACTCTGGGGGAGAAGAGTAAGAGAGTATGACAGGCATCAGACAGCATCACAACACATTTTAAAGTTAAAAACAAATTATGTAACACCAAGAAGTCAATTTTCCCTCCACTCACTCCACGGTAGATGCCTTATGCCTTGCTTAAAAAGTGCCTCTTCAACTAAGAAAATCTCTGTCTATAAGTGCTTCACTAGCTTTCCACAAACAGTAACTTTTTTTGTGCTAGAGAAGTAGGCTTGTTCTGAAGCTCAACATGTCCTTGGAAAATGATTGAGTAGCATGTTAATATTCATAGTTGATAGAGCTGGATTAGCACTTCTTTAACTTCGGATATCCACTATGATGATAGAAATAGGGATTTTCTCTGGTCCTGCAGTCCTTCCTCTTCTCAATCACAGTGCTTTCTGCCTAAGTGGTACTGAATGGCATTGGGACTACTGCTTTCTTCTCCAGTGCCAGGAGCGGTAGACTCTGCAGCAGTGAAAATATCATTGTCCTTGTTCCTTTCTGAGATGGTGAAGTGGCTATATATGGCATTAAGGCAAAATCACAGCTAGGACAAAAAACAATGGAAAATCAAGATCAGTGTGCTGTAAGGCAAAGTGTTAGTGAGAGAATCAGAGGATGTAGAGAGTGACACCTCAGAATCTGCTAATGTTACCTTAGAAGTCTTCCTCCAGGTTCACTGCTTCAATCGTATTCTGCTAGTCTTTCTTCATAATAAATTAAGAGTGGTAACACTTTTCATTTACTTCTCTTGGCTTCATGTTTTCGATTCATGGTACTTTCACATCACATACCTCTATTGTAGATTGTCTTGATCATGTATACTGCTAAAGGAAGGACTTGTATAATATCAAACAGATACTTGAATAATCAGTTCTCTGGCTGTTTGAATGAAATTTCAAACCAAGATTTCTGGTTAGAGCAAGGTCTAAATGAACTGGGCCTCAAACAATCGAGATATTTAGAATTTCAAAACAATCACTTGAGACAGGAGGGATATGTTTTATTGTATCTTTTGCACATAAAGATTTCACTAATGGCCAATCTGAATGAGGGAAAGGGGGCAGTAGGGAGGATTTGAGACCCTCATCAGAGAAAACAGCAGAAAGACATGGTAAACTTGTTTTTGCTTTTCCTGTGGGAAATTTGATTGGGGGTGGAGGAGGGATTGTTGAGTGGGGCTATGTACTCATCATCCATGAAGGTCTACCTTTCTGAACTTGAAGGTACAGTTAAGATAGAGCAAAAGGTGTAAACAATATCTGATAGTTTCAGATGGTTAATTTACATCTCAAAATACTGAGCAACTTTCCTTACACTGTGCTGTTCCTTCACCTCTCCTCTTCCTCTTAGGGTTGTTCTTCCCAAACTGGAATTACAATTCAGGAGAGAGCCTGAAATATAAGATACGTAATGCAGCATAAGCGTGGTGTGTTTTCATGGCATGTCAACCTTACTTGTAGATTTTGGAATATTTTTGTATCAAATATGAATATATTAAGTATGTACTTAATGGGATAAAAAAGACACATGGAGGGGTTTTGTATATAATTTTACTGAAATAAATGTTAATACGGAAAAGTATGTAAAATCATAAATGTAGAGCTTAATGAATGTCACAGAGAACAAGCCATGTAACTACTAGTTTTTTGTGTGATATCAATAAGCTTTCCTTTTATTACTGTTTGTACGGTATATCTATTATTTTGCTTTCAACTTTATAAATTTTAATATTTAATATGTGTCTCTTGTAAGCTGCGTGTAGATGGGTTTTTCGCGAGTCTGACTGGCAATCTTTATCTTGTAATTGGAGCTTTTAGTCTGTTTGCTTTTAATATAATCATTGATATGTTTGGTTTTAAATCAACCACCTTACTATCTATTTTCTATTTGTCTCATTTATATATTTTTTTATATTGCCTTGATTTGGCATATTTTCCCATTTCATTTTTTTCTATTTGAATTATATTCTTTTGCTGTTTGTTTGTGTAGAGATTATGTCGTACATCCTTGGTCTTTTAAAGGCTATTGTTAAGTAGTATTTTTTTTTTTTTTTTTAACAGCTCCTGGACAGTGAAATGACTTTAGAGCTCTTAAACTCTGTGGATCCTCCTTACACTTTTTGATGCCAGTTTTGTAATTTGTTTTAATGGTAATAATACTAATATCTTGTGAGACTTTCAAAAAAGGTTTTATATAGCCAATATTTATTTGGATTTACTTACATACATACATACCCTTTTTATGACTCTCTCTCCCTTCCTACATCTCTGAATTTTTATGTGAAATTCTTTTCTTTCTGCCTGAAGTATTAGAGTAGACCTTTTAGTGATAAATTCACTTAGGTTTTGTTTTCTGAACGTGTTTTAAGGCTTATTTTGAAGGACATTTTGCTGGATACAGAATGCTAGGTTGGTAGTTCTGTTCTTTTAGCACTTTAAAAATAGTTCACTGCAGTCTTGATTCTGTTGTTTCTGTTAAAATGTCAGCTGTCAATCTTATTACACCTTTTAAGTTTTTTTCTCTGTCCTTGGTTTTCAGTAGTTTGACTGATGTACTTAGGTAATGTTTTCTTTTTCTTTGTAATCTTTATTAGGTTTTGTAGATTTTTTTTTTTTTTTTAATGTGAGGGTTGGTACTGTCAGTTTGGAAAATATTCAGTCATTATTTCTTTAAATACCACTTCTCCCGAGTTATACGTCTCTTCCCTCAAAAGTTCCAGTTAACATTTAACATTAGACCCTTTCACTTTATTCTTTTTTTTTTTTTTGCTCAATTCTTTTCAATCCATTTGTTTTCCATACTTCATTCTGCATATTTTTTTCTGACCTAGCTTTTTAGGTTATTTTTTTCTTCAGCTGTGACTGTTCTATGCCTAATTTCTTAATCTTGCCATTTAATTTCTTGACTTTATTAAGAATAGTTATTTCAAAGCTAATGATATGAAAATCTTGAGTCTTTTGACTCTGTTTCTATTGTCTACTTTTTTGTGTTTAGCCATAATTTTCATCTTGATGCCTGATTGTTTTGGACATTGTGTATCAAAATTTTGTCCATTTGTATACCAAAAAAAAAAAAAAAAAATGTAGTGATAATTTCAGGTTCTTCATGATTTTATATTTCTCCAGGAGAATATTTTTGCAATGAGGCTAGGGTGGATCATCCAGTCAGTGTCTGAGATGACTCCAACGTAGACTTGAGCCCTTGTAAAGATTAGTCTATTTTTGTTTTGTTCTTATTCCCAGATTGTAGCCTTTCAGAGTCCTTGATAAGAGCATAGGTGCTTCTCAGGACCTCTTCTCCTAAGCAGACTTTGGACATTAATTTTTGCTTAGCTTTATTGCCCTTATTGTTTTCTCTTTCAGAATCAATCGTGGTCTTGAGGATAGAGCTGTGCCAAATGTCTGGGCTGCCTCTCTCCTTTCTTCTTGCAGATTTTGGCCCTACTAATTCTTACTGCCTTGATATCTTACCAATGTCTTCAAATGTATATTTATAATTTTTTACATTTTGTTCAGTTTTTCTGATTGTACTTGGTTGTTCTAAAAGAACCTAGTCAGCCATTCCAGACATATATGAAGTTGTTTTGTTTTTATTGTTGTAGTGGTGATTGTTGGTTTGTACCTTTTGCTTTCACAAAATATTTCAAAGAAATTTTGATTTTTAGGGTTATATTTCCCAGACCTCTACTTTGACTACCCATTGCCCTCTGCTGTTAGTGGTGATTAAGTGAAGAGTTTGAGAAATGTAATGGAAAGGGCATGGGATTTTGTTTTGTTTTGTTTTGTTTTGTTTTGTTTTGTTTTGTTTTTGAGACAGAGTCTCTGTCATCCGGTCTGGAATACAGTGGCATGATCTCGGTCCTGCAGTCCTGCCTCTGAGGTTCCAGTGATTCTCCTGCCTCAGTCTCCCAGGTAGCTGGGATTACAAGCAGGCATCACTATGCCTGGCTAACTTTTGTATTTTTAGTAGAGATGGGATTTCACCATGTTGGCGAGGCTGATCTTGAACTCCTGACCTCAGTTGATCCGCCTGCCTTGGCCTACCAAATTGCTAGGATTACAGGCGTGAGCCACCATGCCTGGCTGGGCATGAGCTTTTTAAGCACGCAGACCTATATTCAAACTGTGGCTCCTCCTGATTGTGTCAACCTATATGAGTTACCTGTTTAAAATTACTTTTTTAAAATTTATCTTTCCTCATCTGCGGATGGGTTTAGTGAGAATGAAAAATGAAATTAAATTTTATTTAAAATGAAATAATGTATGGACAGCTTCTGGTATAAATAAATGCTTAGTAAACTTATTTTTTTAATTATCTTGAGGAATAGGAAACTAGAGTTAAGACCAATCTTATAAGGAATTTAATAGAAATGTATAACTTCACCATGTAGTAATTGTTAAACCCTTAAAAAGGGCCTTTATGTTTGGTTTTGGGGCAGTTTAACACACATCTGTGTCCCAGGTACCCTACTTAATCTCGTTAATATTATAGATTCCATCCAAGATCTTGCAGTATAGAGCAGAGGTCAGCAAACTTTTTCTTTTTTTCTGAGACAGAGTTTCACTCTTTCGCCCAGGCTGGAGTGCAGTGATGCAGTCTTGGTACACTGCAACCTCTACCTTCTGAGTTCAAGTGATTCTTCACCTCAGCTTCCCAAGTAGCTGGGACTACAGGTGCATGCCATCACGCCCAGCTAAATTTTTTACCATGTTGTCTTGGCTGGTCTCAAACTCCTAACTTCAAGTGATCCACCCGCCTCGGCCTCCCAAAGTTCTGGGATTACAGGCATGAGCCACTGTGCCTAGCCAGCAAACTTTTTCTATAAAGGGCTAGGTAAGGTTTTTTGAGACATATTGCTTCTATTGTAGCTATTCACTCTGCTGTTTTAGTGCAAAAGTAGCCATAGTCGATATATAAATGAATGGGCATGGGTGTGCTCAAATAAAACTCCATTTACAAAAACAGGTGGCAGGCCAGCTTGGTCCATGGTCCCCAAACTGTGCTGACCCTAGTCTGCCACAAACTAAAACTGTTTTTTACATTTGTAAAGGATTGTTTAAAAAAAGATGCAACAGAGACCACATGAGACCCAAAAAGCCAAAAATACTTCATTTCTAGTTCTTTACAGAAAGGGTTTGCTAACTTTTGGGTTGGAGAATGGGTGGTGGTTGCTACGAAAGAAAAGGAAGTAGACTTCAGTACTCAAAGTTAACCTCAAAGAAAGAAAAACAACATGACAAGTAGTCTTGGATCCAGAAAGGATCCTCATGGGAAGAATAGGAAATTCTGTGTGCAATTCTGACATACTTATCCATACCCCACCCCAACTATGACTATCCTACTAATTAACTAATCTGTTTTTATGAATTTTCCATAGTGTGCTGTTTAAGCAGCAAATAGAGGGGTAAACTCATAGATAATAAATAGCTAAATACTGTTAGAAATTAACTTTCCATTATAGCTAAATGTTACCAGAATTTTTACTCCTGTTATATACCTAGTTTTGATTTTATAACATCCTGCTAATTTTTGTTCTTACAGAAATACACTTTCGGGAAATGGCCTCTAAATCCTGGCTGAATTTTTTAACCTTCCTCTGTGGATCAGCAATAGGATTTCTTTTATGTTCTCAGCTATTTAGTATTTTGTTGGGAGAACAGGGTGACATCCAGCCTAATGTTCTTCATAATGATCCTCATGCGAGGCATTCAGATGATAATGGACAGAATCATCTAGAAGGACAAATGAACTTCAATGCAGATTCTAGCCAACATAAAGGTATGGTTTACTTTATTAAGGAGTAAATATAAGCAGTATTTTAGTCTAAAGTTTGTCATATCCCTGTCCGTATCTGTTGATTCAAATGGGCTATATATTCCAGATACTAAATAACAATTCTTGGTTTGCCTTGAGAGAAGTGAATTGCTAAAACCCAGATTTATTTAGGGAATATTAATTTTGAATTAATTTTTAAGTAGAAATGGTTCAGAAACCATGATTGGGGGAAGGGCATAACTATTCAGATTAGATTTGTTTCTGAAAATGTTTTTTTAGGTCCAGTTTTGTTATATGTGTGTCTTTGGTTTTTGTTATTTGTTTTGGTCATAGTTTTTGCTTAAGTCTTATTTTCCTAGAGAAACTTGAGGTATATATAAATTTCAATTTATATTTTATAGTTAATATAACTCTTTTTTTTCTCAAGAGGCACAAAGAACAAGGAAGTTAAAAACCAAGGATGCGTTCTAAAGACTTCATTTTCTCCTAGCCTCCTACCTCTAACCAGATTTTCTCAGTTGAGTTATTTATGTGTCCCTTAAGTGTTATCTCCAAGTTTCTGTCCTTTAGCTGTTTATCTGTGTGACATCATCAACCCTCATAATTTTAATTTCCATCTATTTCTTACTGTCTTAAGCCCAGTTCCAGACATTGTGGGAAGACATTAACACAATGCAAAGATCTCTGCAAAATGTGGTTTGGCAGAAAATAATATAAGTAGCTTGAAAACTATTGGAATTCTGGGATGCAGAGGGTCCACTATTCAGAGTTGCTTCTCTTCTCTTCCCAGTAGTAATTACTTCTTCACGACCTCTCAATCAGAGGTTGAAGGGTGAGATTTCAAAGCCTGGTTCCGTTTTATCAACTAGCAAACACATGCATACTATGTCATATTTTGGGATTGTTTATATAACAGTAATTCAGCTCTGAGCAGGTGCTCTGTATTCTTACAGAACAGTTTGATCACTGTGTATTTGCTCTGTAGCATAGCTACATGGCTTTAGATGATCAACTGGAGCCAGATTTCCCTACTAACAGTAGGCCATACTAGGCCTCACTATAGGCATGTGTATTAGATACGTACTTGTCCAGCTCAATGGCCTACAACATGTGGGGTATGCTAAAAGTTTGTCTACTCCCTTCAGACTCAGCATGTGTAAATTGAGTCTTCTTTTCCTTCCTACTCCTAGAAGTTGCTCTTCCTCCTCTATTCTTTATTTTATATAGCTCATTAGCATCTGTCAGTGCCAGAAATTATGAAATCATGGTAGGTGATTGCCTTCACATGCTAGCCAATTCCATTTATCAGTACATTCTATGATACTTCTTTACCATTTTTCATCTTTTCCTCTCAGTCCACAGTGCATTTCTGATTCAAGCCTTCAGCTATACCCATGTACCTGCAGTCATCCAAACTTCACCATTCCTTTTGGTGAACTTATAACCTATTTTCTGTGTCATCTCTTTATTGTTATCTTTCTTTTTGTCTACCCAGGTCCCTATGTACTGCTCTGTAGGATTTATTAGCCACTACTTTCTTTTCCTTCAGCACATTGAATCCTTTGTTCATACCTCTATAATAACGTGTCTTACTAGTCAGCAATTATTGGTTTGTGTGTCAGGTTCAGGCTCCCTGAATGGACTGACTTCCTCTGCAGCAGGAAATGTGTCTTACTCATTTTTTCATCTCCTCTGCCAGCCCATGCCCAGTACAAAGTAATTAGTGAATGAAAATTATTTATCAAGCGGCAGTGGACAAACCTGTCTTGCCTAAATGAAACAGATTGGGGATTCCTGCATTCAGTATTTCTGTCCATTCAAGGTTTGGTATATTTGTATAGCTAAGAGATTGGGCTCCTCAAGGATATGAGATGTCTATGCTTTCTGACTGAAAGTAGGGTGATTTTGTCTGCTATTGTCCTTTTGGATTGTGAATCTTGATATTCAGAGGGATATGATAATTTTTTTATTTTTTTGAGACAGAGTCTCACTCTGTCACCTGGGCTGGAGTGCAGTGGCAGGATCTTGGCCCACTGCAACCTCCGCCTCCTGGGTTCAAGTGATTCTCCTGCCTCAGCCTCCCGAGTAGCTGGGATTACAGGCACCTGCTACTACGCCCGGCTAATTTTTTGTATTTTTTTTTTTTTAGTAGAGACAGGGTTTCACCATTTTGGCCAGGCTGGTCTCGAACTCCTGACCTCGTGATCCGCCCACCTCAGCCTCGCAAAGTGCTGGGATTACAGGCATGAGCCACCACGCCCAGCCGGGACATGAGAATATTTTTATGTTCCACCCAACTTTTCGCATTATTTCCTCTCAGTTGGTTAACTAGTATGTTATGCCTTCATTGTTAATTTCTCATAGGACTAAGTAACTTACTGTTTGACCTTAATTTTAAGCACATACTTCATCAGGATACTGCCCAGAACATTGCTACTGAAAGTCAGTTCATAGACTCATTCTGGTCCTATAACTAAAGAATGACTGCTTATTTGGGAGTAAGCAGAAACTTTTATTGTAATTGGAGTAATTTTGTCTGAAGCTAAAATAAAATATAGGGCTTGTGTTTTATATTTCTGTTAGCTTTGTTTTCTTATAATTCATTTTTATCCTATTTACACAGTATAGACCTATATTAGAAATAAAAATTGGCCTTTCACCACAGATAGCTTAAGAAGTACTCATCTAGAATCTCATCATTGAGCTCTTCCTGTACACCAGTGTTACTTAAAATGTGGTCCTGGCCTGACAGTTTGTAAACTGTTTGTCTGCACAAGATAATGAGGTTACACTAGGATGTAAATCAGTTTTAAGCTCACTGCTTAGTTAAGTGGACATTTTGGTTGGTTGGTTCTAATGGTGGGCCTTTTTCAAAGTAATGTGTTGCTTTATATTCTGGTATAAGCTCCTTATTTCCTTGCAAACCAGTAGTTTAAAGAGCACTGCTCTAGAGTCTTGTAATTGCCATGTCTACCATTGTTCTTTTCTGTTTTTGATTGGTAATTTACATTTTGGAATGAGGTATGTTACTATCAGGAAGTAATCTCAACTCCTGTGCTTTGAACTTTTACCACCTCTGGGTACTTGTAGAAACTGTTTATAGTTGATTCTTGTGAACTTCAAAAATGAACTGCCACTTCAGCAACATGTCTTTCCTGCTCTTCAGAAACTCATTCAGAGCAGTTAGAAATTTCTGTCAATAATCTATTAAAAACCAGCTGCTTTATTCTGTGAAGTACCAAGCAGAGACTATTTAAGGCAGCATTTAGCATGGCTGTGAAGCACCAGGAGAAACTTATTAAAATGCTGATTCTGATTCAGTAGATCTGGGTTGGGGCCTAAGATTATGCAAGTCTAACAAGCTCCCAGGTGATGCTGTTCCTTTTAATTGGTAAACTACAGTTTGAGAAGAATTTAGATTATAATGTCAACTCTTATTAGCTCCAGTGATATCTTGGATAACACTGACGTGAAACCAATAAATCAGAATGTCAGTTCACATTAGGATGAGTTTTGCTTTCCTTTGGCTAAATCACTAATAGAGGGATAAATAGGGCCTTTGAAATTAGGAAAATTCTTTATAAAAATAATTTATTAATATTTGGATTTTACATCTATGTAAATAACTTTTAAAATGTTTTGTTTAATAGATGAGAACACAGACATCGCTGAAAACCTCTATCAGAAAGTTAAAATTCTTTGCTGGGTTATGACCGGCCCTCAAAACCTAGAGAAAAAGGCCAAACATGTCAAAGCTACATGGGCCCAGCGTTGTAACAAAGTGTTGTTTATGAGTTCAGAAGAAAATAAAGACTTCCCTGCTGTGGGATTGAAAACCAAAGAAGGCAGAGATCAACTATACTGGAAAACAATTAAAGCTTTTCAGTATGTTCATGAACATTATTTAGAAGATGCTGATTGGTTTTTGAAAGCAGATGATGACACATATGTCATACTAGACAATTTGAGGTGGCTTCTTTCGAAATACAACCCTGAAGAACCCATTTACTTTGGGAGAAGATTTAAGCCCTATGTAAAGCAGGGCTACATGAGTGGAGGAGCAGGATATGTACTAAGCAAAGAAGCCTTGAAAAGATTTGTTGATGCATTTAAAACAGACAAGTGTACACATAGTTCCTCCATTGAAGACTTAGCACTGGGGAGATGCATGGAAATTATAAATGTAGAAGCAGGAGATTCCAGAGATACCACTGGAAAAGAAACTTTTCATCCCTTTGTGCCAGAACACCATTTAATTAAAGGTTATCTACCTAGAACCTTTTGGTACTGGAATTACAACTATTATCCTCCTGTAGAGGTAAGTTTAGAAATTTTATTACTATGTTAATACTTGGACTGACTGAATTTTGTTGATAAAAACGTGTTAATATGTGTATGTTTCTTTAGTACCAATAATGAGGACTCTTTCTTATTTATTTATTTTGTTTTTGAGACGGAGTCTCACTCTGCCTCCCAGACTGTAGTGCAGTGGCACATCTCCGCTCACTGCAAACTCCACCTCCCAGGTTCACACCATTCTCCTGCCTCAGCCTCCCGAATAGCTGGGACTACAGGTGCCTGCCACCACGCCTGGCTAATTTTTTGTATTTTTAGTAGAGATGGGGTTTCCAAGACCATTAGCCAGGATGGTCTCGATCTCCTGACCTTGTGATCCACCAGCCTCGGCTTCCCAAAGTGTTGGAATTACAGGCATGAGCCACCACACCCGGCTCTTTTGTAGTCTTTTTAAATAGAGTGACAGTATAACAAAATAGATGAGAACAGGGACGTCAGCAGTAGTCACTTAGCAAACATCTGTTGGTTATATGCCAGGCACTGAGAATGTAGAAGTAAATCACAGCCAAGTTCCAGTTCTCGTGAACCTTACATTCTGGATGAGGAGATACACAGTAAACAGGCAGACTTATAAAGATAAAATAGGATTTTAGTAGTAAGTGCCCTGAAGAAAAATAAGCCAAGTAAGGGGATGTAGAGTGACCCAGAATGGGATGGAGTCCTCTGGTTTGGGTGATTAAGGAAGGCCTCTCAAAGAGGTGACTTTTGAGCAGAAACCTGAGTGATATTAGAGAGCAAGCTGTGGGAAGATCTGGGTAAAGAGCCTTCTAGTCATCAGGAGGATTTAGTGGAGGCTCAGAAAGACCTAGAGTCAAATCCTGCTCTCCCACTTCATAGCCGAATGACCTTGGATGGACAGGATTTGTCTGACTTCTGAGACGTAGTTTCCTCATTTGTAAGATGGACATAATGTACTTGTCTTATTTAGTTGTAATTACAACATAGTACAGCCCTTCACACAGTACGCATTTAATAAGCCTTGGCTCACATTCCTGAGAATTGTATCTAAAGTACATTATTTTATGAAGTATTCCAGTTGTACAAATATTTCAGAATATGCATTGTACTTATGCCCCATCTTTACCAAATATTAATCTTTTACATTTGTTTCAGAGTATTTTAAAGAAAAAAATGCTATAGTTGAGGCCTGTGTACCCTCTCCAACCTCCTTCCCTGGAGTTAACCACTGTCATGAATTTAATATTACTCATTAACATGAATGTTTTATATTTTTCTACATGTTTATGTATCAATAATATATAGTATTTTTTTCAGATTTTTAAATAAGCATCTTTCTACAACTTCCCCTTTTCATACAACATTGAGATTTATCAGCGTTAATTACGTATCTGCTATGTTCACTATTATAAGCATTGCTTCAGTGGATAATTAAATGAGACCAGGGATCATGAAACCTAGCTTTTAGACTCAATTCTGTTACTACTAATGCCTTTAGGGAAGTCCCTAGTTCTCTATGCCTTCTTTTCTCTGGACCTAACATATAAATAATAGATTTCATGCTACTACTCATCTTCATAAGGCAATGCTTTCAAATCATCATCTGGAACAGTGATTCTCAACCCAGGGCAATTTTGACTCCAGAGGACATTTGGCAAGATCTGGAGACATTTTTGGTTGTTACAGCTAGGAGGCTGCTACTGGCATCTAATGGGTAAAAACCCACTACATTATAAACCTAGTAAATGCTAAACATCCTAAAATGCATAGGACAGCCTCCTACAACAAAGAATTACTCTTGCCCAAAATGTCAGTAGTACCATGGTTCAGAGATCCTGTCCTAGAACATCTGACCCGAACTTTAGGTAATCAGCTTTAAAAGGAAACTCGTCATAATCTGTTTTTCTGTTTTAGTGAGAGTACCACTTTGAATGCTTGTTTGATGTAAACTTTTCTTAATATATTCTGACCATTCCAAGATGACTTGATCTTTTCCTTTCTTAATTCTGTATCCTTTTCCCATATAAAAAATTTACCCAAATTCAAGAGTATAAACATGTAGCAAATACATCCAAATGCATATAAGATATTACTAAGAGTATCTGATGTTGGGTATACATACAAGAGTAGCAAAGGGACATCATAATTGTCATGATTTTGTAAACAGTAAAATAGCCTTCCTTTCAAAAGTGCTGCCTATAATTCCTATTTGCAAATAAAGTATACCTAACAATATGCTTTATATGAACAAAATAAATATAGTGCATCCTTTATTTACTTTGTAGTGGTTTATTAAATGGGTGGCACATTTGTTCTTTTTATAAAAATTTATCTAATTATGTTGAAGACCATAAAACAGAATTCAGAGTACCAAAATTGACCCATCAATCTGACATTGCCTGTTCTTCATCAGGAGATTCTTACGTAAACCCAATGTGAAACTAAAATTCTATTATTATCCATCTATCATTTAGTAAGTTTTCTTCCCCCTAAATGAGTTTAAATCTTATACATACTTTTTTTTCTATATACTAATTACTGAAAATACAGAAAATTTTTATCTAGCGAGTCAGGGTAAAAGATATTCTAATTCATGAAAGAGTTACATTCCTAAATTTCTTGTTCAGAACTGACTCTTAAACAGTTCCCTTCCCACTCCACCTTCTTAGTAATAGACTTTTCACCAGAGAAGTTGCAGTGAGTCTTAATATGGTAAATTTAAAATATATGTGTAATTGTTTATGTATATCTCTCTACATGAAAAATTGATTTTTCTGTAGGTCAGAAGTGGTCAAATATGATTGATTTTATTCTTCAGTTTCATTTACATTATTCTGTCTGAAACATATTAGTACATAATTGAGGTAGAGAGCTCCTGATTTTTTTTAAATTGTTAACTAATTATTCTACTGCCATTTTTTAACTCATTACTGATCTAAAATATCTCCTTTATTGTACACTATAGCCCTTACTTATAGTAGGATCTATATCTGAGATTTCAGTTCTGTGCCATTGTTCTAATTTGATTTTGGCCCAGCACCATATTGTTTTGAACCTTGTAGCTTTACAGTAGTTTTAAGTTATTATTCTAAGGGCAAATTAACTCTTCTTTTTTCCAAAGTGTTTTGGCAACTCATTTCTTTATCTTTGCATACAAACTCATTAATTTAGGGATAACTGCCCAGGATTTTTTTTAAGTTGCCTTTTAGGTCCTTTGGTCAAGTTTTATAAACTATTTCCATAGGTATGCAATATTTCTGTTACTTGGGCTTTTAAAACTTAACCTTTTACTGATATATATGAAAACTTATTTGTTTGGTTTTCTTTTAAGCATCTTTAAAATCTGGCTTTGTAACTGAATTCCCTATTCTGATGATTCTTCGCTTGAGATTCTTGAGTTTTTTGGGTAACCATAATTGTCTGCTAGCTCTTGTTTTCTAATAATTATAGATTTTTTCTTTTATTGTCTTTTATTGCATAAATGCTTAACAGAATCCCGACTATCCAGTAAAATATAAATAAGAGTAACATAATGCAGTAAATCTTATCAAAAATATTAATTATTTTAGAGAACATAAAAATTGCTTCCAGAGGTCAGCAATTTAAAACTATTACTGGTCTAGTCCTTAAGTTTAATATGCACTGGACAGTATAGTAGTCACTAAGGTACATGTAGTTATTGAGCACTTGAAATTTGGCTAGTCCAAATTGAGACATGCCATAAATAAAATACACACCTGGTTTCAAGAATGGTTTAATTAATCATTGTAAAACTATTGCATGTTAAAACAATATGATGAAATTTTTCAGTTAAATAAATTTCATTTTTTTTTCTTTTTTTTACATTTTTAATGTGGCTACTATATGGCTCACATATCTGTTGTAAAGAGCTAGTTTAGATAATCACAAGTTGACTTATCTGGTTATTTTTCCTATTTGCTTTTATTCTGATATTTCCTAAAGGTGCAAGACTAGGTTGTCTAAGAATCCACATATCCAGTGTGTGTTTCAAAGGAAAGTTCAGAGATAATAGCAGAGAAAATGCAGTGGACAGTTTGATAACTTTTACTACACTGTAAGCTACATACTTCCAAACATGAATTACTAGATTTATTAAATATTCAATCAATATGCATCTTCTCTTGGAACTTGCTAGACTATCTCCCTCATTCTTTACAAAGATGTCAGATGGAGCCTGAAGTTTTGTTGTAGTCACCTGGATGACACTAACATTCTCCAGATACCAATTCTGACTCTAGGTTGACTGCTTAATGCGTCTCTTTTTGTCTTCTTAATTTTATTGCTTTCTTGTTCATTGTATTGTTGTTTTATTTTAAACTTTGTTCTCATACCAACCCCATTAGGAATTTATGAGAATTACATAATTGGACAAAGGTTTACATCTGACCTACCTGAGGGCCACCTGATATGATTTTTCAGTCAATAATAGCTAACATTTATTGAGCATTTATTTTAAGCAAAGGGTAATTCTAAGCATTTTACACACATTGTCTCCTTTAAATAACCACCTTTTACAGATGTGGAAATTGAATCTTACAGAGAATAAATAGCTTACTCAAGGTCATATACTAGCCCACAAAATTTGGGTTCAAACCCAAGTCTAGCTTGAGAGCTTTGTCTCAAATACTGTACTGTTTGGGTTGATATATATAGTTGAAGTGTATTGGGTTGTAGACACCTAATGGGCAAGGCTTTGTAGTCACTGAATGCCCCAGAGGTATCTTTCTGAGTCTGAGCCACGCAAAAAATTACAGTGAGAAAATGAGGAAGAGAAAGCAGATGTTGGAGGAGATTTGTCCTTTGTATAGCTGCTCCTTTGATTTGAAGAAATCTCAATAATTTTATCTGCTAAAGAGTGTGAGAGAATATTATTTCAGTTAAAAATACTCTCCACAATTTCACTTGGTTTCACCAATTTCAATTAGTTTTAAATCATTAGGACGTCTAAGTAAACTATTGATTTATTCCACAGGTCTAGTATATTAGGTTCCTCTGCCTTACTTTGCCATCTTTAATGTTTGCATTATTTTAAAATTAGCTTGTCCTTTATAAGTATGTAAATATTGTATGCTAGCAATGTGCTGTTTATTAACAATGCCTGTTTCCACTACTTTTTTAGGGTCCTGGTTGCTGTTCTGATCTTGCAGTTTCTTTTCACTATGTTGATTCTACAACTATGTATGAGTTAGAATACCTCGTTTATCATCTTCGTCCATATGGTTATTTATACAGATATCAACCTACCTTACCTGAAGATACACTAAAGGAAATTAGTCAAGCAAACAAAAACGAAGATACAAAAGTGAAGTTAGGAAACCCTTGAAAGAAAATCATGAGTGAACAAAGGTAAAATGTCTAGCATTGCACTGAAAAAGGACTTCTGCATTTCTGACATAGAACACTGGAATCCCAGTGAGGGAATTCTAAGTGGACATTCCTTATAGAAACCTTTCACATGAATGACTATAAACTGAAGCTTTAAATGAGCTGTGAAGTCTGTTAAAATGTGTTTTGATACAGTAATATATAAATATATCTATATATATGAAGAACTTGTGTTTTTAAAATGGTGGCCAGGTAGAGGAATTAGAAAAGAGATTTTGTTGCCTGTTTTCTGACCATCTGTATTATTGTCACTGAGAAACTAAAATAATTAAATTTACTAAAACTACACTGCACTATGTTAGTAATAAACAGATCTGCCTTAAAGAAAATTTTAGAAAGAAATATTGTTGCTCAGTGTTGTTAATACAGCTCAAGAATTGAGTTTATATTTGCAGTATGATATAAATGTTCTACCCCCCTCCACACACACACACACACAGTTTTTGTCTAATGAAAATGTTGCTGTGATTATTTATAATTGGTAGTATTTCTTCCAGAAGAAGCTAAAATAAAACTGGCACCCTGAAGTGCATTAATAAAACCACACTTTAAAATTATCATGGGCCTTGACTATATTATATACTTGATTCTAATTGGTAATCTTTTACGGAATTTCTGTTGTCTGTCTTCTAAATATGTTTAGCCACTCTTGAATACCATTCTCCACTATTAATTTACTCAAACCATTCATAGCATTTGTAAACAAACATGTATTTTACAATATTTGTTCCCAAATTTACCCATTGTTAATTATGGGTAAATAATAAATTTAATGCTATTTGAGGATGCTTTTCTTATAACAGTGCCACTCTCAGGAATTACTGATATTATAAATTGATTATTTTAAACTCTTTCCAACTACATAGTTATGGTTTATTTCATTGTCATCCTGTTGAGATGAGAACTTATTTGTGCCTTTCATAACTTGTTTAAAGCAGAGTTTTAAAATTCATTTATAGGATCTGAGGTGGCTGTTAGTTATAGTGGCAAGCTTTTGACAAGAATTAAAAACAATAGAAAATGCAGAGTGCTTAAACAAAAAATGTTATATATTGAAAGAGTAGATACTTAATTTATAAATAAGTCTGAAGTTTGATCCTATTTTGGGAAAATTGTTTTGCTAATGGATAGTTCTAACAACGCAGAATACCTAGTCAAGACTGTCATCAAAAACATTCACAAATGTTTCATTCTATTTTTAGTGACTCTGTTTAAAGAGTTTCTGAAAGGAAAGAAATTTTTTATTATGTTTAACAGTACTCAGTGTGTCATAAGAGAATATTTTACAGACTTTCTATGAGATTATTTTTATGGTACAAAAGATTTACATTTCCCTTATGTTTATCATTATGCCAATTTTACATAGCTGTCGTGCCACTGACTCTGCTATTTAGCTAAGTAATTCCTTTTTTCGGAGACCGTCTCACTCTGTCCCCCAGGCTGGACTGCAGTGGTGCGATTCTCCTGCCTCAGCCTCCCGAGTAGCTGGGATTATAGGCACGTGCCACCACACCCAGCCAATTTTCATATTTTTAGTAGAGACGGGGTTTTGCCATGTTGGCCAGGCTGGTCTTGAACTCCTGACTCAAGTGATCCACCCGCCTCGGCCTCCCAAAGTGCTGGGATTACAAGTGTGAGCCACAGCGCCCAGCTAGCTAAGTAATTTTATTTATTGTGCCAAAACATGTCAAAATCATGACCTCTATTGGTATATTTGAGAGGATGTTCATTTCATTGGCTAACCATGGACTACTCTGCCCACATAGTGAAAACATGCACCAATTTTTACCTATTATCATGGTAGTATCATCTGCCAAAATTTCAAGGCATTCATTTGATTCCTTGAACAACTCTTCACCATGGTGTGTATGTGAATTTTCATATGTGTTACTTGACTAGAAGTATAAATGGTTTACTATAAATATCCAAAAACCTTAAGATTTGCTCATAGGAAATGAATGTTGTGATGAATCCTGGGCTATAGAGTCAGACTTGCTTGGATTTAAATTCTTGCTCCAACACTTACTGTTTTTGTAACCTTGAGCAATTTTACTTAATCTCTCTATGTCTCAATTTCCTCATCTGTAAATTAGGGATGATAATACTGCCTACCTCACAGGATTTTTATGAGGATTAAATAAATGTAAGGTTCTTAGAACACTGTCTGTCCCAGAATAGGGAGCAATAAATAGAAGACTGTATTATTATTCTGTTACCTTGGAGTGTAAATACTGCATTTAAGTGAATGAAAAATTTGACCAGATAAGGAAATAACAGCTGTTATTTATCAAGTGCCAACTGTATGCTAGGTACTGTACTTAGATAATCTGTGTATAATAGTGTTAATCCTCAAAATTTGGGTGTTTTTCACATATTATAGATAAGGAAACTGAGACTCAGAGAATTAAAGTAACTTTGTGACTGTCACAAAGCTAGTAAGTAACAGAGGTAGGATTTATATTCAAACCCTATGTGTTCATTTGAACCATCTCAGGCTTGGGGTTATTCATTTAGCATTATTTCCATTTTTATGTATATGTCATGTGACATCTGATACATTGGCCAGTTCTAGTCAAATTAACCCAGCCAAATTGTCACAGTGATTCTTAGACTGTGGTTCTCACACTTGCCCAGGATGTTGTTAAATGCAGATCCGAAAACCCCAATCTCAGAAATTCTAATTTAAGCATGGGGCCCAAGAGTATGCATTCTTACCAGATACCCTAGGGCAGCGATTGTCAAAAGTGTGGTCCCAACAAACAGCATTAACATCACCTGGGAACTTTGTTGGAAACGCAGCCTCTCTCAGGGCCCCATCTCAGATCTACTAAATCAGATGCTGTAAGGGCAGGGGCTAGCAGTTGTGTTTAAGCAAACTCTGCAGGTGTCTTTCTTACCCTAGTTTGAGAACCAATACCCAACAACCTACATGATTTTGGTGCAAATAGTGTTTGAAAGACACGAAGATTACTGCCCCATTACTAAGACATTTTTCAAAAAGCGTGTTTTAAATCATTGTAGTACAGGATCACACTATATTAAATCTAAAAGATAACTTAAAGGGTCATTGGATCATTCTTTTGCCACATTTTAGCTTCTCCAAAGTGACTAATATCAGGGCCCACAATAAAATCTGTAATTCTCCAAGTTTAGTAATTTTATGTTGAGGCAGGAAGGGTTCATTAAGTACTAATAAGTACATAATCTATTAAAAGCATACATAAGTGTCATCAAAAGTTCTACAATTGTTAAAAAAAAAAAAATGAAGTAGTAAATGCTATTTTATAATATACATTTTCTGCTAATTCATTGTTTTGTTTGACCTAATAAAGCAAAAGAAAACAAAAAAGCAATTCTCCAAGTACTTCATAGAGCACATAAAACCAGATTTCATGATGATGATGTATTCACTATCTTTTAGATTAAGATCTTTGTTATTTGGTAAATGATTTTAGGATGGTTTCAAAACATAAGGCTTTTGATGTCTTATGCTCTCTAATAATGGTATGCTTGTATTTTCTAGTGGAAAGTTCATAAAGCAGATTTTGTCCCAGTCTGCTTTCAAATACAAATTTCAGAGGAGTTTTCTTACTGTAATGAGGTATGAAAATAAATCACTGATCAGCTCTTAATATTTTTTTAAATATGGAATTGGATTTGAGCATTAAATTTGCTAACTGGTTATTTTCACAGTTTTCTTGAGTATTAATTTTTCACTTGAGACTGTCAAACTATAGTTATTACCAGGTTGATGCACTATTTATTATACTTGAAAGAATCCCTTGATTAAATTATATCTAGCATTTTGTTTGCCATTTAAGTTTTCAGTTCATTAGACTATTATTCTTTGACAGTTTCTGCCTTGTGTTTATTGCCCTTCTTTATTTGCTTTATTACTAACTTCCATTTTCTAGTTACTCTTAAATGCTGCCTTCACAGGGTTAATTTGGCTGTTAATAGTGATTAGAATTTTTATTACTTAATTGATAATTTTAAACTTACTAACTAGGGTTCCCTATGAAACGGAAAGTAAAAGTCTAAGAATAATGCCCGCTGGCTTTGGAGATACTTGCCCTGCTTAAAAATCTATAATTTTAAATTAATTCTACATCTACAGTTATTAAAGGAAGTAGTTATTTGGATTCTTCCACTCACCCTTTTCTCAAAAACAACAACAACAACAACAAAATCTCATTTGCTTTATTTTTCTGCTTTATAGTAGGCCTGACAGAAACATACCGAAGCAATCTGGCAGACAACCTGTGGTAGATTTTATGCTAAATGTTAATGTAACCTCTGTTCATTTTTTTAAAATGTGTTTATATTTAAGATTTGAAATAAAACTTTAATACAGGCCAGAATAAGGAATTTTACAAATTCTCTTTAGAGAAACCAACTCTAAAGTTTTAGAGTTGAATTGTGCTCTATTTCAACTCCCTTACCTCTCTAGTTTTCAGTTTATATTAAGTTTTAGTAACTTTGCAGGGCCCTGCAAATTAATAACCTACATGAAGTATATTATTAGAGGGAAACTAATCTTACTGCTAAGCAGTGTGTTGTACTACATAGTGAATGNTTTTTCTGCTTTATAGTAGGCCTGACAGAAACATACCGAAGCAATCTGGCAGACAACCTGTGGTAGATTTTATGCTAAATGTTAATGTAACCTCTGTTCATTTTTTTAAAAATGTGTTTATATTTAAGATTTGAAATAAAAACTTTAATACAGGCCAGAATAAGGAATTTTACAAATTCTCTTTAGAGAAACCAACTCTAAAGTTTTAGAGTTAAATTGTGCGCTATTTCAACTCCCTTACCTCTCTAGTTTTCAGTTTATATTAAGTTTTAGTAACTTTGCAGGGCCCTGCAAATTAATAACCTACATGAAGTATATTATTAGAGGGAAACTAATCTTACTGCTAAGCAGTGTGTTGTACTACATAGTGAATGTTTGTGTTTTGGAATTTAAAATTATTTAAGGTAATGGTGTTATGAATGGTTTAAAATGTCTGGTGACTTACTTATTTTAAGTGATCACCATTAAGTCAGAAAATGTATTTTAAATGTTTCTTGAAGTGCCTTTTGAACATTTTAAACAGCGGATTTAAATAATGCATAAAATAAATTGCCGTGTTCAAAGTTGTTTCATCTGATTATTTTTAACCAATATAGAAGTTGTGAGATAAATGTTGTCTTTCATGGGTAGTTTGGGGTTATTTTTCCAAAAGTTTAAAATTGTTTTCTCATCAAAGCTATTTAGTTTGAATAGGCTTACATAAGTTTTACTGCAATATATATTACTTACTTTAAAGCAACAAAATATTCCACCTCTGACTGAGAATAATATACTGTGAAAAAATTAGAAACACTCTGTAGTCCAGGTAAGTGTGTCTGGATGGGTGGGGGCAGAGGAGGGGAGAGAATCTCATGTATTTAGAGAGAGATTGCTTCTGTGCTCCTTGGTATATTTCGATCTATCGCATACACAGAGAAATTAGTTTATTCAACAAATAATTGTGCCAAGCATCTGCTAGAAATACAGTGGTGAGCAAGACATACAGGATGTCTTAATTCTAGAGTTAGAAAATAAGTTAGTAGATGAATAAACAAGTATTTCAGAGAGTGGTATTAGGAAAATAAAAATATTATCAGAACAATTTTCTCGATGGAGTATTAAGGAAGACTAGGAAGTAACATTTGAGCAGAGACTTGAATGTTGAATAACAGACACTTTATGTACTTCAGAAATTACTTTTATCTATGAAATTATTTGTTCCAACTATGTGTTTAAAAAAAAAAAGTTTCCACCCTTGCTTAATCATGCTGTGGGTATATGTATATGTGAAGGCTTACTGAAATTGAAATGTAAACTATAGGCTGAAAACTTTGTTTTTAGGCATACTTCATCCAGAGCTCAAGTCTATTGATAGATTTGTCTGGGAGTTTCAGGATATGAATAAAAATAGACCTAGTATTTTATGTCTTCCTAGGCAAACAGTTACAAATTTCATAAGGCCCTTGAGTCTAGCCTATATGTCTTGATTTTTCAGTAATCTACTACCCAGTATGTTCTTTATTAGCATGTGTGTGTACGCATGCAAGCATGCATACACACTGTTATTTGGATTAGACAGCTTTAGAAAAGCTGAGGAGACAAATACCACTTCATACTACTTTAGTAGTAGAGTTGTATAATTTAACATATTCAGACAGCTAAATATTTTCCAACTAGCTGTACTGATAATTGTTAAGTCATTGGGAAGTAGATATATTTACCTAAATATATACAATTAAACCTCTTTTAAGTTTTCCAAAGGTATGCCTTCATAGTACTGGAAAGGATACAAGAAGATTCTTGCTGAATTTATCTCCTTGTTAAGGGGAAGTACTCTACAGAGCTAAACACATTTTTCGTCTTACAGTCTAATAATGCTGACAATATGGATTGTCCAAAGGAGATTTTTTTAGTGGTTAAGAATGAATGAACATTTAACAACTGAAGTGGAATAAGTTCAGCAACATTGGCATTCTCCAAATACATCTATATTAGTAAAACAGAAGTGAACTTTGTTTTGCCATGAGTTTGTTACTAATTAATACATTTTGTATTGCTGCCTGGAACTTAAAACTGTCTCTGCATTGCATCATTTCTTCTACCAAATGTGCTAGTGTTTCTTGTATTGTTACCAATATTGCTTTTCACCAGGACTGAAAATTTGTCCAGGGCATTATATACTTTCTTATATATTGCCCCTGTGTAGTGCAGTTGAATACAACAGCTTACTTTGAAATAACAAAATACTCATTTTTTAAAAAATGAGACTCAATCCTAGAACTTAGGCTCTGACTTTTCTAATGAATGCCCAGTGAAAGATTAACAGTACTTCTTCATTTATAGAACTGCTGAATAATGTGCTGTCATAGAACTAATTTGGTTACAGTGTCTTCATTTTTACAACTAATCAGGTTTTGACTTTTGTAAGCTTCAATTTTTTTTTCATAGAACTACCTCAACTGCATTGTCTCCCCTTCTATAACAGTTCATTCTCATTAATTTTCTTGTCTAATTGTTAGATTGTGGAAAGGTGGTGATAAAATCCAGAACAAAAGTTTGGAAGAGAAGTAATATTCAACTTTTCCCTTAGTTCTACTCATGACTGTCTCCCTTGTTTTATACTTTTGGTGGGGTGTGGGTAGGTGAGTGTGGGTGTGTATATATCAGAGGCAGAAAGAAAAAGGATAGTTATGATTTTAATAACTGGATTTTTAATGTAATTGAAGTATTAAAACCACTGCATTTTCATGTTGATAAGGTTTATGTAATAAGCAGTTTATTTGATGAAGTGAAGGTAACTATGTGTTTAGAATAATTGGCCACAGAGATAATTCCTGATTTTAAAGTAATTTTACAAACCTGCTTGTCTGACTGAATTTCCTTTTTGGCCTTTGAATTTATAGCTCTTGGAACCTTCTCCTACTCATCTCTCATTCCATGGTTTTTTCTTTTACCTTTTCTTACTCTTCTAATTGGCAGCAGCAAGTCTTTAGTTTCTTAAGACTTTTCATTGCTGCCATTCTCTTTTTTTTTTAATATAGAGACAGGGTCTTCTTGTGTTGCCCAAGCTGGTCTTTAAATGGTTTGGCCTGCCAGAGTGTTGGGATTATATGCGTGAGCCACCATGCCCGGCTGCCTCTGCTTTCTATCAAAATGGATGTGTTTTAAGACTTTTTTTTAAATTGTGTATCTTTTGTGAACCTCAGTTCCCTCTCACCAGCTTAGAAGTTGCTGAAAGAAGGAAGAGAGAGCACTCAGAGAATTGATGCCCGCATTATCCTGCAGTTTCCTCTTTCTTAAGGAAATGTTTCCTTCTAGAACTTACTCAGTGAAAATATGGGTGCTTAAAACTTGAAAACCAGTGGGGAGAAAACTTAACCTTTATAGATAAAAGATTTCAGTGTTCAGTATTAAGGCAGTCCTCTCTCACATCTTAAAAATGGTCACTGCGACCTGTTGAATAAAATGAATATAACCTCAGAATATGAGACCTTCTACAGCCTGGCCCTGGCCCTTTTTAAAAATTTGCAATTCCTTACCTAAACTCCAGACAAATTTAGTTCCAAGTGTTTAACCAACATTTGAGTGCCTACTAAAATATTGATCTAGATAATAGGGATAAAGTGGCAAATTATATTTGTTGCTGCCAAGGAACTCACCTTCTATTAGAGGCAAAGTACCCAAAAAAATAGTTGTGTGCAGTGGAGTTATACTCTCAGGCAGTGTGCTAATTGTTTTACATTACATTATCCTATTCTTACTACATTCCTGGTGGATGGACTCTACTATCTGCTGTTTCAGGCATCTGCTGGGGATCTTGGTTTGTATCCCCCGTGGTTAAGGGGGAACTACTGTATTTTATTTGTTAACCTCCAGCACTTTACAAAAAAGGGGAACTGAAAGCACCAGATGTTATATAGAAGAAAGAATAGAATGTGAAGCAAGAGACTCTTCTCGAAAGGGGCCATTTAAAGCATTTCATTTCCATATGCAGCCATAACCATATAAAAACTTCCATCTACATCATTCAATGGCTTTTATACTCTTAATTCATATTGCTAAGAAAACTTCTGGCTTATTCTTCTTGTTAAAGTTTATGAAGCATCCTGATACCAGGGAGGAAAAAATGCCATTTCTATGACATAAGCCCATTAACCCACCCAAGTTGTCAGAATCAAGAGGAGGTGTTTGAGAAATTGTTTCTTCTTTTAAACATTTAACATTTTCTTTTGTGTTAATTTTCTTCAAAACTTACAAAAAAGTACACATTATGGTATCTTGTGTATTTACTACCAACTTGTACTAAATAAGTCATCTTTCCATCAAAAAAAGTGATAAGCTCCATTATTTAAAAAAAACAAACATTCATTAAAGGTGAACATTTCAAAGATGAAAATTTTAAAAGAACCCCAAACTCCACCATCCCCCAAAGTAATTCCAATTAATGCATAAATATAAATTGGATATTAAGCTAAATAGATGGAAACTGTTTTATAAAAGTGAGATCATATAACACATGCTAATTTTAACATTATAATTTAAAAAAATACAGTTGCTCTTGATCTGACCAAAATCTGCAAATTGTCCTGGGGGCAGGGAGAGGGGAATGTCATCTTAGCAGCAACAAAATTGAGTGATTTCTTTGGGAGGGGGAGATGGAGAGACGAAGAACAGACTGGACTTAGGCTTCTCTGTAGCAACATTCAGTGCTAAAGCAGAGCGAAGCAAAGTCTACCAGATTCTTGGGTAGGGTGGGGGTGGGGAGGAAGCCAAGTGATTTCAAATGTAAGCGTAAATTAAAAGAGGGTGGACACTTCTTGAAGAATCCAGATGATGAAGCCCATCTAAAGAGATGAATGGACAAACCTTGAGAACAGGACTGGTGCTGGTTATTTAAATATGTAGTTGTAGAATTATTTAAGGCTATAGAAGCATATTGAAATGTTATACATCTTGATGATATAGAAAAGATGATTAACATGTTAGAAAATAGAATATCAAAGACAAGGTAAGGGGTAATATATACATGCCCTAATTGGTTTTACTTTTCAGAATGTAATAGAAATTTTGTAAAATTGATAATATATCAAGCAATAGGGATGTAATATTCTGAATACAGTTATGAAGGTAATAACCAAAACTCTAAGCCTGATAACTATTAAAATGAAAACACAGAATTAAAGATAACACAGGCCATGTAAGAAAGCTAAAGGGAGAATTTAAAATAGGAAGATGACAGAATTAAGACCAAACATAGATATGATGTCAAATAAGGATAAATATGATTAACGTATAAGTGTATGAATATATAAAAACTGTTGGCAGTACCTTTGGGGAAGAGGTACTTGAATAACTCACTATTGTTTTCCTTTTTGAACTTTTAAAAAATCATGTTTATGTTGTCCTAATTTAGAGAACTATAGTGGGAAAAAAAAGCTGTTGGCCCTGGGTCCCTAGGGTTTTTAGAACCAGTGGTGAAGAATGTCCGCAGACATTCTTAAGCAGCAGTAGAGGTAAGCAGGTACACACATGAGCTGGAAGGATGTCAAAGCTGATTTGGGTTCTTTTATCTTGCCGTAAGAAATTACTTTCTTCAATCAAGGGTATAAAGACTGCTGAACTGGTTCATAAGGAGGGTAGATGAAGGAGGTATCCATCTTAAAGAGTGGTAAATAGTTGACCCATACAGAGGACCAGCAGCCTCATGTGCACCCATCTTAGCATCCTTCTCTCCCTCTACTCAAGGGTGAAGGGTACTTAGAAGTTACTATTTATTCTCAAAGCCTTGCATCAGATTATTTTCATATCTTTCTTAGATCTACTCTGGCTTAAGTCTTACTCTCTTATTCGTGGAAATAGAAGACATTTGAGCCCTTTCCCACATAAAAATACAGGACTACTGATTTCTAGAGCTTAAAGATGTTCCACACCTCATTTGAAAGATCCGGAAACAGATCTAGAGATGTTAAAGTTTAGAAAAATGACACAAATAATGCCAGAAGTGGCAACAGAACTCAATTTTCCTGACTCTCAGGTTAGTGGTCTTTGTACTAAATGCAATTTCTTATCTTCCTTGAACAACCTGAGCTATGTACTTTAACAAATTTTTTTGTGGGTACATAGTAGGTGTACATATTTATAGGGTACATGAGTCCCTTTGATACAGCCATGGAATAAGTAATAATGACATCATGGAAAATGGGGTATCTATCCCCTCAAATATTTATCCTTTGTGTTACAAACAATCCAGTAATACTCTTTTAGTTATTTTTAAATAGACAAATTATTATTGACTATAGTCACTCTATTGTGCTATCAAATACTAGATCTTATTCATTCTTTCTGTTTTTCTTTGACCCATTATACTGCTAGATAGAACTCACATATTCGGTCCCTGCCTTTTCCCACCATTTGCAAATAGGTTCTAGGCACAATCCTAATAGTTGCGAGACGCTGTTACCAGAGATCATACCTGTCTTGTCTCCAATTGTGCCTGGGACATAATAGGATTTTTTTTTTTTTTTTTTTAATGACAAAACCATTTGTAGTGCAGCATGCCTGTTGTTCTAGCTACCCAGGAGGCTGAAGCTCAGCAGTTCAAGTCCACCCTGGGCAACAAGACTCCATCTCTACAACAAAAAAGTTTTAAAAGATTACTATATGATTACTATACACTGAATGTATCAAAATATTACTCTCACCCCCACAAATATGTACAATTATTATATATCAATTAAAAGGAAATAAATGGTGAGCATCCTTTCACTACGAAGAAAAGTTCTGAGTACCATATGCCCCTACCTTCTTCTGTTTCATTTTTATGGAGACCTCTAAACAAAATGCTTTTCTTGTAGATATGGAGGGACACCTAAACAGGTTTTCTGCTTGAGAAAATCTTGATTTGAACTCCACACATCATATACCATTGGGCAAAAAGCCTTGCATTTATATTGGAGAATATAGTCCAGAAAAAGAACAAAACCTCAAGTGTGGGCAGAAGATTGTGTTTATTTGCTGTTAGGGAAGAAAACTCGGGTTCCTTTTCTCTACAGTGACCATTAGACATTCCAGAGCACTGTCCCTTGGTATATCTCAGTGGTCTTGGTTACTGAAGCAACGAGTGGTCTGTGATGGCAAAAAAAAGGTAGGGTCGTTCCTAACACTGGTAAGGAGAAAACTCTGTACAGAGTTAGTAATTTACATTTCAAGTCACAAATTTTCTATCCTATTGGAAGAAGTTTCTAAAATCCAAAAAAAAGCAACATCTCTTTTTTTTCCTCCAGTCATTCACCCATTCAACAAACTTACTGGGCTCATGGTTTGTCAAGTATAGAAGAGAAAAGAGGACAAACCTGTGGTTAAGGCTTGCCTGAAGGATCTCACATTTGGGTTGGGGGCTGACATGCCAGTGAACGAATCGCCTCCTGAGGACTGTGACACATGCTATGATAGACGTATTTACAAAGAACTATAAGAGGACTGTATAGTAAGTGTTTAGGGATCTGAGAAGTTTCGAAGAAATTGTGGCATTTGAACTAGATATCAAAGAATAAGGCTCAGGTACAACTTCATGTGAAAGAGACAATATATTCACAAATTTGCCAAAACCAGGTTAACTTCATTCTTCTAGCATTCCAGTTTTTTCCCCAAGTGCAATCAGTGTACCATTTTTTCTGAGACCCAGAGCCATTTTCTTTCATTGGCATGTTTTTAGGCTTATTTTTCAATAACTCCAGTACCCCTGAAGTTTCCTTCCTTAGATCTTAAACAGATACGTTCAACTGGGCATTACTACATGGTTTGAGGATAATGTCTTTATACAAAGGTAATATATGCGCTTGGTAAAAGAATGCATATAAAATGAAAAGCAATAATCTACCACTGCCCCACCCAGCAGTCCCTTTGTCCAGCCATAAACAGAAAATAACAGAAACTACACATCATTCTGCTCCTTGCCTTTTCTACTTTCTGTTTAATAACTTAGAGGTAATTCTTTTTAATAGTTAACTAGATCTCTGTATGGATGTGCCATAAGTTTTTAGCCATTCCTCTATTGATAATTGAATTGGATTATACTTTCATTATTATAAGTATTGCTGCACTGAACATCCTTGAAATGATTGTGTGGGCACAGCCATAGGATAAGTTCCTAGCAAGGAATTGCTGAGTTAAAGAATGTGTGCATTTAAATAATCATAGATACTGCCAAATTGCCTTCTTAAACTGTACTACCTTATACTACCACTCAACATTTATAAGTATATTTCCCTGCCCCTGTTACCAGAGTTTTTGATTATTAAACTTACTAGTTTTATCACTGCATTAATATCTGATAATTGTTGATTTGTACATAAGGTTTGAGTGACTTTTTTATACATTGGTAATCTGCATTTCATCTTAGCCAATTGTTTTAATAGTGAATTGCTAGGGTTTTAAAACTTTTTATAAACTCTGAATACTGGCTTAGTTTATAGGTATTAGAACTGTTATGATTATTTCGTACTTGTTTTTTTCCCCACACAAACCAATTAATCTTTTCTTAGTGCTATTGAATTGTGTGTCTTGCTCACACCAAGGTTTATTTATAATATGCTTATGGTATCCTCTTACTTTCATAGTTTCATTTTTTGTGTTTATATTTTTGATCCGTCCAGGTTTTATTTTCTTATATGGAGTGAGGTAGGAAAATGGCTACACGTTTGTTGTAATACACTTTATTTGATGATCCTTTCTTTCAACATTTATTTTAAATCACCATTACCAATGATATTTCAGTATCAGTTTGTGTGTAAACTGTATTCTGGTCTGCTTATCTGCCTATTTCTTCTGCAGTACAATGTTTTAATGATTTCAGATTCGTAACACTTAATAATTGACAGAATGAATTACCTAAACATTTTGTGGACACTGTGGCAGATTCAGCTACATATCATGGCATTATGCCACGAATCCTTTCCAGCATTATTGGCAGAAATAGCCACCCTTAAAATATTCCCCTCATGATCCTCAGAGGTTCCAAGGGTATAGTGTCATATGTACCCAGAAATGGGTTGCCCTCTTGCCCATTCCTGGGCTGCCTCCTAGGGACAGTGACTCCAGTTAACTTGCTGCTTCAGTAGGCACTAGCATCTTCTGCTGGTGACTTCTATCATCTTGTTTGATCCTGGGGAAAAGACTTACCTTCCTCTTTGTTGCCCACAGTACAGACCAGACTTTCCTGACTGTTCCCGAATAATGAAAGAAAGGGTCCAGATAGTACTTTATGAGAGTGGCCAAGCCCCAGTGGAATCCTTTCAACCCTTACCAGGCTAGTGCTCTGCCTTCTTTGCTACCTGTTTCCAGGTCACCATAGGTAGTTCAGCTACCCCACTAGAAACCTTCAGTTATCAGCACTTCTTTAGAATGGGAGCCAAATTGACATCTGCACTAAAAGAAATGAGGAAGGTTTCCCCTCACCTGAGTCTAACACTCTCAACACCCTCCTCCCAAAATTCCTGCTGAACCAACCTCTCCCCTGGGAAACCGACAGTGAAAACATTTAGTCTTTTCAGAGGAAATGACATCTTTACTCAGAGAAATGTGGTCTGGATTTTGGATTTGTGGCCCAATAAGAAAATTGCCTAATGGTATCAGGCTCTTCATGTCTATGGGTTCCACATCCATGAATTCAGCCAATCGTGCATCAAAAATATTCAAAAAAAAATATGACAAAAATATAAATACAGTATAATGGTTATTTACATAGCATTCACATTGTATTAGGTATTATAGAGATGATTTAAAGTATGCAAGAGGATAAGCATAGGTTATATGCAAATACTATACCATTTTACATAAGAGATTTAAACATCCATGAGTTTTGGTATCAGAGGGGGTCCTGGAACCAGTACCCCAAGGATACTGAGGGACGACTGTCTATTTCACAGTCTGTACTTTTTGTTTTTGTTTTTGTTTTTTTGAGACGGAGTCTCGTTCTGTCACCCAGGCTGGAGTGCAGTGGCATGATCTCGGCTCACTGCAAGCTCCGCCTCCTGGGTTCACACCATTCCCCTGCCTCAGCCTCCCGAGTAGCTGGGACTACAGGCGCCCGCCACCACACCCGGCTAATTTTTTGTATTTTTAGTAGAGACAGGGTTTCACCATGTTAGCCAGGATGGTCTCGATCTCCTGACTGCGTGATCCGCCCGCCTCGGCCTCCCAAAGTGCTGGGATTACAGGCGTGAGCCACCGCGCCCGGCCGTTTGTATTGTTTTTACAAGTAGGGCAGAAACAACCAAACCCAAATGAGGCTGCATCAGGCTCAGCCCTGTTCCTCTTTTGTCTCCTTGCACTAAAGGTTTCAAGACTATCTTAGGGCTGTGGTCAGCTTGTTAAACGAATCAGCCTTGAAACCTAACAGAATGTGACTTTACAAAAATTTCCTCATATGTTCCTTTTTAAAACTAGCTCCTTCCAAATCGATCTTTATTTCGGAAATGGAAGGGGGAAAGGAATGGGGGAAATACTAAGTGAAATCACCTGTATTTTCTTAGGAACCCTAACTTAGACGTGACCAGCTATTTCTGAGATTCTTAAGTAAACAGTGTTTTTTCTATCTCAAAGTCTGACAGTCTTTGCCATGTTAAGCTATTTCATGTCTTACACTTAGACCCACCTCAGGCTACTTGGACAAATGCTCAAATTGACCAAATGAAAAACGTGTTCAGAGGTTGAGTGACTTGGAGTAAGAACAAGTGAAGCAGAACTGCGTGGTGGAACTCAACCTGTGTCTGAAGTTTCAAAACACATCAAATCTAGTCTTCTTGCATTTTAATAATATGCAGACTTAGAGGGTGAAAAGAGATGAAGTGTTATGTGCTCATAAAATCAATTTATAAGTGACCTCATTATAGGGTCAGTCACCTCAAGGTAATATAAGTTCATGATTTACTATATTAATGTAACCTTTGCTATGTATTAATCAGTATAAATTTATAATTCACTAGTCTACAAATCCTAAACTTAAAGAATATTTTCTGAATTTGCTCTTTGATTACTCCACGTCTGCATAGAATTTTCTGACACTCACTCATCAGGATGTGTTTATAAAGGGTTTTCTTTCTTCCTCTTCACATCTAAATGATACAGAATTACCCAAACTTCCTGTTGCTACTGAACTGAAGCAAGAGAAGCAAGGGAAATTGAAACTGAAAATGTGAACCAGCGACTTTACCCAGAAGCACAGTTGTTGGCATCAATGAGATTATTTTTTAATGAAATTAAAGAAAGTAGAGGTTTCCTTTCAACTGACACTGTTTTTCTCCAGACTCTACTGTGCGGCAGGATGGTAGTTGTTTAATCTCAAGGGAGCTAATAATTAACTTCATCCTATGGCATGATGTATTAAAGTCAGGAGTGTTCATGGTAACTTTCTCTTTCACCTCTCCAACAGATAATTTCTCTTAAGATCCAACCCAAGCTATTCTCTATACACAAGGTCAGCAAGCATTTGATTCATTTTGTCAGCTTTAATATAAATCAAAATCACACCCAGGAGGCGGAGGTGTGGTAAAACACATAAAATCCCCTATTGCCTAACAGCCAGTCAGTCACCCCACTCTCATATGGGAAAGAACACCAGAAGCAATTTGACAAGTAACAATCAGGCTTCTAGAGACATGGGCAATTGCTGTTAACTCTTGACTGTTTTGACAACATTTTAGAGCTGTCTTTTAGGAATATTAGCCTCCCCCATTAACAAAACAGAGGGAAAAACTCATTTCTCAAGGACCTCACTCTTTTCGACAGTTTGGATGGAGAAGGGAGATATATATCTTGAGGGGACACAAGTACATTGATCCCATTTTCTACCTCACGACATGGCTTGCAGGAAGGGGTCAGCAACTTGGTTCATCCCTTTTTTTTCTGCTTCAGTATTTTTGTTGTGTCAAAGTAACCAAAGAGTTACTTACTTAAATTGCATATTGCGTTTCCCCATAATTTCCATTGAATAAAATTTAGGTGTACACTTAAGCTTGCTGTAAGCATGCAAGTGAATTGGGAGAAAACATTACCATTAGAGAAGTGGAAAAAGACCAACCCCCTACTCCATCACCACCAGTCAGGTCTTGAGTGAAATCTCCCACGTACTATTACATATTACTCTCACAGAGAATAAACACCATATCTTTCAGTAAGGATCTTCTGATCTGTCATGAAGGGAGGACTAGCCAGACTGAGGGTGTGGTGAGGAACTAGGGGAAGCACAGACAGAAGAAACTGCTTTGACAGGAGAAGCAACTTTGAAGTGTTGCTTAGTCCAGGCTCTGACCTAGGGTTTGGTTTTTTTGAAGTCTTTGTCATTAACCCTACCCTCACTAACCTTCTACTCTTCAAGTCCTATTCTTACATTCATAGGAATGACTATTTTTGCCCCCAGGTATTTTGCTGGTCCTAGGATTGCTGAGAGGAAAAGATATAATCCTGCCCCCAGGAACTCAGTGTATACAGATGGCTCCTCCAACTTAACTATTACAGAGAGCTGATGATACTTTTCAGACATATCAATCCAAAATGACTAATTAAGGATAAGGACTTGGAAGTAAAGAACATATCTCAGAGACAACAAATGCCCATTCACCAAAGATAAAGCCATGAACTGTCCAGGGCGAATGAGCTTGCCGTTTGGAGGCTAAGCTTTATGTGGTAATTTGTACAGTTTGGGGGAGGTCACTCAGTAACTTCTGTAATGAAAAGCTTTGTGGCAGCCAAGCGCAGTGGCTCACGCCTGTAATCCCAGCACTTTGGGAAACTGAGGTGGGTGGATCCCTTGAGCCAAGGGGTTTGAGACCAACCTGGGTAACATGATGAAACCTCATCTCTACTAAAAATTTAAAAATTAGCCAGGTGTGTTGGTATACAGCTATAATCCCAGCTACTTGAGTGGCTGAGGCATGCTAATCAGTTGAACCTGGGAGGCTCCTGGAGATCACAGTAAGCCAAGATTGTGCCACTGCACCCCAGCCTGGGCAACAGAGCAAGACTCTTGTCTCAAAAAAATAAAGAAGTTTTATTGGTAGTATTTGTTCTCTATTAAGCCCATCTATTGAGTTCTTAATTTCATTTATCAAATTTTTCAATTCTAGAATTTCCATTTGGTTATTTTTTATATTTCCAGGTCTTTGCCAATGTTCCCAATCTTAATTTTTATTTCCTTAAACATTTTAAGCATAATCATTATAGAATCCATGCTGGATAGTCACATTATCAAGATCCCCTATTGGTCTAGGTCTATTGTCTTATTTTTTTGGTACTCAAGTTACATTTTCTAGTTATTGTTGGTTGAATTCTGTCTTTGGCAGGAATATGTCAGTAGCCTTTTGAATAGGATGAATGAATCTGTTACACGTTATGGAAGGCATAAAATCTGTGCTGCCCCACATGGTGGCAATACACAACTGAAAATCTAAGAACCCAACCGACCTTCTGCTGACCAACATCATAGTGAGGTAAAGAAGTCTCTGCAAAGAGTTTAGCAAAGGATTATCCTTAAGGAATCAAATGAGACTGTAGCCAGTTCATCTTGCCTGCTGCCCAGATACAGCCAATTTTTAAAGACAGGGAAGTGCAATAGAGAAAGATTTTAATATGCATAGAGCCAGTTAAATAGGAGACCAGAATTTTACTATTATTTAAATCAGCCTCCCCCAAAATGTGGAGGCTAGGGTTTTTTAAAGACAGTTTGGCAGACATGAGTTGGTTCCTGGGTAGGGGCCATAAGACCAGATGAGTCAGTTTACCAGTCTGGGTGGTGCCAGCTGATCCATCAGAATACAGGGTCTAAAAAGTATCTCAAGCACCAATCTTAGGTTTTATAATAGTAATGTTATCTATAGGAGCAATTGGGGAGGTTAGTAATCTTGTAACCTCTGGGTTCATGACTCCTGAGTCATAATTTTTAATCTTGTGGCCAATTTGTTGATTTTACAAAGGTGGCCTGGTCTCCAAGATACATTTTACCCAAGATGTAATATCACAGGAAACCAGAACCTTCCACTCACCTCTCATGCACAACTGGCTTTATTAGTTTCCCACCACATTCAAGAGCACCTGATGCCCTAAACTGTTTAAGGTTGAGTTAAGGAGTGCTCTTTTCAAACTATCCCAACTTCCATGAAAACCAAAGGTATCAGAAGACCTAGAAAATATCTATAGAATTGGATATCTTGGGACATGAAACAAGTGGATACTTACATATGTGAATCTCACATGTCTTAAAATCCAGACTGATTCCACCTTGTCCTTTTCTTACATACTATATATTTTTCTCTTGGGAAGTTTTCTAATACTAGCTTAGCATCAGCATGTCAGTTTCAGTCAAATTAACACTTTAAAAGATCCCCACTGGAGGTCAGTGAGTCAGGGCACCTCTGCTGCTCTACAGAAGGGCGGAATTACAACCTGAGGAATAGCACTTCATCAGAGCTACCTTTCCAGGTCACATTCCCCTCTACCCCAACCAACCACTCCTCAGGAGAACTAAGATGGATTTGTGAGGAATAATTTCCTTGAGCCATTTTTCCAAAGATAGTGAGGCATTCTTAAATGGTATTCATTTGAACTTTGACACAATGCCATTATTTTGTAAATGCCATATCCTGGATAACTAACTATGGCTCACAATATACCCCTCATCATGACTGTGCTCAAATGCAGATACCTCTAGTGCATCATTGAACAAAATGAATTTTACATACTTAAGGCCTCTCTGAAATTTAATTTTCACCTTTCAATTGTTCACTTTTGGAATTTTTTTTGCGGGGATGAAACTGACACTTAAAAAAGAAAAATTGAAGCTTGTGATGGGATTCTAAAATCTAAACAATTTACTTTCCAATCATATTTTAAACTGTTAGATCATTTGCCCATTTATGACCAATTTAACATGAAAAGAGACATGTGCGCATGGACACAAACAGGCACATGTGTTGAAGGCCTCTAGCAAACAGTCTATACTCAAGGTTGATGAGACTTGTTCAACTCTATTGCCACAGATGAGCATACAGGAAGGTGGTAGGACCCAAGTGTGTCCGACCCACAGCCTGTGGGCTGCATGTGGCCCAGGACAGCTTTGAATGTGGCCCGACACAAATTTGTCAACTTTCTTTAAAAAAAATTCTTTTTTTAAGCTCATCAGCTATCGTTAGTGTTAGTGTATTTTATGTGTGGCCCAAGACAATTGTTCCATTGTGGCCCAGGGAAGCCAAAAGTTTGGATACCCCGTAGTACCTTTGACATTGACGCCTATAGGGAAATGGAGAGAGCAGAATTGTGTAGAGGGAGAAGCTGGACCATTAAGCAGTCCTAGCAAAGGCCTAAGCCAGTTTCTCAGGAAAACTGTGCAGCCAGGATAGCCCTTCAGTCTTGTTCTACTTGAGTCTGTCCTTGCTACCCCAATATTTACCAGTCATTGGAAGAGGACTGCCCAGGGAGGAGCCATGACCTTGGACAAGACGGCTCTCTCCAACTCCTCTTAATTCCCTGAGAAGACCTCAGCTGAGGGTCATCACCTGCCAACACTCCCAGCAGCTGAAGAATGGGTGCCTCAAACTTGAAGTGGGGACTGGCCCACATACCACAGTGTTCCCTATAGAATGACAGTTTTAAAAAAAAAAGTGACCATGAAGCTCATCTACAGCTTCTGTCTTCAAACCTGTAATTTTTTTCATTTTGGTTTTTCAAGATTATCCCAGACTCTCCCATTTCCAGTAGATTTCTTTGTGCTTTGATTTTTGTTTGGTCGTTTTTCTTTTTTCTAATTCTATTTTGAGACAGGGTCTCACTATGTCACCCAGGCTGCAGTGCAGTGGCATAATCATGGCTCACGGCAGTCTCAAACTCCTGGGCTCAAGAGATTCTCCCACCTCAGCCTCCTGAGCAGCTGGGACCACAAGCATGTGCCACCGTGCCCAGCATTTGAAAAGTTTTTTTGTAGACACGAGGTCTCCTATGTTGCCCAGGCTAGTCTCAAACTCCTGAGCTCAAACAATCCTCCTGCCTCAGCCTCCCAAAATGCTGGGCTTAGGCTTACAGGCATAAGCCAGTGTGCCTGGCTTGATTTTCAGTATTTAAAAAAATTCCAATTTGAAGATTGAAAAGCAGACTAAAATAATATTGGCCTAAGAACTCCCAAAAAGTTCTCTGGACAACTACAAGGTATTCCTTGCTCCAAAACAGTAATTTCAGATCTGCCAGCACCAATTTGGGCTTCTGTGAAAAGGAGAATTGAGCTTAGGAAGGAGGGAAGTGGGTGGCTGCCAGTGCAGTGTGACTGGAGTGGCCGTGGAAAGATTTCTCAGACCCATCTGCTCTGAAATCATCTTTATTCATGACAACTTCTGAACTCCAGAAGTGCTTACCTGTCAGTGTCACTCACCCGTCTCCTCTTGCTGTTTTTCATTTTGTGTGTAACTGAAATCCTAGGCTTGAATACCTGAGGCCCCGAACCTCTTGAGGTCAGGTCAGCCTGCTATTCCTCTATGTCCATGGGACCCACAAATGCAGCAAGTGAAATTGCCATCATTTCTGCACCTTGGTTTTTGCCCAACATAGGATATGATTATACCTACATAGAGCTGCAGTGAAAGACATGATATGCGCTAACACTTCACCTGGAGATTGGTAATTACCAGCTGATAAGATTGAAGGCTGGATGAGAGTCACTGGGGGAAAAGGGTGCTGAACAGGAAAGTGGACAAACAGCTATGGTAGGCAGAATTTCTGAAAATGCCCTCAGGGATGTCCCATCCTAATCCTCAGAACCTGTGAAGATTGAGATATCACTTCCATGATTATATTATAAGGTACAATTAACCTTAGAATAAGGAGATGGCCTGCATGGGCCTAGTGTAATCACATAAGCCTGTGAAATTAGCTTTTCCAAAGAGGGGCAGAAGAGGAAGTTAAAGAGTTGCTGCTTTGAAGATCGAGGGGACCATATGAGAAGGAATGTGGATGGCCTCTAGGAGCAGAGAGAGGACCCCAGCTGACATCCAGAAAGAAAACAGGGACTTCAGTCTTAAAACCACAAGGATGGAATTCTGCCAATATTCTCAATGAGCTTGGAAGTGGATTCTTACCCAAGCCTCCAAGGAAAAGCCCAACAATACTTTAATTTTGGCTTGTGAGACTATGAGTATAGAACCCAATCTATCCTGCCTGGAGTTGTAACCTACAAAAGTGTGAGATGATAAACTGGTGTCATTTTAAGCTGCTAAGTTTGTGCTAATTTGTTGCTGCAGCAATAGGGAACTAGTACAGTAGCCAAGACAAACAAGTCTACTTGTCACTATTTTTGAAAAACACTTTCTTTGGAAGAAACTGGAATCTGCCTCTAAAACCATCTGGCATCTGGCATAAGGGGAAGGCAGACTGAGATCCAAAACTATTATGTGCTGGCTTGAGCTTCAACTTTATGTATACCAAACCATTTATACCTCACACCTGCCCTCTGTGACAAACACTATTATTATCCCAATGTTATCTCCATGGGCTTCTAACTGCTGTTCGGAGAAATGAAATGATTGGTCCAGTAAGTTCTCAATCCTAGCTGTGCACCAGAATCACCGAATCACCTGAGTTTTGTTTTGCTTTGTTTTGTTTTTAAGCTAATGAGCTTTTAGAAAGTCATGATGCTGAGGCCTCAACCCTGACCCACTGAATCAGGGAGGCCCAGACCTCTTGCACTTATTAAAGCTCCTGGATGATTCTGATATAACCCAGATGTTTGGCAACCAGTGGTTTAAAGTGTGGTTAATGGACACCAGCATCAGATGCCCTCAGGGTGGTGGTAGCCACTGATGTTGTGTCCCTAACAACCATCCTCTACTACCTCACTTACAACAGGACCTCAGGTGTGCTCAGATGGCCACATGCCTGGCCAAAGGGGATAAAAACCATGGTTGTCTCAATTTTCAGCTCTAGTCTTGTTATCACATTTCTCTTTCCCAATACCGTCCTGTGAAGGTTAATTTCATGGAGCAACTTGACTGGCCATGGGGTTCCCAGATCAAACATTATTTCCAAGTGTGTCTGTGAGAGTGTTCCCAAATAACACTAGCATTTGAATCAACAGACTCAGTAGATTGTCCTCCCCGACATGGGTAGGCATCATCTAATCTATTGAGGGTCTCAATAGATCAAAGGGTGGAGGAAGGAGGAATTTGCCCTCTTTTTCCTGCCTAATCTCCTGACCTGGGTCATCTCGTCATCTCTAGTCCTTAGACTGGGATTTGCACCATCAACTCCCCTGGTTCTCAATCTTTTGGACTTGGACTGAATTACACTGTCAGAGGCATTTGAACCAGCATGACTCCATCTTGCATAGGGGCTAAATAAAATAAGACTGAGACCTGCTGGGCTGCATTTCCAGGAGGTTAGGCATTCTAAGTCACAGGATAAGATAAGAGGTAGGCACAAGATACAGGTCATAAAGATCTTGCTGATAAAACAGGTCGCAGTAAAGAAACTGGGCAAAACCCACCCATACCAAGATGGCGATGAGAGTGACCTCTGGTCGTCCTCACTGCTCATTTTACACTAATTATAATGCATTAGCATGCTAAAAGACACTCCTACCAGGGACATGACAGTTTATAGATGCCATGGCAATGTCAGGAATTTACCCTATATTGTCTAAAAAGGGGAGGAACCCTCAATTCTGGGAATTGCCCACCCCTTTCCCGGAAAATTCATGAATAATCCATCCCTTGTTTAGCATATAATCAAGAAGCAACAATAAGTATAAGCAGCTGAGCAGCCCTTGCAGCAGCTCTGCCTGAGTAGCCATTCTTTATTTCTTTACTTTAATAAACTTGCTTTCACTTTATGGACTTGCCTCAAATTCTTTCTTGTGGGAGATCCAAGAACACTTTCTTGGGGTCTGGATCGGGACCCCTTTCTGGTAACACCACCACCAGCTTTCTGCAGATGGCAGATTGTGGGACTTACTTTTTAACCTTCATAACTGCATGGCCAATTTATCATATTAAATCTTATTTTCATTATATATATCTGCATCCTACTGTTTCTCTGAAGAACCCTAATATATTTCCATCTCTTTGCAGCTAGAATCAGCCAAAAACATACAAGGACACTCCGCCAGGAGTGGGGAGTTCTTGAGAAAGCTTTTGCTTCTGAAAAAAAGATAAAAGTACACAGGAGAGCTCTCTGGTGCCATTCCTTGAGCATGTGAGAGACTGTGTCACTGGGAGCAGCAGTTATCTGTGGCTATAAGTTGAGATGACTGGATGAAATGCTAAAATGTTGAGAAGGTAGGACAAAAAGAAAGAACCGGGGACCCTGATGACATTGTTGAGGTGCATCAACCCTAGAACCATTATAAAGAGATTTATTATGTGAGATATTATTATTTACTGTTTTACTACTTGCAGCTAAAAGCATTTCTAACTGTGTACAGGGCTACTTTTAAACGCAAGAAAGAATTTCTGGTGTTGAGGACTGGGTTATTTGCATTAACAACAATCCAATTCTTTGTGCACTGAAGTCTAAGTCACCCGTATTCTAAGGTCACCTACACAGATAGTGCTGAAGCTGCTTCTAACTGGCCCATGTGTTTTCCACTCTATGGTACTAAAAACAAATGAAAAAACACCCGCATTCCTCCCTTTGTACACACTCCCTGTAGCAATGTTGGTATTAGACACAGCAGAAAATAATAACTAAGAAAATAACCTGAAGAAAACATGTCTACAAGCTTTTTGTTAAGAAAAAAAAACAGGCTGGGCGCGGTGGCTCAAGCCTGTAATCCCAGCACTTTGGGAGGCCGAGATGGGCGGATCACAAGGTCAGGAGATCGAGACCATCCTGAAACCCCGTCTCTACTAAAAAAAAAAAATACAAAAAACTAGCCGGGCAAGGTGGCGGGCGCCTGTAGTCCCAGCTACTCCGGAGGCTGAGGCAGGAGAATGGCATAAACCCGGGAGGCAGAGCTTGCAGTGAGCTGAGATCCGGCCCCTCCCCCCCAGCCCCGGGGAGGGTGAGACCCCGTCCCAAAAAAAAGAAAAAAGAAAAAAGAAAAAAAACATACTTATTTTACAAATAAATCAGAAATAATAGGTGTATGGGGAGAAATGGGAGAAAGAAAGGAAAGCCAAGATAGTGCTCATTTTCACATTAATTTCAAAAGCAAAGGATGAGATGGGAGGTCAGGGGTTTCTGAAAATGCTCACCACAACCAATTTACACAACTTTTCAGAAATATGTTGACTCTGTATCAGAACACACTTTAATAATCTAGATATAGAGAGAGACACAATCTGTTTGTCTAAAGAAGCTTCCAGATTTCCCATTTAGTGTGTCTTTTACCTTCACCATAACCCTGAGTCATCTCTGATAGTTCTCATTTTGGAAGTGATTCCATGCATAGAAAGTTGTGTGTGGGCTCCCTAAAGAGAGTAGTTGCATTCCTTTTGTTCATTGGCCTACCCATAGCCTGCAGCACAATGCCTTGAACATGGGGAGTATTCAACCAATGTCAACTACAAGATCACAGAAGGCCCCTTACACTTTAGGAATGTGTGTCTTGTGAGGCACCTGGGATATATCGCTAGCTCATTTTCTCAGACAAAACCCAAACCACAGAACAGTGACATACTTCTGTAAAGGTCACAGGGTGAAGCAGCTCTCTCCAAATTTATTCCTGTGCACTTTTCCCCAAGTTTATTGCCAACAATGCTTGATACACTCTTCTTTAAAACTAGCCTCAGACACATCTGTTCTATGAAGAGTAAATGGAACAGAGAAGCAGCTATTTACTCTCAACGAACAACATTCTGCCATTTAAAAGGAAAAAGTGAACTTTGTGGGTTCCTGTTGTACTATTAGGATTTAATTTCCTTCAGATGGAGATGTGTAACTGATATTATATATTATATACTGCACAGTCACTAATATAGAGAGATTTAATATGCATTCACTATAACAATGCATCAAAGAACATGGTTTTTTGGGTTTTTTTTTTTTTACCCTTAATCTTCATACCCCAGTTTAATGTTTTGCAAAAGAATTGGCATTTCACTAAATATATAAATAAATAAAAGAATGGTTTTCCAGATTCACTAAACAGGTGTTGCTTAAGGCAAAATTTTATAAACTAAAAAACAAAACAAAGTAATCAGAATTCAGTTTCTATAACTGTTCCAACATGAAAAGGACTAGTTATTACCTTAGAGGAAATGTCTTACAATGAATTGAAGATTTTTATTGAATCTGAATTGGTCCCTTGCCCAACACTAATACTGACATTTTTCCTGCTGAGTTGCAATTGACAATTCACTTTTGGAAGAATTTATGGGAAAATATAGCATTATTCTATTTCCCGACCACAAGTTTTGTTTTATTTCTCACACTATATAGATGGTGAGTCTCAGAGAACTAGGGGCTTCTTTGCTCCTTGATGGGGAAACCCAGCTGTGTGCTTCATGCAGAGCTGTCCATAGCCTACAGACAGCACAAGGCTTTGAACATATGAGGGGGGTGTTCAACCAATGGCAACTGCAAGATCCCAGAAGGCTCCTTACACTGTGGAGACTGACGGCCTCTTATTCCCCAATAACTCCTATGGTGTTTCCAGCTTCACTCTTACATTGGCGAGTAGGGATGGAACGCACCGACTGCAGTGCGAATGAACTGTGCACCTTGTTACTTCAAACATTGAAACTCTGGTATTAAAAAAAATTTTTTTTTTGAGACGGAGCCTCGCTGTGTCACCCAGGCTGGAGTGCAGTGGCACGATCTTTGCTCACTGCAACCTCCGCCTCCCAGGTGCAAGTGATTCTACTGCCTCAGCCTCCTGAGTAGCTGGGATTACAGCACGCACCACCACGCCCGGCTGATCTTTGTATTTTTAGTAGAGACGGGGTTTCACCATGTTGGTCAGGCTGGTCTTGAACTCCTGGCCTCGTGATCCACCTGCCTTGCCCTCCCAAAGTGCTGGGATTACAGGTGTGAGCCACCGCGCCTGGCCTGTTAAATTTTTCATGTGAGAAGATATACTTGTTATCATGAACACACAAGGGAGGGATTTGATCGTAGCCAAGCATTGAGGACATGTGAGTTTGTGTGACTTGAAAAACTCTGGATACCAACATCTGATCAAGTGGAAAATTCATATGCCTAGCAAAAGTGGCCCCTGTGACCAGTGAATTTGGTGGCACTGAAATTTTTTCTTTAATTGCATTGAAAGGGGATGTATCAAACAAGCTTCAGCATGTTATTTAATTATGAGATCTGTTTTAAAATTTAAGTGAAAAACCAGGATATCTAGAAGCAAGTTATAGAGAATGCAAAACCTATTCCCCTTTAGGTATTCAGCTTGATGCGCCAAGTGATGTTAATGGCTGTAGTCAGCTGTTGTTATTTTTGCAGTATCTAAGGGAGAGAGTGTATATGAATTCTTCTCTTGTGAACTCCTTCAGTTAACTATGAAAGGAATCAATGTGTCCAATCTCATTCAAGATTTCTTTTTGAAACATTAGCTAACACTTCATGTGTGTGGATCAATTCTTACTGAGGGTACTTCCTGCTATGCTTGGTAAAACATCAAGCTTTGCTGCCTAGAATACAAAATAAAATAAAAATAAATAAAAATGAGTAGCTATTTGTATAATGCACTATTGTGCACTTGCTGCAAGAAGTTTGCCTGCAAAAACAAACAATGTTCTGTCTTCTTTATAAGGTAAAACTCCACCAAGAAAAAGATCCAAAACTTTGCCTCTTCCATGACTTTTTTAAAGGAATTGGTAAGCTGGCACATCCATTTCCATATAGAAATGAGGTGGCTTCCCACCGCAACATGTTTATTTTGCGACTAGATAAAGTTATGAAAATTACTGAAGCACTTCTCTCTTTCATCCTTCTGAGAGGGTAGTCTTCCCTTAAGTTGTCTTGGGTGTCCATCTAATTGAAGAAAGAAAGAATGCAAAATACTATATTTTCCGATTCTGGCATTAAAAAATAAGATTATGCAGGAAAAAAAAAAAAAAAGACTTTCAAGTCAGATTATTTCCTTGAGAGATTTCCCAAATACTCTGTCTCCTCTTTAACATAACACAGTCCAAGCCTGGAGAATCCAGCTTATGGAATTCTCCTGTGGGCTAGAGAAGAAACCTTTGCTCCCTATGACAGTAAAGCTTCAAGACCTGCTGCTACATGGCAGAAGATATGACATTACAAAATAGACAACCCACCCGTTTTTTTCCCTAAAGGATGGTGGAAGAAGGAAGCAGAATGGAAAAGAACTAGGAAAGCCAAGTACAGAGATGATGTGTGTTCCAAGCACCACCCACCTTACCCCACCCCTGTCCCACCCAGCTTAGAGGACTGAGGAAAATGCAGAATTAGGGATGGGTAGGGCTGCTCTTGTCCTAGTTCTCCCCTTGGGACTGGGGGGCACGGCCTCATAGGCTGTTCTGCACCACCCAGAGAGAATCCGTGTCACTTGGCAGTACAGTAGGTCAGGAGAAGATTGTGGTTGCCCCATGTGGCTCTGTGGTATTTATATAGGATCCTGCTTCTGCTGAGTCTCTGGTGGGGAGTAGCCCAGTGGGGGTTTTTATAGTGGCAGTGGGGTGCCCTGTAGAGGGCATTACAGAGTGGGTCACCAGGCCCAGGAGTAGAAGTGTCTGTAGCCCCCGAGGAACCAGGACGGGGCTGAATCAGTCAAGGAGAGATGAGATGACTGAGTGGCCACAAAGTCTTCCCACCCCCACCCTATCCCAGATGAGCCCAAGCTCTAACCACATGAAGAGCAAAGAAAGAACGATTTCTTCTCAGGGACTGCGTTAATGATTCCCAACCATCAGCATTGAAGAAGAGGTCTGGAAGAATGTGAAGAATGCTAAGGCTGGTGTGGAGAACAGAGGGGAGCATGAAGATAATCCACAGCCTGCAGGCAGGGACTTCATGGACACTAGCATGCTGCAGCAGCCACAGAATTCAGCCACAGGTGCCAGCTGGGTGAGTACCAACCAGGTGGATTAGGTCCATCACCCAGAAGATGCATAAAAACCACACCTGTCCCCCCAGATCCACAGAAGCCGTCTTAGGGAAGAATCAGTGGGGATACTCAAGATAAAAAATGTGGAAGGTTCTTTTTCTGTCTTTTCTCCAAGAGCTGAATATTATTTGAAGAGATTACTTACTAATTGGAACAAGATTTCACCCAGATAGGGCTAAAAGTTAGAGATTTTCCCCCCCACTACTAGAGATTTCAGAGAGACGTTCACAACATTTATAGATAAAAATAAAGGAGCATATCTCAGTTGTGGTATAAGTTAAATTTGTAACTATTATATTTGTTTTTGAAAACCATAAAAGTCTGCTTATTTACAGCCAAATAATGCCATAGTTGACAATTTTAAAAAATAGAAAGTTTATCCTTTACCTAGCATATGAAGTAGCTATATTCAAACATGAAAATGAACACAACTAATTCATCTAAATATTGATCTAATAAGAACATGGTGTGACCAGAGAGAAATTATTTGCTTTTATAAGAAAATTTTAGTGGGGGATAAAGCACATTGAAATAATTTTCCTTTTCTTAGAGAAACTGTTTTAACCAAATGAAAAAAATGACCATTGCAACTGATATGACAACATACTTTGCAACAATTGAGTGACTCATTTTTATGGATTTTTTTCCACTAGACATTTCATATAGAAAAAAACAAAATGAAGGATACTGGTTTTCAAAATTTCAATTCTATCCATGATTGTCTTCTATATAAATTATTTTTACTTAATTACAAGTCAGTGAATATATTTTAACAAGAACGGCTTGGGAATTTCTGAGAACTTGACTAGCATTTTCTCCAGAGGGCAAAGAGAGCAGTGAAGATTATGTGATTTTAGATTTTTCTCACTTTTACACATCAAAATAAGGACTAGAAATTGATGTTGACATGAATATAGTTATTTCCAAGGGAAATGTCCTTATTTCTTGAATATCTTGGAACAAAAGCTAAAGGAGTAGATATTATTTTTATATGGCAGTAACTTTAATGTGTTATTAATTCAGGGTTGTTATAAACTCTAGTTGTGTTTTTACTCTATAATTATAATTAGTTAAAAAGTATATCCTCTCATCATTATGTCCATGATGCTTACATGATGCTCAGCATGTCAACATTCAATACATTAGCTCAGTGTCATCCCTTCCCTCCAGTGTTCTTCTAGCTGGCAGTCCTGTACATCCATTTGTCAATGGCAGCTCCTTTTCCTTCTTCATTGGCAATTAGTCTAGCTCTAGTTTGGGGAAAAAAATGATGCAACTGCCATATGATTAGGACCAGAGTTCAAAATTCAACTCAGCACGGCTTTCCAAAGATCTGGTACTTAAGTTCCGTTCCTATAGCAGCAACTCAACACAAAGCCCACTGCCCTGATCTAAATGTAACCAAAACCTAATGCAAGCTTTCATTTACCTCTCATTTTAAACCATGTCTTGTAGGTTTTGATAAACTATATGTGTTACGAAGCAACTGGAAAAGCTAGGGCACTGTATAATCACTGTCAAATGTAGTAACTCTGTCTAAATTGTAAGAGCACATGTTGAACATAGAATCATTTCAAGCAGGCATTTTCTCATGAGATATTTGATCTTGAAGGCTCAGCATGTCAATATTCAATACATTGGCTCAGTGTCATCCCTTCCCTCCAGTGTTCTTCCAGCTGGCAGTCCTGTACATCCATTTGTCAATGGCAGCTCCTTTTCCTTCTTCTTTGGCAATTAGTCTAGCTCAAAAACGTTGGGGCCTGCACCCAACATCTCAGCCTTCCTCCCTCATTACTGTCCTTGTTGTCCAGTTATTACATCTTCTCACATTCCAATGGGCACCAGATTCATTTTCATAAAAGTTTGTAGTGTGGAAAATCCTTACATGTATAGCATTTTGTTAAAGTGTGCATTGGTTAGAGTTGAGCAATTAGAAAGATTGTCTAGATTCAAAGGTAGTTTTTCTACCAGATGTCTGCTTCTCCCGAGAAGAAAGTCTGTCTCACACAGTTTCATCCCCAGGTCCCAAGGGGTCCAGTAGGGTGTGTGAGCTTGCTTCTTGGGAACAAAGACATCTGGAGTTCTCCCACACTGCCCGAGCTGTGCAGATGTCTGGGAGGCTCTCCTCTGCTGACTTGATGCTTCCATTTCTCATTGTGTCTAGGTCAGTCTGGCTGTTCACTTCGGTATCTCAGCCACCCACCCCTTCTTACTTCCAACAAGCGCGTAAAGTAGATTCCGTATTGCATGCATATACTTTTTTTCACAATTTTATCAAGAAATCAAGTACTGCAGCATGTTTACTAATGCTGCAAAGACAAGTCCCTCATACAACGCTTTTCCAATGTCCACACTGCCTCGGCTCCTACCAGTCTCAGAGACCCTACACTTAGACCTTCCTGTTTTCCACAAGGACTCTGCCTCTTTGGCCCAGTCTCCTGGGTCACCTGAGCTCATGGCCGTCCATCCATAACCAAAGACCTGTCTGAGTGCCACCCCCTTGGGAGGAACTCCTAGGAAACTCACACACATTTTATGGATATAAAACGTACTAGATATAAAATATCTAATGGGTGTACATGAATTTATTTCTGGGTATGTTTTTGGTTAACAAAAGAATTTTGGATTAACAGCAGCTGCTATCAGGGGTACTTAGAAAAAAAGGAAAACAACACATTAGTCATAGACAAAAGGAAGCAGAGAAAGTTGGCAGGAAAGGAATAGAGATATGTGTAATGGAATACTGAAAAGATAAAAGAAGATAATGTAAAATAACCTAAGGCCTAATAACCAAAGCATGTGAGGATATATGAGCAAAGAGAAGTACTGAAGAGCTGGGATTCTGGGAAGTAGGTGATGGGTGTCAACAACCTGAGTTACAAATTCAGAAAAAGATTTGCAGCAAATATGGCTAGTTATCTATGGGATTCCTTTTTCCTTTTCTTCTGAAATAACAAAATACTTCTTTGTTTAGGGCAGAAATTTTATCAGTTCAAAATATTTAACTTCCTAGACGCCCCCCCTTTGGCTAAGGGGCAGATGTGACACCAATGAGATGCAGGTGAATAGGGTTCTAGAGGCTTTCCTTCCACAACAGGGGACAAAGCCTCAGAAAGAAAAGCATGTTGCTATTCCCCTCTGCTCTTTCTCCTAATTCCTGTCTGGTGAGTGGTCCTGATGCTGACAGATGCTGTAGCTATCTTGCAGCCACGATGAAGAAAACAGCATGACTAAGGACAGAAGGAGCTGAAAGGGGGACGACACATGATTTCTCATGAAAGCTTGAGCCACGACATTTTAAAAATGAAACTAGATACCTCTTACTGAAATGATGCAGGGATTTCCAGTTAAATTTCCAGCAAAAGAATGAAAAATGGAAATTAACGATAAATCACTTATTTATGTAAAATAATATTAACATAATTTCTATTTGGGGTTCTATCTTTGTTGTTGTATTTTAGTAAACCTTAAAACATAAGAGATTTAAAATTTACTTATAACTTGAGTCTGTCAAGTGTTTTCTATTTCTCTGTGTATGGTTTTAAGTTCTTCAGCCTTAAATAGTACTTCACTGGGTGTTTTCAGGAACTTACATCTGTTTGGGGAGGAATTGCTATGTTATAATCCTCTATGACTTTAAGTCCAAGGATATACACACCCCAGCAATCACAGTCTTATAGCCACTAATTCAATTCTTCTTACAGCTCTTGGGGTTTGGGTGTAACCCCTTAGAAGCCAAGTTATTAGCTGAATAAGGAACTAACACCTCCAACAATGCTGTTCACTCAGCAGGTTTCTTAAAAAACTCTTTGTTATCCAAGCAAATCCTAAGGATATACACCCAAGATGAGTTATGGAGAATTAATTACTGACTCCTGAGAATCTAAGAATGGGCAGCAGCCCAATGTTCTCATCCTTGAATCATGCTGTTTCATAGAGGCAACTTACCTTAGGTCAACTTAGTGTTTATTTTTCATAGTGCAACAAGTATACTTCAGACATTTTTCCAGTGACTTCCTTTAGGAAATCTGAGTATATGTTTGTTAACATTAATATGCGATATGAATAAGCTTTCTAAAATTTGGACAAGTGGAAAAAAGTGGTATTTCTGTTCTTTGAATAAAAAGCAAATGCATTTAAAACATATGCATAATATATCAGTAGGTAAATTTATCCAAAGGAAAAAATGATCAATCCTATTTAAACTACCCGTTTTACAATTACAATAGTTTCTTATTCAGAAATGTATTAGGTCAACTTAAGTACTATTTATTACATCAGAACTACCAACACCTTTATTACCCTGTTTGGACGACTGAACATGGATCAGATGTTAGTTCCACCTTAGATACAGTAAATCATTTCTTTCCATTTTAATAGCTGAAATTTAGAAAGCAAATGGACCCAGAGGGGATATGCCCACAAGCAGGAGATGAACGTGTTCCAAATGGTGGTGTATTTCCAAGGAGACTTACAGGCTTTTTATTCCAAGGATTGGCTCAATACTTCATTACTCAGAAAATGTGTTTGATCAGGCGAGACCTTCAAATTTGAGCTCCTCTGCAGTCAGGGGAATGCTAATGACTGTCTGACAGCTTGTCACAGACATTGGATTTTTTTTTTTTCCTAGCATCCCTGGCCAGATTTCCTCTTTTCTGGCAGCTGTGCTGGTGCAGACTGCCAAGAGGCACCATACCCACAATCTTGAGAGGATTCTGTTTCCAGCAAGCCTTCTTTTACTGTCATCTATGTATTACATCTCTATTTCAAGTATCTCTAGAATTTATAGTCACACTGGGGGGTTCGTTTCAATTTGCATTTGTTTGTTATGTGGCTTTACATGACTTTTTGTCTACTTCATGAATCTATCTGATCTTCCCAGTAGATCAAAGTACCCAGAGGATCTGATTCTCTTTGACATAGAGAAGCTCCCCAGAGACCATGCCTTTGATTTCATTTATAGCCCTTTAGGACAGTGTTTCCCCCTCAAACTCTCTTGCAGACTGGTAAATGTCCTAAATTATTGAGTAGAGAATAGAAGGAAGGGAGTAGGAAGTGAAACCCAAGACAAGTCACAATACCTGTTCATAAAAGGGAGGGATTGCTAGGCAGGAAATCTTTGCCACTCTGGTCTTATCTCTGAGAGAACACTACCCAGGATTGCTCATCAATCATTGTCAACTATTTACTTTTACCTTAGGGTAAAATGACCTTATATGCAGGTAGTAGTAATTATTAGAGTAATATATGATGCCTAAACAGTATCTGCAGGTGGTAATAACAAATTAGAGTTGTGACAGGGCAGTGCTTCACAAATGTTCCAACTCAAGGTACAATCTCAAACTTGTTCCAGCTAGTACATGCCCAAGTATAGGGGTTAGGGGCTTTGTCTTCTACAACTTCACCATTCCTAAGGTGTTTAGATCCAAGTCTCTAATAACTTACTACTCTGGTTTTTAAAGAGGACAGTTGTTCACATGAGAATAATTTCAATAGGGCTGAGATTTTTTGGAGCATGGTAGATGGGCATCACTCCTACCAAGGCTTGCAGGCAAAGAGGAAGTCAGACACTGACATTTCTCAGCATGGGTTCATGTGCTGCAAGTCACCTATTGGTCAGTTGTGAGAGCAGGTGCAGGAGAGTGTATATACAAGTCAACACTGGGAGAGGCATGTATAAGAGCTGAGAGCTTATAGCAAAGCCTGGGCAAAGTAAGGGGTATGGTTGAGCCAGGAAGTCTATGAAAATGAAAAGGCCGGGGTTAGAACCTCAGGCCTCAGATCTTGGTTAAATCCTAAAAACTGTTCATTGTGCTTCTGTTGCAAACAACACATAGGAGTGAATGAGACAGAAAGTGAGACCATGAGGATGATTAAGAAGAGCAAGTACAACATGGCTGAGACTAAGTGTCCAGGGAGTTGAGAATAAGGGGCCTATTGTCATGTCCTATATAAGCAGAGTATGTGGATGGGAGGCCAAGAACACACCAACAAATAAAATGTTGAATACATCAGTCAAGGGCATATCGAGATGATCAGGATGCTGGCTCTTGGAATGTTTATCCTCCCACCCCACCCCAGAAGAGGACATTCTTGGCTTGTTCACCACTGTTTCTCAGCCTGGCACACAGCAGGTGCACAATGAATATTCATTAAAATCAATGATTAACTAAACTGGCTAGTATTCCACCTCACGTTCATTACTGGAGAACTGAAGAGCCAGCTAGCCTACAAAAACTCATTCTGGATTTAGAAGCAATAAGAATACTTTCTGTATTCTAAGGGGGCACGACTTCTGTATTCTAAGGGGGCACGAATTATGTAATTACATAATTACATAAATTCGTACAATCTAATTTTATATGCCCCTATGTAATTCGTGCATTACTGCTAGTCAGCATGAATATTATATAGTACTATAAGTGTTTTATCGTCCATAAGACATACAATTACATATTTACTAACATTTCTATCCAGGACATGCTTATAAGCAAGGACCTTACTAGAATAATCTAGCTATAATACATACTACCTAAATCTCCAAATTTAACAGGATACCAACTAACACGAGAGTTCCATTAGCGTACATAGTACATTACATTCATAGTACATTACATATTACACCTAACTGACAGGAATATTCGTATTGTCAAGGGCTGTTTGGGAGTGCTCCACTGTGATGTACTATGTCCGGTAAAGAATGTAATGTACTATGTACGCTAATGGAACTCTCGTGTTAGTTGGTATCCTAGCGGGCTGTGCTGTTAAATTTGGAGAAAAATAGCTCCCAAAGTGGTTCTCCTCACCTACCCCACCCCACCGATGCTGCATCACATGGTAGGGTGTTACCTTGCTCTTCCGTGCAGGGAGCTTTTCTCAGCACCACTAAGGTACCAGGGAAGTGGTAACTGGGAACAATTTTTCCCAATATAGATAAAGCCTGGATTAAAAAGTAGGGTGATACATAGGCAAGGGGTAGATGGGGCCTTCCTAGAGGACACGATGTCTTCCTGAATTTAATCCATTAATAATCAACAAACCAGCCCTACTGATTTAATGCCTAGGCTTTGCTACCTGACTGTATTTAACAAAGCTTTCGAATGGCAGGGTGATTTCCTACAGGAATACTGAGTTTTTTCCAGGGACAGATGTAGCCTTGGTATATTGTCTGGTTATGCAGGATTTTTTTTTTTAACTGCACTTGTGTTGTTTTCCTTTTTTCAGCTCATAGCTGGAGACCCTTTGCTGCTACCTCAAAACCTTTTGGAAATTAACCAGTAATAAATGAGATCTTTCTCTATAGACAGCTTTTCCCAAAGGAATAGAAGAATTAGAAAATATAGAGGATCCATAGTATGCATGCCTTTGGTTTCCTGAGGTCCCTTAGGTGATATGGAATTCTTTAAAAATGTAGATAGATTTTGATAACATCATAATCAAGATCCTAAGAAATCACTAGCATTCATCAGACTGTAAAGTTTCTGAGCAATTCTCTCCCCAACCCCCATCCTGAGCCTAACATTGTGACTTGCTCACAGCCTCACTGGATAGATACTGGTTAGATAAATGAAACCATTCATTAATCAATGTGATGTGAAGAATTTGGATAAACGATTCCTATTTCTCTCAGTCTAACAAGGGGAAGTAGTCCAATAAACATATCTGTAAGTTTGATAGAATTTGTAAGTTCTTTTGAATATTTGGAAATCTGATTTCATTTTTAAGACACACGGAGTCTATTATGATAGAGCAGTGAATTTTATTCAGTTAGGTAATTTTGCACTTCTTATTTTTAACCAGTTTGTTGTCTTTCTTCTTTCTTGTGCTTTTCACTATAGTATTCATAGATCCTATTAACAGTAAACAAAGTGGCAGACGCCAGGCATGATAGCTCATGCCTGTACCCAGCACATTGGGAGGCTGAAGCAGAATTACTTGAGGCCAGGAGTTCAAGACCAGCCTGGGCAACGTAGTGAGACCCTTTTTGTTGGTTTTTTTTTTTTTTTTTAAAGGAGAAAGTGGAGATAATAGGTTACTCCATGGTGAGGCTTGAGATGGTGGTGGGAATGGAGTGGAGGAAGGACTCCCTTCCCAATGACTAGATATGTCTTAATTTGTAAGAGGGCTCTCTCCCTTGTGACTTTCTCTCCCTCCTTTACCTATGTCAACTTTGTGTTGGGAGTGTTCAGTACAATATGTGAATGGAAAATTCAGAAATGAATGTACCAATAGAAATAAAGATACATGTGAGTGTTGCTTTTTCACTTTTTCAATGAAGATCTGATCCTTTGGTGCTTTACTTGTTCCTAATCCCACTTTTCTTTGAGTTGTGGCTGAGGATTTGTCCTTAATTATAAGATTCTGGTTTTTGAAGCTGTTGTTTACGCATGAAGGACTACTCAGAATATCACTGTAATTACACATCTGCCCCTCTGAGTTCTTCAAAAATAGGAACATGACTGATATGTTTGGAAAAGGTTAAAAATATGCTTAGTGCTAAAAGGAAAATGAGCTAAAAATTTCCTGATATTTTATTATAGTTCTATATTTTATGATCTTTATAAAATTCTTTCATGTTTTAACCCTTGGTGTCCATACTTTTGCTTCTGGGAATATCATGCAGGCTCAATGTAACCATTTTGCTTATAAGAAAAGCAAATTGGGCCAGGCACAGTGGCTCACACCTTTAATCCAAGCACTTTGGGAGGCCAAGGGGGACAGAACACTTGAGTCCAGGAGTTCGAGAGCAGCCTGGGCAACATGGTAAATTGGGGTAGGTAAATCCCCCGACCCCATGACAGGTCCTGATGTGTGATGTTCCCCTTCCTGTGTCTAAGTGTTCTCATTGTTCAATTCCCACCTAGGAATGAGAACATGCAGTGTTTGGTTTTCTGTTTTTGTGATAGTTTGCTGAGAATGATGGTTTCTAGCTGCATCCATGTCCCTACAAAGGACATGAACTCATCCTTTTTTATGGCTGCATAGTATTCCATGGTGTATAT
>NW_016811421.1:1449954-1454553 GCF_001698545.2 Rhinopithecus bieti | reverse complement strand
GGCTCTTTTTTGGTTCCATATGAACTTTAAAGTAGTTTTTTCCAATTCTGGGAAGAAACTCATTGGTAGCTTAATGGGGATGGCACTGAATCTATAAATTACCTTGGGCAGTATGGCCATTTTCACAATGATGAACATTTATGCAAAAATCCTCAATAAAATACTGGCAAACCGAATCCAGCAGCACATCAAAATGCTTATCCACCACGATCAAGTGGGCTTCATCCCTGGGAGGCAAGGTTGGTTCAACATATGCAAATCATCCTGGAAGATGTCCCCGGGCTTGATGGGTTAGGAAATAAGGGAGTCTGGTGTTGGAGCAGGGTGAAGCTTTTTGGCAGATAGAACATTGATGGGGAATGGCTTTTAATTGTTCCTGTATGGGAACTTAAGAAATGTTGTAGAGGGGAACATTTCTGCATTTGACTTGTTTTATGGCCTCTCCCTTAACCAATGCCTCCAGCCTAACTTGTGCTGTCCCTGGTGCCCATCTTTTTCCATGGCTTAATGTCAATGGTGCAACATCGATCGCATTAAATGTGTAAAAAATAACTCTTCCTATATTTCTACTACAGTAAGTGTCTCTCTGGCCTCCTCCTTGTCCATCTGGGGTAATGAACCACAGGAAAGAAAAAACACTCCATCTTTAATTCACTTATTCTCTTTCCATATCTCTGCCTATATTTAAGACAAAGTTTTGTTCTTTTTGTGTGGCACCAACACATATCTTTGTCTCCCCACCAACTGGACTGGAACCTGTACCTTAGTTTATCTATCTCCCCCCCACTGGACTAGTTCCCCCAATTAACCTTTGCCCATCCCATCCATTCAATATGTTAGGAAAAGAAGGGTCATCCACATCCTTCCCTTAATGGCTGCCTTGGGTATAACCTCTGGACTTGGATGGGAACAGGCAGATTAGCCATCTCCTTAACATACTTTAAGGCTCTTTCAATAGAATTGCAGGCATCTTTAGAAGATATAGCCTGAAGCCTTCTAAGAGTTCAAGACTAACTAGACTACTCGACTCTGGTAGGTCCTCCAAAACAGGTGGGGACTAGATCCTATAACCATTGAAAAAGAGGCCTCTGCCTCTCATTGGGTGAAGAATGTTGTTTCTGTATCAATCAATCACGCCTAGTACCACTACTGAAAAACTTAAAGGGCTAAAAAGCTAAGGGTATAACAAAACAACTAAATAGATTATTGGTTTGAGAACAAAATCATAGCATGGGTCATCCCACCTCTGGGCCCTCTCCTAATGATATGTCTAGGCCTAATGTTCTTACCCTGCCTAATTAACCTTTTTCAAAGATTTTTAACCCACAGGATCATGGCCATTTCACAATTACCCCAAAACATCTACAGATGGTATTACTCCTACAGTCAATCTGAGACCAAAAAACTCTCCATCCCCTCGTCAACAGGAAGTAGCCAGAAAGTACATGCCACCCCTCATCCTTTTTATAACTATAGAGTCTGGATTGACAGAGCAGGAAGATTGCCATCTTGGACAAGCATCACCATTTTAAAGTTCACCTTGATCAAAAACCACCTAAATCCAAAGGGCATCAGCCTAATGGCTAAGGTCAGCATGACCATAAACCACAAATGACACTTCTGACCAGAAACATTCCAACCATAAGATAAACCCTTCCCCGATCAGAGTCATGCCAGCCCCAAGATAACCTCCCCTCCAACCAGGGACATTCCAACCCTGCAAATAAACTTCTCCCCCACACAGAAACATTCCAAGCCTGTGATAAGTTCTCTCACCCTGAATTAAATACTGAGTCTGTAAGAGAGAAGTCTCCTGACCAAAATCAGTCCGAAGCCCCTCTCAGGTTTATTCTCCAAAATAAACCTGTCTTTGATGGTTGAGCTGCTTTTCATGTTTCTTTCCTCTTTCGCTCTTACACTAGTGCTCTAGTGCTACTTCACTATTTTTTTCTAGAACAGCTGGAATTCTCTTTTTAGATAAAATGGGACTCAGGGAGATTTGATCACTTCATAAATTTTTTTTTCAAAGCAAGTCCCATTTCTTTCCATCCCTTTCAATAATCTTCAGTGCCTTATAATAGATTAAATGATGGTTTTCTAATAAATGACAATATTCTAGCTTAGTAGACAATATACAAAATGGAGAGGGAGAGTTTTGCATAGTCTTAAAGTAATAATAGCTAAATAAAATATAATCATCAACTTAAAGATGATTAATTACCACACAATGTGAACAATTTCCATATAATTAACTGTTGTTTAGGCTATAGAGTAACAAAGACAGCTCTCTGGTTTTCTTGTAGGTAGAAAACATATTGGTTTGGCAGATGTTTTACTTACTATTAATTGCTTTTCAATAGATAGTTGCCTTTCCTTTGCAGTGAATTCAACACAATCCACTTTAAAACAACAAATGCTTATTGAGTAATCACTATATACAAGGGAATATGTTAGGCCTGAGAAGAAAAACAAAAATAAGCCTCAATACTTTATCTTGAGATAGTAATAAAAAGGAATAAAATGTATGTGTAAATCACGATGATCTGTGGCAGCAGAAGATAAGTGAATAAATGCATTTCATCTGGGTGGAAAAGTTTTGTCTTACATTTGTGATGATACTAGAAGGTAGGCAAGATTTAAAGGACTGAGACGAAGGAGTTTCCAAGAAAAGGGAACACTGCCTACGAAAATATGAGGCAGATAATCTTGGAGTGTCAGGTTTTTCAAGTTTCTATAACAAAATATAAACCACAAGGCTTATAAACAACAGCAATTTATTTCTCACTGTTCTAGATGCTGGTCCCAGATCAAGGTACCAGCAGATACAGTGTCTGGTAAGAGCCCATTTCCTGGCTCATAGCTGACACCTTTCTTGCTATGTCCTTACATGGTTAAAGGGGCTAGCTAGATCTCTGAAGTATCTCTTACAAGCATACTAATACCTGTCACGAGGGTGGAGTCTTCATTATCTAACACCTCCTAAAGGCCTCACCTCCTAATACCATCACCTTGGACATTAGGATTTTACCATATAAATTTGGGGAGGACATAAACATTCAGACTATAGCAGTGTGTTTTCAGGGAAGAATGAGAGATGTGGTTGACAGAAATTTAAGGTTATCACAATAGAGTGGGACTGGTTTGTGCTTTTTTTTTTTTTTTTTTTTTTTTGAGATGGAGTCTTGCTCTGTCACCCAGGCTGGAGTGCAGTGGTGCAATCGCAGCTCACTGCAAGCTCCGCCTCCCAGGTTCACATCATTCTCCCGCCTCAGCCTCCCAAGTAGCTGGGACTACAGGCGCCCATCACCATGCCTGGCTAATTTTTTGTATTTTTAGTAGAGACAGGGTTTCACTGTGTTAGCTAGGTCACGATCTCCTGACCTTGTGATCCACCCGACTCGGCCTCCCAAAGTGCTGGGATTACAGGAGTGAACCACTGCGCCCAGCCTCGTTTGTGCTTTCTAATACAGTAGCCATTACCTACATGTGACTACTCAGCACTTGAAATATGGCTAAAGAGAAATTTTCTGTAAATGTAAAATGCATACCAGATTTTGGACACTTAATTTTAAAAACTAAAATATCACATGTTTTTATATTGATTACACATTACAAGATATTTTCAATAAAATAGGTTACTAGAATTAACTTCATCTGTGCCTTTCTACTTTAATGTGTGCACTTGAAAATTTTAAGTTACATATGTTGCTCATATTATTTTTCTATAGGATAACATAGGGCCAAATTATGCCAAAACTTGAGTATCAGACACAGCTCCCCAATAACCCTTGCTGCCACTACAGACTCCCACAGCCTAGGCCACCAAGGTTTCCCACAGTCTTCACAGATGCTGACCTCAGTTGACAGAGCTACATGGAGACTGCACCACTGCACCCCACCAGCCAGCACCCTAACACACACCTGCAAGTGAAAGGCTTTCTCCACTGAAGCCAGTCCATAAAATCTGGAAACATTTACTGCTCCCTCAAATGTGCAGACATCTCTGGAAGGCCACAAGAAACATGAAAAAGCAAAGAAATGTGACAACACCAAAGGAACAAAATAATTGTCCAGTTACTAACCACCTCAAAATGGAGATCTAGGAATTGTCTGAAAATGGATTAAAAATAATTATTTTAGGGGCGGAGCAAGATGGCCCAATAGGAACAGCTCCAGTCTCCAACTCCCAGCGCCAGCGACACAGAAGACCGGTGATTTCTGCATTTTCAACTGAGGTACTGGGGTCATCTCACTAGGGAGTGCCGGACAATTGGTGCTGGTCAGCTGCTGCAGCCTGACCAGCGAGAGCTGAAGCAGGGCGAGGCATCGCCTCACCTGGAAGCGCAAGGGGGAAGGGAATCCCTATTCCTAGCCAGGGGAACTGAGACACACAACACCTGGAAAATCGGGTAACTCCCACCCCAATACTGCGCTTTAAGCGAACAGGCACACCAGGAGAGTGTATCCCACACCTGGCCGGGAGGGTCCCACGCCCACGGAGCCTCCCTCACTGCTAACACAGCAGTCTGCGGCGATCTATCCGCAGGGCAGCGGCAAGGCTGGGGGAGGGTCGCCCGTCCTCGCTGAGGCTTAAGTAGG
>NW_016811421.1:1367244-1447886 GCF_001698545.2 Rhinopithecus bieti | reverse complement strand
GTCCTTTGTAGGGACATGGATGCAGCTGGAAACCATCATTCTTAGCAAACTATCACAAGAACAGAAAACCAAACACCGCATGTTCTCACTCATAGGTGGGAACTGAACAATGAGATCACTTGGACTCGGGAAGGGGAACATCACACACTGGGGCCTATCATGGGGAGGGGGGAGGAGGGAGGGATTGCACTGGGAGTTATACATGATATAAATAATGAATTGATGGGTGCTGACGAGTTGTTGGGTGCAGCACACCAACATGGCATAAGTATACATATGTAACAAACCTGCACGTTATGCACATGTACCCTAGAACTTAAAGTATAATAAAAATAATAATAATTATTATTATTATTATTTTAAGGTAGCTCATTGAGATACAAGATAACGTAGACACCTCAACAAAATCAGAAAAATAAGACATAAAATAGAAAGTTCAACAAAGAGAAATCATAGATGAGCCAAATAGAAATCCTGGAGCTGAAGAATACAAGTAATAAAATGAAAAAAAAAATACAATAGAGAACTTCAACAGCAGATGAGATGCAATCAGGAGAAAGAATTGGTGAACTCAAAGACAAGGCTTTTGAAATTATTCACTCTGAGGAGAACAAAGAAAAGAAGAATGAAAAGAGTAAACAAACCCTGCAGGACTCATGGGCCACCATTAAGTGAACAAATATACATCTTATAGGAGTTTTAGAAGAAGAGAGAGAAAGAGAAAGATACTTATTCAAAGAATTAATGATTGCAAACTTCCAAAATCTTGGAAGAGAAATAAACGTCCAAAGTCCATGAAGCTCAGAAGTTCCCAAATAGGCTTTACCCAATGAAGACTTCACCATGACACATTATAATCAAATTGTCAAAACTCAGAGAATTTTGAAAGCAGCAAGAAAGAAGTGACTTTCCACATATGGTGGAACCTCAAAGGTTATCAGCAGATTTATCTTGCAGATCAGGAGAGAATGGGAAGATACATTCAAAACTATTAAAGAAAAAATTTTGCTAATGGAGAATATTTTAACTGGCAAAGCTGTTCAGAAATAAAGGAGAGATACTTTCTCAGATTTTTTTTTAAAAAAAAAAAGCTCAACAAGTTCATTCCTAGACCTGCCTTATAAGAAATGCTAAGGAGAATTTTTCAAGCCAATGAAGTGAAAGAATGCTAGTTTGTAACATAAACACATAAAAATATAAAATTCACTGGTAAGGTAAATGTATAGTCAAATTTGGAATTCTTTAATACTGTAATGATCTTGTGTAAATCACTTTTAAACTCTAGTATATAGTATATAAGTTAAAAGACAAAAGATTTAAAAATAATTGTAGCTATAAAATTTTGTTAACAAATACATAATATACAACAATGTAAGTTGAGATAGCAAACACATACAATATGGAGTGTAAAGATGTAAAAGATGAGACCTCTTGTGTGCTATTTAAGTTTTATGATCTTTAAATAGACTGTTACACTATAAGATGTTTCATGTAAAACCCATGGTAACCACAAGGCAGAATCCTATAGTAGATACACAAGAGATAAAGAGAAAGTAACCAAAGCATACCAATATAAAAAATCATGAAATCACAACGAAAGGAATAAGAGAGAAACAAAGGAACTACAGCACAGTCAGAAACATTTAACATAATGGCAATAGTAAGTCCCTACCTATAAATAATTACTTTAAATGTAAATAAATTCTTCAATCAAAAGACACAGAGCAGCTTAATAGATTTAAAAAAAAAAAAACAATTATATGCTGCTCTCAACAGACTCACTTTAGCTTTAAGGCCATACATAGTCTGAAAGTGGAGGTATAGAAAAAGATATTCCATGCTAACATTAACCAAAAGAGAACAAAGTGGTTACACTTACATCAGACAAAATAGACTAAGTCAAAAACTGTCATAAGAGACAAAAAAAGTCATTGCATAATGATAAAGGTGTCAGTTCATCAAAAGGACATAACTATAAATATATATGCACCTAATATCAGAGCACCTAAATATATGAAACAAATATTAACAGATCCCAAGGGAAATATACATAACAATTCCATAATAGTAGGGGACTTCAATACCCTACTTTCAACAATGGACAGATCATCCTAACAGAAAATATAACATAAAAGCATTGGAGCACTGGACTTAAAGTTCATTTTACACCAGCCAGACTTAACCGACATGTACAGAACATTCTATCCCAAAGTAGCAGGGTACACATCCTTCTCAGGCATACATAGAACATTCTCCAGGACAGATCAAATGTTAGGCCACAAAACAAATCCCAAATTTAAGAAGACTGAAATCATATCAAGTAGTTTTTTAAATCACAGTTATATGAAATTAGAAATTTATAACAGGAGAAAAACTGGAAGGATCCAAAATATGTGGTAATTAAATACATTCCTGAATAATCACTAGATCAAAAAAGAAGCCAAAATGGACATTTAAAATATCTGAGACAAATGAAAATGGAAACTCAACATACCAAAACTTAGGTAATGCAGCAAAGCAGTTATAAAAGGGAAATTAATAGCAATAAGTGCCTGCATGAAAAGAAAAAAGATCCTAAATAAACCTTGCACTCCAAAGAACTACAAAAAAAGAACAAACTATATGTAAAGTTTTCAGAAGGAAAGAAAAGATTAAAACAAAACTAAATGAAATAAGGACTAGATAAACCATAGAAAAGATCAAAACTAAAAATTTGTTTTTTGAGAAGATAAACAAAATTGGCAATAGTTAAGAGAAAGACTGAAAATCAAAAATGAAACAGGACACATTACAACTGATGTCACAGAAATAAAAAGGATCATAAGAGACTACTATGAACAATTAAGTGCCAACAAATTGGATAACCTAGAAAAAAGTGAACAAGTTCCTAGAAACATACAACCTACCTGAGTCATGAAGAAATAGAAAATCTGAACAGATTAATAATGAGTAAGGAGATTGTTATCGGCAATCAAAATCTCCCAAAATCAGCAATCAAAAATAAAAAAGCTCAGGACAGAATGGCTTCATTGGTCAATTCTACTAAACATTTAAAAAAAAATACCAATCTGCCTTAAACTCTTCAAAAATATTAAAGATGAGGGAATCAAACTTATTTTATGAGGCCAGCATTACCTTCATATCAAAAACAGACAAGGACACTACAAGAAAAGAAAACTACAGGCTAATAACCCTAATGAATATAGATGCAAAAATCCTCAACGAAATACTAGCAAGCCAAATTCAACAGAACATTAAAAGAATCATACAGCATGTTCAAGTTGGATTTATCCTGAGGATACAAAGATGTTGTAATATATGCAAATCTATAAATGTGATACATCACATTAACAGAATGAAGAAAACCAAATGATCATCTCAAGAAATGCAGGAAAATATTTTTTTAATTTATTATTTTATGATTAAAACTCTTAATGAATTAGGTATAGAAGGAATGTACCTCAAAATAATAAATGCTATATACTATAAGCTTACAGCAAACATTGTATTCAATGGTGAAATGCTGAAAGCTTTTCCTCTAAGATCAGGAATAAGACAATAATACCCAATTCTCCGGAATTTCTATTTAATATGGTAATGAAAGTCCTATCCAGAATAATTAGGTAAGGAAAAGAAATAAAGGCATCCAAATCAGAAAGGAAGAAGTAAAATTGTCTGTTTGCAGATAATATAATCCTGTATGTAGAAGCCCTAAAGGCTCCATCAAAAAAACTGTTTGAACTATACCAGTTCAGTAAAGTAGCAGGATACAAAATCAACATACAAAATTAGGTAACATTCTTATTCTCTCTCGCTTTATTGCCCAAGCTAGTCTTGAACTCTTGGCCTCAAGTGATCCTCCCATCTTGGCCTCCCAAAGCACTGGGATATAGCTGTGAGCCATTGCAGCCTGTCAGTGGTTTGTATACACTAACAATGAATGATCTAGGGGGAAAAAGTCAAGAAAATAATCACTTTTTGGAATAGTATCAAAAAGCATTAAATTTAGGAATACATTTAACCAAGGAGATGAAAGATTTGAACACTGAAAACTATACAACATTGACAAAAGAAATTGAAGATGACACAAATAAATAGAAAGATATCCTATGTTCATGGATTGGAAGAATTAATGTTAAAATGTCCATATTACCCAAAGTGATCAATGCAATCCATATAAGAATTCCAATCGCATGTTTCCATAGAAACAAAAAATCCTAAAGTGTGTATGTAACTACAACAGACACCAAAGGTGGGGGGGAAGCTAGAGGCATCACATTACCTAATTTCAAATTATATCACAAAACTATAGCAATCAAAACAATATGGTACTGGCATAAAACCAGACACATAGAAAAATAGAACAGAACAGGGAACACAGAAATAATCTCACATATATAGTCACTAATCTTTGACAAAGCATCAACAATACACAATAGGGTAAGAATAATCTCTTCAGAAAATATGGTGCCAAGAAAACTGGATATCTACATGCAAAAGGATGAAATTGTCCCCTTATCTTACATATGTGAAAAATCAATTCAAAATGCATTAAAGTCTCAAACATAAGACCTTAACTGTAAAGCTGCTAGAAGAAAACCTAGGGGAAATCCTCTTTGACGTTGTACTTGGCAGTGATTTTTTGAATATCACACCAAAGGCACAGGCAATGAAAGCAAAAATAAACAAGCAGGCCTACATCAAAATAAAAAGTTTCTGCACAGTGAAAGAATCAACGAATAAAATGCAAAGGCAACCCATGGAATGGGAGAAAATATCTGCAAACTATATATGTGGTAAGGGGCTAATATCCAAAATATAAAAGAACTCATACAACTCAAGAACAAAATAAATAAATAAATAAATAATAAAAATGGGCAGAGGGTCTGAATAGACATTTTTTTTTCCAAATAAAACATACAAATGGTCAACAGCTATATGAAAAAGTGGTCAGCATCCACTAATCATCACAACCACAAGGAGACATCACTTCACACATGTTAGAGTGGCTATTATCAAAAAGTCAAAAATTTCAAATGTCGGCAAGGATGTAGAGAAAAGGGAATTCTGTACACTATTGGTGGGAGTGTAAATTATTACAGCCATTATGGAAAACAGTATGCAGTTCCTCAAGAAACCTAAAAATAAAACCTAAAATAAAAATTGTATAATCCAACAATTTCGCTTCTGAGAATATATCCAAAGGAAACAAAATCAGCATCTCAAAGAGATATCTACACACCCATGTTCATTGCACCATTATTCACCATAGTCACTGGAATAGGATATGGAAATAACCTAAGTATTTGTCAGTGGATAAATGGTAAGGAAAATGTGGTATATAATGAATTATTATTCTGCCTTTAAAAAGAAGGAAATCCTGCCATTTGTAAAAACATTAATAAACCTAGAGGACATTAAGCTAAGTGAAATAAGCCAGACACAGAAAGACAAACGCTGCATGATCTCACTTAAATAAAAAATCTATAAGATGGAATCTAAAAAAGTTGAACCCATCGAAACAGTAGAATTGAGGTTGTCAGGGTCTGGGAATCTAAACTTCTAAAATCTAAAAAAGTCAAACTCATAGAATGTGGGATCTAAACATGTTGAACTTACAGAGTAGAATAGTGGTTGCCCCCAGGGAGGCAGGTGAGCGATGGCAAAATGTGGGTCAAAGGGTACAAGCTCTCAGAAAGCTCTAGAGAGCTAATGTCCAACATGGTGGTTACAGTTAATAACAACATATTGTGTACTTGAAACTTGCTAAGATAGATCTGAAGTAGATCTTGCACACACCCCTCATGCCCCCCCCCCAAAAAAATAAGGTAACTATGTGAAGGAATATGTTGTTAATTAGATGAGGGAATCATTTCATAATGTATATGTTTATCAAAACATCACATTGTATATCTTAAATATATACAATTTTTGTCAGTTACACCTCAATAAGGATGGGGGGAGAATTTTATAGCTATCCACTATTAAAGAAAACACTTTACACAGAAATTTCTGTAGGAAAAAAGTTTGTTATTATGAATCTGAATTTCTCTAGCCTGTAACTTCCATTTTCCTTTTGAAATGATAGTTCTTTAATGGAATTGTTTAAAACCGAAGGTTGGTTGCTTGGAAACCCAGTTATCGAGTTTTTTTATGCTGTCTGAAATTTAAAGTACTTCAGCATAGATAATGTGATTTGTAGCATAGGTAATGTGTCTGTTTAAATTAGCGTTAATCTATACCCAAGAAGATGCTTAACACTCAATGTACTCTAATCATAAACTCATACTTGAAAGGTGGGCTGCATATGAAAGATGCTGTACTCTGGATAATTCTGCCAGAGCTTCAAAACTTGCTATCTGAATCTGCACTTAAAGAGTTTCAGAAGAGATAATATAAGACCATTTTCAATAGAGAAATGAATGATATGCCTCTACTCTTGGATGAACAGAAGTATGAGAAATGAAGAGCCTGGCAGCTTAACACTTTGGGAAAAGACTCCTAAAATTTAGAATCTTATCTTGCATGCCTCCCCCTAATGAAGGGTTCTTTTGTCTGACACAATTAGCAAGTTAGCTGATCTTTCAGTCAGAACACTTTCTCATTTTTCCTGGGAATGAGCCTTTCAGGCAAAGTGGTTACTAGAGTTCCTAAATGATCAGAGTTATCAGGACTACACTGAGCTTACAGAGCAAGTGGTATGACTGGGAGTCTGCTTGTAATAGGTATTTGTACACCTCCTGATCTGAGACTTACTTTCATGAGAGGTTGTAGAAAGATGTATACCTCAGTGACTATACAGCCTGCTTTGCCCAGGAGGGTCCCAGTTTGCACTTACTGTCCAGTCTTGGTTTTAATAACACCATTTTCACTTCTAAAAGTGTCCAAGTTTGAACGATAAATTATAAGGATACTCTTTTGTGGTATTTTTAAAAATATGTCCACAAATTCTTTGCTATTTGTCCCTCAAGGGAAGGAGCCTAATTCCGTACCTCTTGAGTACAGGCTGGACATAGTGACCAGCTTCTAAGGAATCAAGTAAGGCAGAAGTGATGCTGTATGAATGCTGTATGACTTTGGCCCATGTCCTAAAAGATCCCCTTGATTTTTTGTATTTTTAGTAGAGATGGGGTTTCACCATGTTAGCCAGGATGGTCTCGATCTCCTGACCTCGTGATACACCTGCCTCAGCCTCCCAAAGCACTGGGATTACAGGCATGAGCCACCATGCCTGGCCTAAGATCCCCTTTTTTTTAGGGGAGACCACTCACTGGGGAGAAACCAGCTTCCATGTTGTGAGAACACCCAAGTAGGCCTAAGAAGAGGCCCACATGGCAAGGACCTGAAGTCTCCTGCCAACAGCCAAGTCAAGCAGGCCATTTTGGATGTGGATCCTCTAGCCCCAGTCAAACCTTCAGAGACAACAGCGCCAACTGACAGCTTGACTCCGGCTTCATGAGAGACCCTGAGCTAGAACCACCTAACTAAGCCATTCTCAGATTCCTAATTTTCAGAAAGAATGTAAATATTTGCTCAGCACTGCTAAGTTCTGAAGAATTTATTATGCAGCAAAATAGAATACAACTACCTACAGCTTTCACACAGTTCTCATCCTTAGACTTTATTGATAGTTACTAAAGAGACCTGATAAATGAAAATGACCAAATTGTCATAGGTCTGATTGAGCCCCAAACCCTCTCAGTATGTTCATATTTCGGCATAGCAAAACAAAAAATTAACCATTAAATTACACTTAGTAGTAATAGCTATCACTTTTTGAGCATTTAGAGTTTCTTAGAAACTCTGCTAGGATTTTGTATAGATTTACCTGGTATACTTCTCACAATAAGCCCTATGAAAGGTATTCCCAACTTCATTTTGTAAGCAAGAAATCTGAGATTCAGGTAAGGCAGGCTACATAAGTTCCCATAGCCATTCATTGGTGGAACCAGCTCTCCACCCAGGTCTATCTGACTCCAAAGTTCACACTCTTCACCAAACTTAAAAATACACTCTACTGTCTTTCAACAAAGAATCCGAAAAAAAACAAAAACAAACAAACAAAAAAAAACAAATTTTAGTGAAAGACAATGAACAAACGCAGAGAAACTTTGTCTGAAAGAGAAAATATGTAAGGTTTTATATGCTGTTTTTAAACCATATTTTTTTTTCAAGGTAAATAATACATTCATATGGTTCAAAAGACACAAAATATATTTTGACAAGATAGTGCTCACCTTTGCCCCCAGCCACCTGGTGACCCCTTCCTGAAGGCAATGAACATTGTTTCTTGCACATCTTTCCAAAAATATTCTATGTGTATAGAAGACCATGCCTACGTGTACTCCCCACCACTACCATTCCTTCTTACACCAGTGATCATATAGACCGTACATTGTTTGGCACCTTTTTAACCTAAGAATGAATTTTGGATGTCATTAAGAATCAGTGAATAACAAAGTATCCTCACTTTTTTTTTTTTACAGCTGCATTATATTCTATTGAATTGTATAACATAATTTATGTCATGACTACCCTTTTAATGACTTTAGTTATTTGCAATCCTGTTATTTCAAAACAATATGCTGTGATAACTTTGCCCACACATCATTTCTAAATGCAAGTTCTCAGCCCCATAGCCTACAGTGACTTGCTGAAGGTTCAGTGCTAAGGCATTATGGACTAGATTGTTCACTAGCTTAATGTTAAAACTATAAGTGCTGTGTTGTGATTTTTATAGTTTCTAATTTGATCTCGAGGTCTCTGCGGAGAATGGCCATAAACCAAGATAGCCACTCGCTAGGAGAGCCCTGGTTCAAGTGTGATGGTCATGTGAGACACAATGAGGAGGTGAAACCAAATTGCATGAAACAGAAGAAATGTATGACTTACATATCCCAGAGAGGTTAGAGGTCCCGACGGGAGGCCCACAGGAAGTCTGGAGGCAACAGGGAGCTCAACCACCAAGTGGGGAGCCAGACCGGAGAGAGCATATGTGGGACGAGGCTTTCCTTAAGGCCCATTAGGCTTCCTGAGGGGGTTGTGAATTGTCTGGTTTAAAGAAAACACAGACGAAGGGGGCAACTTATTAACGTGATTCTGGTGTGGGCCATTAGATTTTATCATGGCCAGCAGCTGTGGGATGAGGAACAAGTGGGCTATATTGTAAACAACCACACAGGGAGAGGAAGTTTTCATCTGGTCAAATGCGACGGGGTACTATCGGGTTCCAGTAACTTGCGTTAGGACTAAAATGGATGTCCAGGCAGCAACTCCATTAAATAAATTTGTGACAGTACTGAAACTACTGGCTTCTACTATTCTGAGAGTGGGGTGAGGGCAAAATAACACAATTATTTTAATATTTCTTCTGTTAAACAAGTTAATAAGCATTTATCTTCTAACCCACTTTATCAGAAAATAGTTGATGAAATTATTTGAATTTGGCAGGCTTATCAGTTTAGTTTTCAACACATTCTCATTTGTCTGTGCAACCAAGGAAATGGTGGCTGCTTTTTAATAAAAATACCTTTGTCTTTTCCTCAAACTTCTCCCATCTTCTCTTCTTGGAATTCCTACCTGCTCCCGTCCTGCTCTTCCTTTAGATATGCAATTATTTAGGCCTGAAAGCTGGACTTCACCTGTTTCCTCTTTTTTTCCTCTCCCCCATATTGTGAGGCAATTATCAGAAGAGCCAGAAGTGACCTCAAAATTCTCATTCTTGGTTGCCAGGACAATCAGCCAGCTGGGATGGGAGGCTCCTTCTCACAGTATGAGAGGCTGCACTCACACCAGCTGCTCAAGTGACCAGCCCCCTTCCCAACCCGTCCCTCCAACCCCACGCAATCTCCCATAAGCTCAAGGTTGCCATATGCTGGGTGACTAGCTTTCCTAGACAAAGTCTGTAAACCGCAGCCTCCAGCAGCATGTCTCTCCCTGCAACAGGCTGCTTTCTCACATGTGCCCTATAAAAACGCTATCAAGGGATTAGTTTCTACTATTGGAATATAGACCCACACTGCACATCCAGCAGGGCACCCTGCTCCAGCATACTTCTCTGTGGGATGATGGGAGAATGGTGACCTGCTGTCTCTTCCCTTGATAATTCTTCCAATTACCTTTCCAATAATTTAGCCCAATAATTCATCCCTTTTTCCAGTAAAGTCTCTTCCTAAACACATGCTGTGTGGCATTGTGGAACTTGTCCTGCCCCTGAAATGAGATAAATGAAATAAAAAGAGACCCATCTTGCATAGCATATGACCGATTAGTCTCCAAATACTCCTAATCCTGGAGCGGCTGGTTTACCCAATGATGGGCTTTGTAGGTTAGGCAAAGTACAGCATTTTTGTTTCTCACCTCTCCGCCTTAAACCTGCCCTGCAGATCCATTCTAAACCAACCCTGGAAGAACTCTCAGGCAAGGAATGTAACCTTTCTGGTCACTGTCACATAATAAACAGTCCAGTCTAGCTGACCTGGCTGTGGGGATGAGGAATTACAAGAGCAGTCAATGTCGCCAGAGTCAGAGCCACCGCTGCCAACCACCCTCCTGCGGCATACATAGGGGAACTTCCAGCAGCACCACATCTTGGAACAAAGAGTAGATGTCCAACTTACCAGAGGGCAACATCCTACCAAAATCCCAAGGATAACAGAAAGATACAAGGGGTGAGAAGCAGCCTCCTTTATTGGATAAAACCAAGCTTCTCATACCAGACCATGTCAACGTGAGTAACTAATCAAAATAATTACAAGGTGCTTACAGCTGAATGCTGATCAAGCCTTCTTCCTGTTGGTGAGCAGAAGCAGTATGGTGAGCATTTCCACACTGGTTTCCAAGGTGTATAAAAATGAGAAGAATGAAGATGGATTCCTGTAAATAGTATATGACTCTCCGGAGACACTTGGAATGAAATTTCTATTTAAGAATGGCAAGATACATCTATTCTAGAATTTTTAAAATGCTTAACATGGAAGAAAAGGGATGCTACCAGCTGAGACGGATCAGTTCATCCAATCACAGGTCATCAAAACAGTAGCGTTTCCACCTAGGAGTTTTAGAAAAGCAGAAACACTGAGCTCCAGATGAGTACATTCAGCTTTGGAAAACCGTATCACTGAACCTACGCTTTAGAAATTTAAAAACAAAATACTTTGCATTTGAAGTTGCCAATAAAAGAAGACTTTTAAGTTACTTTAATGTTTTTTCCCCCAATATGAATTTGCAATTCAAGCAGTAACTTAAAATCATTCAGAGAGACTTTTTCTCTTTAGTTTCACAGAATCTGCCAACTTGTTTTAAAACCAGAGAGATCTCCATAAGAGGACTTTTAGGCATAAGTTGTCAAGAATAGCACCCCCAAAACTCATTTGCCATAACAGTGCAAAGCAGGATACTTGGGGGTATATTTAATAAAAAACAAAACAAAACAAGAACAAAGAAAACCTGACTCTGAATTGCTGTTGAAGATTTCTGATTTTTTATGGGAAGTATACCAAAGGTCAACTTTCTTGCAGTGTTAACAAGTTTTTACGTGGTTTGCTTCAAGACCTTTACACACAGGGAAATAACAAAACCAAACCACTGCTTGATAGGAAACTTGAATAATTTGTAGTTTTGGTCTAGCTTCTAAAACGGTCCCAGAGGGATTTTTTTTTAAAGTGGCGTTTCTTTTATTTTGGATTTCCTCCAATCTAGGAATTCAAACTAGTTCCTGATTTAGTAAGTAAAGAAGCAGTTGTGATCAGCTACATTCTTTGGAACAGTGGTAGAAGCTATAGAATAAAAAAACTAAAAGCATGACAATTCAAATGCACTCCCTTCTACCTTTTGGCTTAAAGCTGTACATGATTCATGTTACATATTAAGTTTAATAAAATGTTATTAAAAATTTCTCACATTTTTAAGAGTACTTCAGTTATCACTGTTACGTGAAACAAGTCATCATAGTTTCCCCACTCTAAGTGCACGTCAATTGTGAAGAAAATGTAGCCTATGGAGACATATGTTCTTTACAGATATAAGGTTGAAAGTTAAACATCTTCAGAGTTCAATCTAGAATAAATGACTTGATGCTTCTCGCTACTTACATGGAAGTTGCATGGGGTTTACTCTTTATGATTTCCTGGGAGTATCAGACCACAGTTATGTCATTGTAGACTGTAGAGGTAGCAGGTCAAAGTTCATCCTTCTGTATTTGAATGTGTGTGAAATACCTGTATCTGTTAGTAAAAGTTATTTACTCTAATGGAGAGAAAAAGTCAGTTTCACTGCATATGGACCCTCCACTGATTATAAGAGGATCCCTAGCTTCTGTCACCTAATCTTCCCACTGCATGCATCTTGTCCACAGGGCTAATTTTTAATGTGCATGTTTTTACATTATGTAAATTCTTTCAGCCTGTCTAGTTTAGATTGTATGCATCATTACATTTGGCATTCTTACCACTCCTGTGTGATCAATAAGATTCTTATAAGAAATACTGCTTTACAAAGAACACCATGCTTTACAAAAATGCCATGCTTTACAAGAACCACACATTAGTGGGTGGTCACTTTATTTATAGAATCATTAAAGCAAGTGCTTTTAAATGAACGATATCACATATTAGTGGGCAGTCATTTTATTTATAGAATCGTTAAAGCAAGTGCCTTTTAAATGAACTAAGGTGAATAAGACACACTAAAACAGTTGTTTTAAAAGGCACTTGCTTTAAAGATTAAAATATTTTAAAACTAAAGTACACTCCAGTTTTAAAACTAAAGTTTTGGTGAAACTCAAAAGTCTCATTCAATTTATAACTTTTCCTCTTCCCTAGGTCAGGCCTACTTCAGGCTGAGAAATGGGTGGCAAAATATTCTTTAGTTTTAGAATCCTTTTTTTAGTATTGTTCTACCTCCTCTCTTCTATTTGGATACTGCTTTGGGCCCCTGCAAAGATACAGCAACAGAAGACTGGCAGTTAGAAAGAATGGGCATAAAATATTTAACTTTCTTGAAAGATATAGCTATAATCTTCGTTGATATTCCTGGGGTATGATGAAAGCAACAGCCTCCTTGGTACTCTGAGACACCTGTGGTGTGATGGTAGCATGAAGAGAAACTTGGCCCTCTTGGCCAAGGTGAAATCTATGCACAGGGCACCATCAAACCTGCCACAAAGCATCTCTTCCCTTATTTCCTGGCCTCCAAGTCATTCTGCACATTGTCACACAGTAGTCTTTTAAAAGTCAGATCTCACCTTAATATCACTCTCCGAAGTTCTAAACATACAGACTATTTTTACAATTTCCCTGAAACTTCAAGATACCATTCTCTGAAGCCTCAACTCTGAGGTAATTGCTTCTCCTAAAATAAATATAATGCATGTTTTTTTTCATTATAGAATCATTAATTGTTTATTATAGAAAATTAGGAAAATACAGAAAAGTAGAAAAAAAACTCATATCACCACCATTGTTTCATGTTTTGGTGTATTTCTGTCCAGATTTGAAAAGCAGCTTTATTTTGTTTGCTTAGGTTTGCTACTTTAAAGAGGACTATGAAACAGAGAGGGTAATATATTTGTAATTTTGCATCTGGCTTTTTTGACAAAATGTTTTAACATAAATATTTTCCTACATTAATACAAAGTCTTTATGCATATTTACTGGGTGATATTTAACTTTTTTGTATTTCAAGCCCAGAATACCCTTTTATATATATACATATATACTTTTAGTTTTGGGAATCTTGTGCAGAATGTGCAGGTTTGTTACATAGGTATACATGTGCCATGGTGGTTTGCTGCACCCATTAATCCATCATCTATGTTAGGTATTTCTCCTAATGCTATCCCTCCTCTTGCCCTCCACCCCCTGACAGGCCCCAGTGTGTGATGTTTCCCTCCCTGTGTCCATGTGTTCTCATCATTCAACTCCCATTTTTGAGTGAGAACATGTGGTGTTTGGTTTTCTGTGTCTGTGTTAGTTTGCTAAGAATGATGGTTTCCAGCGTCCTCCATGTCCCTGCAAAGGACATGAACTCATCCTTTTTTATGACTGCATAGTATTCCATGGTGTATTATGTGCCACATTTTCTTTATCCAGTCTATCATTGATGGGCATTTGAGTTGGTTCCAAGTCTTTGCTATTGTGAACAGTGCTGCAATAAACATATGTGTGCATGTGTCTTTATAGTAGAATGATTTATAATCCTTTGGGTATATACCTAGTAATGGGATTGCTGGATCAAATGGTATTACTGGTTCTAGATCCTTGAGGAATCGCCACACTGTCTTCCACATGGTTGAACTAATTTATGCTCCCACCAACAGTGTAAAAGCATTCCTATTTCTCTACATCCTCTTCAGCATCTATAGTTTTGTGACTTTTTAATGATTGCTATTCTAACTGGCATGAGATGGTATCTTGTTATGGTTTTGATATGCATTTCTCTAATGACCAGTGATGAGGAGCTTTTTTTCATATGTTTGTTGGCCACAGAAATGTCTTCTTTTGAGAAGTGTCTGTTTATATCCTTTGCCCACTTTTTGATGGGGTTGTTTTTTTTTTTTTCTTGTAAATTTGTTTAAGTTCCTTGTAGATTCTGGATATTAGCTCTTTGTCAGATGGATAGATTGCAAATTTTTTCTCCCATTCTGTAGGTTGCCTGTTCACTCTGATGATAGTTTCTTTTGCTGTGCAGAAGTTCTTTAGTTTAATTAGATCCCATTTGTCAATTTTGGCTTTTGTTGCCTTTGCTTTTGGTGTTTTAGTCATAAAGACTTTGCCCATGCCTATGTCCTGAATAGTATTGCCTAGGTTTTCTTCTAGGGTTTTTATGGTTTTAGGTCTTACATTTAAGTCTTTAATCAATCTTGAGTTAATTTTTGTATAATGTGTAAGGAAGGGGTCCATTTCAGTTTTCTCCATATGGCTAGCCAGTTTTCCCAACACCATTTATTAAATCGGGAATCCTTTCCTCATTGCTTGTTTTTGTCAGGTTTGTCAAAAATCAGATGGTTATAGATGTGTGGCATTATTTCTGAGGCCTCTGTTCTGTTCCATTGGTCTATATATCTGTTTTGGAACCAGTACTGTGCTGTTTGGGTTACTGTAGCCTTGTAGTAGTTTGAAGTCAGGTAGTGTGATGCCTCCAGCTATGTTCTTTTTGTATAAGGGCTCTTTTTTGGTTCCATATGAAATTTAAAGTAGTTTTTTTCTAATTATATCTGTTTTGGTACCAGTACCATGCTGTTTGGGTTATTGTAGCCTTGTAGTAGAGTTTGAAGTCAGGTAGTGTGATGCCCCTAGCTTTGTTCTTTTTGCTATACAGGCTCTTTTTTGGTTCCACATATGAAATTTAAAGTAGTTTTTTTTCTAACTCTGTGAAGAAAGTCAGTGATAGCTTGATGGGGATAGCATTGAATCTATAAATTACTTTGGGCCGTATGGCCATTTTCACAATATTTATTCTTCCTATCCACAAGCATGGAATGTTTTTCCGTTTGTATCCTCTCTTATTTCCTTGAGCAGTGGTTTGTAGTTCTCCTTGAAGAGGTCCTTCACATGCCTTGTAAATTGTATTCCTAGGTATTTTATTCACTTTGTAGCAATTGTGAATGGGAGTTCATTCATGATATGGCTCTCTGTTTGGCTATTATTGGCGCATAGGAATGCTTGTGATTTTTGCACTTGATTTTGTATCCTGAGACTTTGTTGAAGTTGCTTATCAACTTAAGAAGATTTGGGGCTTAGACAATGGTGTTTTCTAAATATACAACCATGTCATCTGCAAACAGAGACAATTTGGCTTCCTCTCTTCCTATTTGAATACCTTTATTTCTTTCTCTTGCCTGATTGCCCTGGCCAGAACTTCTAATACCATGTTGAATAGGAGTGGTAAGAGAAGGCATCCTTGTCTTGTGCTGATTTTCAAAGGGAATACTTCCAGTTTTTGCCCATTCAGTATGATATTGGCTGTAAGTTTGTTATAAATAGCTGTTATTATTTTGAGATACATTCCATCAATACCTAGTTTACTGAGAGTTTTTAGCATGAAGGGGTGTTGAATTTTATCAAAGGCCTTTTCTGCATCTATGGAGATAATCATGTGGTTTTTGTCATTGGTTCTGTTTATGTGATAAATTACCTTTATTGATTTCTGTATGTTGAACTAGCCTTGCATCACAGGGATAAAGCCAGCTTAATCGTGGTGGATAAGCTTTTTGATGTGCTGCTGGATTCAGTTTGCCAGTATTTTATTGAGGATTTTCCCATAGATGTTCATCAGGGATATTGGCCTGAAATTTTCTTTTTTGTTGTGTCTCTGCCATATTTTAGTATCAGGATGATGCTGGCCTCATAAAATGAGTTAGGAAGGAGTCCCTCTTTTTCTATTGTTTGGAATAGTTTTAGAAGGAATGGTACCAGCTCCTCCTTGTACCTCTGGTAGAATTCAGCTGTGAATCCATCTGGTCCTGGGCCTTTTTTTGGTTGGCAGGCTATTCATTACTGCCTCAATTTGAGAGCTTGTTACTTATCTATTCAGGGATTCAACTTCTTCTTGGTTTAGTCTTGGGTGGGTGTATGTGTCCAGGAATTTATCCATTTCTTTTAGATTTTCTAGTTTATTTGCATAGAGGTGTTTATATTATTTTCTGATGGTAGTTTGTATTTCTTTGGGATCAGTGCCATATTTCTTGGAGGCTTTGTTCATTCCTTTTCATTCTTTTTTTCTCTAATTTTGTCTTCATACTTTATTTCATTAATTTGATCTTCAATCTCTGGTATCCTTTCTTCTGCTTGATAGCCTCAGCTATTGATACTTGTTTATGCTTCACGAAGTTCTTGTGTGCTGCTTTTCAGCTCCAGCAGGTCCTTTATGTTCTTTTCTAAACTGGTTATTTTAGTTTGCAATTCCTCTAACCTTTTTTCAAGGTTCTTAGCTTCCTTGCATTGGGTTAGAACATGCTCCTTTAGCTCAGAGGAGTTTGTTATTACCCACCTTCTGAAGCCTACTTCTGTCAGTTCATCAAACTCATTCTCTGTCCAGTTTTGTTCCCTTGCTGGCGAGGAATTGTGATTCTTTGAAGAAGAGACATTCTGGCTTTTGGAATTGTCAGCCTTTTTGTGCTGGTTTTTCCTCATCTTCATTCTTCCTGGATTTATCTACCTTTGGTCTTTGACACTGGTGACCTTCAGATGGGGTTTCTGTGTGGACGTCCTTTTTGTTGATGTTGATGCTATTCCTTTCTGTTAGTTTTCCTTCTAACAGGTCCCTCTGCTGCAGGTCTGCTGGAGTTTGCTGGAGGTCCACCCCAGACTCTGTTTGCTTGGGCATCACCAATGGAGTCTGTAGAATAGCAAAGACTGCTGCCTATTCCTTCCTCTGGAAGCTTTGTTCCAGAGGGGCACCCATCAGATGCCAGCCAGAGCTATCCTGTATGAGGTGTCTGTAGGCCCCTGCAGGGAGGTGTCTCCTAGTCACAAGGCACGGGGTCAGGGACCCACTTGAGGAGGCCGTCTGTCCCTTAGCAGTGCTCGAATGCTGTATTGGGAGATCTGCTGCTCTCTTCAGAGCTGACAGCCAGGAATACTTGAGTCTGCTGAAGCTGTGCCCACAGCTGCCCTTTCCCCCAGGTGCTCTGTCCCAGGGAGATGGGAGTTTTATCTATAAGCCCCTGACTGGGGCTGCTGCCTTTCTTTCAGAGATGCCCTGCCCAGAGAGGAGGAATCTAGAGAGGCAGTCTGGCTACAGCAGCTTTGCCAAGCTGCAGTGGGCTCTGCCCAGTTTGAACTTCCTGGTAGCTTTGTTTACACCGTGAGGGAAAAACCACCTACTCCAGCCTTAGTAAAGGTGGATGCCCCTCCCCACACCACGCTCAAGCATCCCAGGTTGACTTCAGACTACTGTGCTGGCAGCAAGAATTTCAGGCCAGTGAATCTTAGGTTGCTGGGCTCTGTGGGGATGGGATCCACTGAGCAAGACCACTTGGCTCCCTGGCTTCAGCCCCCTTTTAAGGGGAGTGTATGCTTCTGTCTTGCTGGCATTCCAGATGCCACTGGGGTATGAAAAAAACTCCTTCGGCTAGCTTGGTGTCTGCCCAAATGGCCACACAGTTTTATGCTTGAAACCCAGGGTCCTGGTGGCATAGGCACCCAAGGGAATCTCCTGGTCTGCGGGTTGTGAAGACCGTGGGAAAAGCGTAGTATCTGGGCCAGAGTGCACTGTTCCTCATGGCGCAGTCCCTCACAGCTTCCCTTGGCTAGGGGAAGGAGTTCCTCGACCCCTTGCACTTCACAGGTGAGGCAACATCCCACCTTGCTTCTGTTCACCCTCTGGGGCTGCACCCACTGTCTAACCAGTCCCAATGAGATGAACCAGGTACCTCAGTTGTAAATGCAGAATCACGCACCTTCTTCATTGATCTCACTGGGAGCTGCAAACCAGAGCTGTTCCTACTCGGCCATCTTGCACAAGTCCAGACCCTTTACCTTAAGTTTGTGAGAGTCCTTATGTGTTAAGTGAGTCTCTTGAAGGCAGCAGATGATTGGTAAATTCTTATCCATTCTGCCATTCTTTATCTTTTAAGTGGAGCATTTAGGGCATTTACATTAAATGTTAGTATTGAGATGTGAGGTACCATTCTATCCATCAAGGTATTTTTTGCCTGTATAACTTGTTTTTTTTAAATTATATTCTTGTTTTATAGGTCCTGTGAAATTTATGCTTTAAAGAGTTTCTGTTTTGATGTGTTTCCAGGATTTATTTCAAGATTTAGAGCTCCTTTTGGTAATTCTTATAGAGCTGGGTTGGTAGTGGCCAACTCTCTCAGCATTTGTTTGACTGTATCTTTCCTTCATTTACAAAGCTTAGTTTCACTGAATACAAAATTCTTTGCTGACAATTGTTTTGTTTAAGGAGGCTGAAGATAGGGCCCCAATCCCTTTTTGTAGGATTTCTGCTGAGACATGTGCTGTTAATCTGATAGATCTTCCTTTATAAGTTACCTGGTGATTTTGCCTCACAGCTGTTAAGATTCTTTCCTTCGTCTCAACATTTGGTAACCTGATGACATTGTGCCTAGGTGGTAACTTTTTTGTGATGAATTTCCCAGGTGTTCTTTGAGCTTCTTATATTTGGATATCTAGGTATCTAGCAAAGCCTGGGAAGTTTTTCTTGATTATTCCCCCAAATATGTTTTCCAAATTTTAGATTTCTCTTCTTCCTCAGGAATGCTGATTATTCTTAGGTTTGGTCATTTAACATAATCCCAGAACTTCTTAGAGGCTTTGTTCATATTTTCTAAATTTTTTTGTCTTTGTTGGATTGGGTTAATTTTAAGACCTTGTCTTCAAGCTCTGAAGTTCTTTATTCTGCTTGTTTGTTCTATTGCTGAGACTTTCCAGAGCATTTTGCATTTCTATAAGTCCATCCATTGTTTCCTGAGGTTTTGATTGTTTTTTATTTATGTTATCTATTTAATTGAAAATTTCTCCTCTCATTTCTTGTATCCTTTTTTTTTTGACTTCCTTAAATTGGGCTTTGCCTTTCCCTGGTGCCTCCCCGATTAGTTCAATGACTAACCTCCTGAATTCTTTTCTAGGTAAATCAGGAATTTCTTCTTGGTTTGAATCCATTGCTGGTGAGCTAATGTGATTTTTGGTGGTGGTGGGGCGGGGTGGGGGCTGTTAAAGAAGCTTGTTTTGCCACATTACCAGAGTTGGTTTTCTGGCTCTTTCTCATTGGGGTAGCCTCTGTCAGAGGGAAGATCTAGGGTTCAAGGCTGTTGTTCAGATTCTTTTGTCCCATGGGGTGTTCCCATGATGTAGTACTACCCTCCTTTTCTTAAGGATGTGGCTTCCTGAGAGCTGAGCTGTACTGATTGTTATGGCTCTTCTGGACCTAGCCACCCAGCAAGTCCACCAGGCTCTGGGCTGGTACTGAGGTTTGTTTGCACAGAGTCCTGTGATGTGAATCATCTGTGGATCTCTCAGCTGTGGATACCAGCACCTTCTCTGGTGGAAGTGGCAAGGGAGTGAAATGGACTCTGTGAGTGTCCTTAACTGTGGTTGCTTAATGCACTATTTTTGTTCTGATTGGCCTCCTGCTGGGAGGTGGTGCTTTCAAGACACCATCAGCCATGATAGTACAGGGAGGAAGAGGTGGTGGGTGGGGCCCTAGAACTCCCAAGAGTATATGCCCTTTGTCTTCAGCTACCAGGGTGTGTGGGGAAGGACCATTAGGTGGGTGCAGGGCTAGGGGTGGCTGCCTCTACTATATCATGCAGGTTGTCAGGGAAGTGGGGGAAAGCTGGCAGTCACAGGCCTCACCTAGCTCCCACTCAACCCAAAGGGTTAGTCTCACTCCCACCATGTGCCTGCCCCCAACCCCCAATAGCAACAAGTCTGTTTCCAGGCAATGGGCAAGCAGGGCTGAGAACTTGCCCCAGGATACCTGCCTCCCAGCTACAAAAGCAAGTAGGGCTTTTGTGCGTCCCCCACCCGTGGATTCTGCACACCAAATTCACACCCTCCCCCAAGTTCTGGCCAGAAGACTTCTCAATGGCTTCAAATTGTTACAAAGTTCAGCTGGAGGTTTCCTTCTTCCTGTTCCCTTTTCCCAGTGCCTCTGGCAGCCCCAAGGACCCTTGTGAGGCAAGGCAGAAATGATTTGCTAGGGCACCCAGCGAGCCCACAGGGCTTTTCCTGCTGCTTCTTCTACCGCTGTATTTTGCTCAACTCTCTAAATTCACTCAGCTCCAGGTAAGGTCAGAATCTTCTCCCATGATCTAGACCTTCAGGTTTTCCAGTGAGGGTGTGTGTTCGGGGTGGATGATCCCCCTTTCCTACTTTCACAGTTTGGGCACTCACAGTATTTGGGCTGTCTCCCGGGTCCTGCAGGAGCAATTCGCTTCCTTCAGAGGGTCTATGGGTTCTCTCGGCTTTCCTGATTTATTCCTGCAGTCGTTCTGGAGCAGAAGTTCACAATGCAAGCCTCCACACTCTGCTCTGTCCATCCGAGTGGTAACTGCAATTCCTACTTCCACATTCTCACTTGTCAGATCAAAACTTTTCTTGGTGATCCATGGTTTAGCAGAGCAACAGAATTGGAAATCACTTCTCTGACTTCCAAACTGGATTTCTCTTCTTTCCTGGTATTCGAGCTTAAAATAAAGTTAATTTTTCAGTCATTCATTCACATTTGAACACTTTATAAGAAAGTTCTTAATAAGCATCTATTGTATTATCCCTAGAAGGAAAAATTGTTTTATGCTTACACAAAACTTTTTTTTAGAGATGGCAGAATGTGGGGAACAGGTGATGGTAGAGTATAATCCCGGAATAAATCCCCCTGCGCCTTTTTTTCTGGGACTCTGATCATTGGGTTTCCACTAGTAGTGGAAAATGATTAAATAATCTGTTCTATGCCAGCTTGAGGAGAGACAGACTCTGGGGAATCCTAGTCTAAAAAGTGAAAAGAGCAGTTCTTGACTAAGTCATTTGGCCTATCCCAGGTCCCATGCCAGCTTCCCTTCTATACATATGTGAGATTGATGGAGTAGGCAAACAGCAATCATCATACCCTAACTTGCATGTCTACTTAGGATTTGGCCTGGAATCCAGGAATCACAGAGGAAAGGTAGTTATTGTACCATTCTGTGCCTCCTAGGCAGGCCTCGGCGTGTGCCTGGTGGCCTGGGATAATTATTACTCTTTCAGGGAGGTGCTAATGGAAACCCTTCTCATTACCTGGCAGTCAGGCATTCTTTGGAATCCAGTGGTCAGGAGGAACTGACACTCACGGAAGATGGCCACACTGGAAAGTGGCACACTGAATTGGAGTCACTGCATTCTCAGGGCCTTCATTTCCTTACTTCTAAAAAGAAGATTCTCCTCAGACTCTTATCTTAGCTCATGTAGTCACGAGGAACAAATTTCTAAAGCAGTTATCTTAAGAAGAGGATTAATATACAGCTAGACAGAAACTGAAGGTAGAAAGTCAGAGAGTGTGGCGCAACTTCAGGAACCATCCTCAACATCTTTGGCTCTGTCTCCCTCCATCACTGCTTTGGTCTCCTCTCTCTCCTCCAGCTTCCAGGGCTGCCCCCTGCATCTTTTCTATGCTCAAATAACTCCTGCTTGAACATGGCTTTCAGTTGTCATGGCCCTGATGCCAGTACATTGCTTTGTTTTACTTTGAACTCCACTCACCAACTGATTAGTTCTCTGTGTGTTTCTTAATTCCTATTTCCAAGAAAAAACTTTGATTGACCCAATGCTGGGGGTTGAATTGCATCCTTCAAAAAGATATGTTTAAGTCCTAACCCACAGTACTTGTATGTGTGACCTTATTTGGAAACAGGATATTTGCAGATATAATTAAGATTGGGTCATACCAGATAGATTAGAGTGGGCCCTAAATCTAATAAAACTGATGTCCTTATAAGAAGAGGTGACATTTTGACACAGAAAAAAAGATGCATAAGGAAAATGCCATGTGACAGCAGAAACAGAGATTGGAGTGACACATTTAAAAGCCAAGGAACGCCGGGCGCAGTGGCTCAAGCCTGTAATCCCAGCACTTTGGGAGGCCAAGACGGGCGTATCACAAGGTCAGGAGATCAAGACTATCCTGGCTAACACGGTGAAACCCCGTCTCTACTAAAAACTACAAAAAACTAGCCGGGCGAGGTGGCGGCGCCTGTAGTCCCAGCTACCCGGGAGGCTGAGGCAGGAGAATGGCTTGAACCCGGGAGGCAGAGCTTGCAGTGAGTGAGACTCCATCTCAAAAAAAAAAAAAAAAGCCAAGGAACAAGAATGATTGTTGGCAACCACCAGACACTGAAAGAGGCAAGGATAGAATCTTCCCTAGAGTGTTTTGAGAGAGCATGGCCCTGCTAATACCTTGATTTCAGACTTCTGGCTTCCAGAACTGTAAGAGAATAAATTTCTGTCATTCTAAGCCCCCCAGTTTGTGGTCATTTGTTACATCAGTCCTAGGAAGTTAATACATGCAGCTTATCTTTTGGTGTCAGACCAGCCTGGGAACTTGGTCACATAGGGTTGGACACTCACTCTTTACCCACTCAGACATGGCCACGAGCATTAGGGCAGTGTTTTCCAATCAGGGCCACTTAGGCAGCAAGGCTGTAAACGGAGCAGTTTCCTTAGGAGGCATGAGTGTGGGTAGGTGTTTGTTGGTGTCATCTCTCCATTAGCAACAAGGTGGCTTTTGAGTTAACTTCCATTTCTGCCCAGGACTGTATGCCATCTCTGGCTGTTTCCCATCCCAAGGAATATTTTGTTACTGTTTTGTTTGCCAAAGTACTGTTTTAAATATTAATTATTTTCCCACCTATGATTCCTCAGAGAGAGTTTCTTGGAATAAAAGACTTGTTGGCTACTGTCCAGACCTATTCTAGTCCACGGGTGAGCCCAGTGGCAGTGCCACCCACACCAGGCAGTCTTCACATGAGGAAGAATAGTTCTGAGCCAGCCTTGGAGGCATGTTCACCTGGCACAGCCAGAGACTACATGTTAAGGAGAAATAATGATTTTACACAGAAAATTAAATAGAGCCAACATTCATGTCAGTGATGAAAAGAAGAAGGTCCATGGCCTCAGGGTTTGAGAGCTTGATGGACCCAGGTGCCAAGAATGAGGAAGAAAAGAGTTTAAAACCAAGGCTGTAAATTATGAGAGTATACATTATTTTCTCTTTCTGCCTAAGTGGTGTGTGATTCCAGGGTGGCTCTTGTGTATCTCAGCACAGAGTAGACAGCCTAAGACTCTATTCCTATAAATGCTTTTTTTGTGGGGATTTAACTTTTTCTTAATGAATAAATCATTTTGGTATATTAGAACTCTATATTTATGATGGTAGTCCTGAATATTTGTATCTATTTTTTGATACATAATAATTGTACCTATTTATGGGGTACATGTGGTATTTTGATACATGAAAACTATATACAATGATCAAATCAGGATAATTAGGATTTCTATTCCCTCAAACATTTGTGATTTCTTTGTGTTAGGAATATTTCAAATCCATAATAATAATTAATAATAAATTATTGTTAACTATAGTCATGCTACTGTGCAATAGAACACCTGACCTTATTCCTCCTATCTAACTGTAACTTTGTACCTGTTGACCAACCTCTCCTCATCCTCCCTGCCCCCATCCTCCTCAGCCTCTGGTAGCCACTACTGTATTCTCTACTTCTATGACATCAGCTTTTTTAGATTCCACATATGAGTGAGAACATGCAATATTTATCTTTCTGTACCTGGCTTATTTTACATAATGACCTCCAGTTCCATCCTTGTTGCTGCAAATGACAGGATTTTATTCCTTTTTTGTGGCTCAATAGTATTCCATTGTGTATATATAACATATTTTCTTTATCTATTCATCTATTGATGGACACAAGTTGATTCCATATCTTAGCTATTGTGAATAGTGCTGCAACAAACATGTAGTTCTGAATATATATTCAAAAAAACTATTAATTTAGGAACAGAATCAAAGACTATAAGTAATTGGCAAGGTTTCCTAAGGTTTGATTTTGCCACTTATCTAGATATATGCTTTCTTGTGAGTTTAAATAATTTGTTTTCATCATTGTGAAAGTAACCTAGTTAGTGTAGAGATTTAGGATGAAATCTTATTTTAAAGATTTTTTAGGGTCTGATGCCAGTAGTGATTTAGAATTGGGTTTTTTTTCAACCAAATCTCTGCTGAAGTTCTGTTCCTGTTAGTGCATGTTTTTTTTCTTTCCCAGAAACTCTAGCTTTGCTAAGACCTTAGAATTGTCACTTCTTCAGGAAAGCATTGTTTTTACTCACCCTGGTTCCTCTATTTAAACAACACTCTGTGAAAGCTGTCAAATTATAGGAATATCTTCCATTGTCTGCTCACACACTCATGAGAAAACCTTGGGAAAGTCCCACCTGGAGTCTTTTTCCTTGGCACTCACTTTCAGTGACAATTTATTTCTCTGGGAAGCAGGTGGCGTTAACCCACCTCTAATTATTGTCTGTGATTCTTAAGCAGGTACCACAAGATCTACCACCTCTTAGAGATAGCTGCATATCTACAAAAGATGGGAGATGGCAGATCTGCAAATTTCCTGTTAAGTCCATCTATTTAGAAAGAGTCCTTGCTTCCTTTCAATGTTTTAACTTTTAAAATATGGGAAAACTGGCTATATGGTTCCCGATAAGAGACTTGCATGATTATGGCCGTGGGGAAGGTAATAAAAATCATTGCAGCATTTTTCTTTCTGCCCTCACCTCCCATGTAAACAATCACTTGGTTATACCCACAGAGATTTGACTGTGAGTGGAGGACAACTGTGGCACTTGGGGTTATGAAAATCCATTGTTGACTGTTAGGCTTGAGGTGTATGTATGAGCCCATGTCTAGGCTCTGGCCCATCAGTGCACTGACTATAATTCTGCCTCCAATCTACAGAACCTGAGGGTGGCAGATGATAGCAGGTGTGTTCCATCATTGGCACCCATAGCTCACACCCTCCACACGCTCTGCACCCATGTCAGTCAGTACTCTAGCTATAACTGTGCCTATTTTCTCCAAGGGCTTTTGAGACCAGTGACCCACAATACTAGTGAGCCCTTCTGATGGAGGTCCTCTCTTGTCTTTGATTGATGTGGTCATCATACTCTTTTGGATTGATTAAATGAGCAAAGGGCATTCCTTGCATGGGTGAGACTGGTCCTCTAGCTTTGCCCATGGGTTCTTCTCCTATCCTCTTTATTAGTGGTAGCATGTGGAAAGAAAAGGTGTAGTCAGCATTGAATGAGATCATATTCTAGAAACATAGCAATTACAGCTCAAAGAGTTCTAGAGAAGACATGATGGGAAGACATGTTGTTCTACATTTATGGTATAAAATTCCAAGGAATAAATTTAACATGACCGGAAAATGAGTTTTCATTCACATTTTTTCTGCATAATATGGGTAAGACTTGTACTTGTGGTCATTATCAACAAAGCATGGTAACAACCTTTAAGAGAGACTTTCAAAGCCAATATTCATGGGCAGCATGATGGATGATGCCATGTCATGAGTAATGATGTAACCAATTTACATCAGTGGTATCAGGAAACTGCAGGAGCAAGAATATCTATGAATCTGTATTTACTTCAAAACAAACAAGTTCTGAAGAGCCATAGCATTGTAAGAAATTAGCCAGTAGTGGTGCATGTGACAGTAAAGAACCCGAAGAGATGGTTTCTGGACCTGAACAGGGAGAGACATGACAATAAATATTTTTGTGTGCTGATTGGACAATAAACAAATATGATAGTATCTCTTTTCTACCTCTTATTTTAAATTTTCATTGACAGATAACTATCTCACATGGGTCCATGAATTTTATAATATATTTTTAATCAAATTGTTTATATAGACTGGACCTTGCAAAAAAATTTTTGCCTAGGGCCTCACACACCCTGTCTTCATTTTTCTTGAGAGAAAGAACTGAAACATCTGCTCTCTAGGAATAATTCTTTGGGCTATGACCTTGATCTCATACTATCCCTTTACTCATTCTTTGTGTGTGTGTGTGTGTGTGTGTGTGTGCATGTGTGTGTGTGTGTGTGTGTGTGTATGCTTGGTCTCTCCCTCTCTATTGTTTCTTTTTCTCTTCCATTTATGCAAATTCTCCTTTATTTCTTGGCCTTCCTATTCCAGTGAGCCACCATAAAATGCTCTTTCTTTTCACCATCACACTTATTAAAAGAATAATCCACAGCTTCTTCACCCATCTGTATTAAGTTCCTATAATCACAGGTTCTACCCCCATTAATGACCCCATTTTCCCTTTCCCTCTTTAGGCTCTGTTCATGTGTGTTCTTTATTTATACTTAACTCAGCATTGACCTCTTTTCTGAACACATTCTGAAGATATGCATTTCCACCTGCTGCCAACTTGACAGCTCTACCCTTAGGATCTCATGATTTATTCAAGCTAAACAAACTTAAAATTAAGTCTACCATTGAGCTCCATTTCTTATTACTCCCATCTCCCACCCTCACCTAAAATGCTACTTCTGGCTTTCTTATTTTGATGGTGGTTATGGATTTCTTGGGAGCATTTTCCACCTCCCTTTTGAGAGCTTTTTTTGTATCTGTTTTAGTACTCATTTACTACTCTTCTTTTGCTTTGTTCTTCACCAAGATGGCTGGCTGATAATATTGATCATACGTTAATTATCATTTCTTCTTCCTGTATTAGAGATAACTGTGATACAGGAAAAGTCTCCATTGAATTCTGAGATATGTCTTAAGGAAAACTCATTTTAAAACAACAACAACAACAAAAAAATCACACCCTTTAATGTAGGTCTCTGTAGTTCAAAATTAACACAGAGTTGAAAGTTGAGGAAATTAAGGAAATCCCCAGAAAATGAGAGGAAAAGACAAAGAAATAAAAATAGGATGAAAAAGGTGAGGAAAGTGAGAGAATAATCTAGGAGTCCATGATATCTGTAACAAGAGAAAAGAGCAGAGGAAACAAAGGGAAGGATACTTAAATGAGGAGACGCGAGACCCTTCTAGGCCAGGAGGTGACCTCAGGCTTGGGACTATTACCAACAGCTCCCTCGGTATTGTTGACCTTCACGTGCCACCTAAATCAATTTGGTCACTTGGCAGATGTCAGTCTCTTTTTAGAGATTATCTGTAGAATTAAGTAGAGGCAGTTCAGGGTCATTAAGTCAACCATTAAGTCAGAAAACTCACTATGAGACAGTAAAAGAATGAAGACAAATCTCAGACTAAATCTTCTAAATTTAATGCTATATAATGGCCAACCAGGCACAAACAGTTCTGAAACAACGTGTTGGAGTTTGAGAGAGGACTTGCTCCTAAGCCTTGAAGAGCACTGACAGCATGGCTAATGAAAGACATTGAGCCAATAGGACCTTGCAGGATGAAAGGCCTGGTAGGCGACTCAGATGTATGGTGATGGGGGAGAATGCAGGCTGCATCTCGTTGGAATCTTCCATTTGGAGCCCATGGGCACAATGCCTCAAATTATGCTCCAATACCCTATTATAATGAAATTCATAAGTTGTAGTAAATTTATACACTTGTGCAATCATCACAATTGAGCTTTTGAATATTTCCATCACCTCCAAAATTTTCCTCATGCTCATTTACTGTCAATCCCCATTCCCATCTGCTTTCTGTCTTTATAATTTTGCTTTTTCTAAAAATTTTAGGCAAACGGAACCACTCACAATATGTAGTTGTGTCTGGCTTCTTTCACTTAGCAAAATGTTTTTGAAGTTCATCCATGTTGCTACAAGTATCAGTAGTTTGGTCTTTCTTATTGCTGAGTAGTAGTTATTTATTTATATAATTTATCATTTTTTTTTTCTTTAATAGATCTTAGTTTTTGTATCCTAAGAAATCTTTGTCTATCCCAAGACCATAAAGATCTTTGCTACGTTATCTTCTGGAAGCTTTCTAGCCCAAGCTCTTACATTAGGCCTTTAGTGCACAGTGAGTTAATTTTTACTGTATAGTGTGAGGTAAGAGTCTAAGGTTTGTTTGTTTGCATATGTATATCATATTGTGCTGCACAAAAGATTGGAAATATTTTTCAACATTGAATTACCTTGGTACCTTTGTCAAGTATCCATTCAACATAAATTTATTTCTAAGCTCTTTATTCTATTCAGTTTATCTATACATTTATCCTTATGACAGTACCACATTGTCTTGACTGTTGTGACTTTACAATAAGTTTGAAATTTAAAAATATTTTGGCTATTCTATGTCTTTTGCATTTCCATATACATTTTGGATCAACTTGTCATTTCCTATTTTAAAAAAGCCTACTGAGATTTTGATTGGGATTGTCTTATATATATAGATCAATATGGGGAGAATTGCAGCCTTAACAAGACAGAGTCTTCCATTCCATGAGCATAACATAACTTTTCATTTATATAAGTGTTTTAATTTTTTCCACAATATTATACTGTTTTCTTGTATAGAGCTTGCAGTTTTTTTGTTAAATTTATTTCTAAGTATTTTATTCTTTTTGATGCTATTGTGAATATATTTATTTTCTTAATTTTATTTTCAGATTGTTGATTGATTGTTTATAGAAATACAATTCATTTTTGTACACTGATCTAGTATTCTGTAACATTGCTGAACTCAGCAGTTACAATAGGTTTTATAGATTCCATAGGATTTTCTATACATGAGATTATGTCATCTGTGAATACATACAAGTTTACCTCCTCTTTTCCAATCTATATGGCTTTACATTCCAATCAGCATGCCTTTACATTCTTTTCCCCTCTTTTTGCACTAGCTAGAATCTCCAGTACAGTGTTGAATAAAAGTTGTTAGAGTAGATATCTTTGCCTTTTTCCTGATCTTACAGGAAAAGCAGTCTTTCACATTAAGTATGATGTTAGCTGTAGGCTTTTTGTAGATGTCCTGTGTCAGATTGAGGCAGTTTCTTCTATTCCTAGTATGTTAATTGTCCAATGTTTTTTTCTGCTACTATTGGAATGATCATATTTTTTATCTTTATTCTATTAGTATACTGTATTCATTGATTTTTGAATGTTAGCTTACCTTGTCCTCTGGGATACATCTGTTAGTTTATAATGTATAGTTCTTTTTGTATTTTGCTGGGTATGTTTTGCTAATTGTTTTAATTAAAGATTTTGTACCTATGTTCATGAGCCTGGTTTTCTTTTCTTATGATGTCTTTATCTGTCTTTGGGATCAGGCTAATACAAACCTCATAAAAATGAATATAGAAGCATACTCGGCCGGACTCGGTGGCTCAAGCCTGTAATCCCAGCACTTTGGGAGGCCGAGACGGGCGGATCACAAGGTCAGGAGATCGAGACCATCCTGGCTAACACGGTGAAACACCGTCTCTACTAAAAAAAAAAAAATACAAAAAACTAGCTGGGCGAGGTGGTGGGCACCTGTAGTCCCAGCTACTCGGGAGGCTGAGGCAGGAGAATGGTGTAAACCCGGGAGGCGGAGCTTGCAGTGAGCTGAGATCCAGCCACCTCACTCCAGCCTGGGTGACAGAGCGAGACTCCGTCTCAAAAAAAAAAAAAAAAAAAAAAAGAAGCATTCTCTCCTCTATTTTCAAAAAGAATTTGTTTAGTGCTGGTATTGTTTCTTCCTTGAATGTTTGATAGAATTCATGAGCATAGCTCTCTGGGCCAATGCATTTCTTTTTGGAAAAAATTTGTAATTGCCAAATATTTTGGTTGTTATAGATCTATTCAGATTTTCAGTCTTTTCTTGGTTCAGATTGGGTAATTTGTATCTCTCCATGAATTTGTCCATTCCATCTAAGAGATGAGATATTAAATTGCTATGCATAATAATTTGGTGGATTATCTTAAAGAGGACAAATTTGAACTGTTGGAGATTTCGTCTTGATGGTGGGGTTTGGCAATAGGCAAGACATGGTCAATGTCCCTTTTCTTGGTGGAAGATAAAGTTGCTACTTTGACATTGGAGGAAGCTAAGCAGAGAGACTGTCATTAGGGACCCACCTCTTGTGGAGGGGTGTGTGGTCTCACACTTAGGAGCAGCTGTGGCCAATATAGCTTTACGTTTTGATCCTTTACTATTGTTCTCCAGTGTTCAGTAAAGTTTTTGAAAGCCGCCACCTGCTTTTAGCTGTATTTTTGGGAGTTAACAAAGAGGCCTCACAGGGAGGAAAGTGATTTTAAAAAACAGCAGTAACCAACAGAAGCCAACTACAAGTTGTCAAGAGGTAACTTCCAAGCCTTGGTGCGCAGCAGCTCAGAGTATGGCAGAGGTGACAAATAACTGCCAGGAAGCATCTATGGACCAGGTAAACATTACTCAGTGATTTTCGGAGATTTCTTTGAGTAGGTAAACCAGGTAGAAAAACGGTTTCATCATCAAATAGATGATGCTGTAACCTGCCTATTTATACATAAGTCTCATCCTGAATCAAGAATGGCAGCCAGTCAGGCAAGCCAGAAGGAGAATGTAAAAGGAACATTTAAACCCCATTACCTGTGCGCTTAGACAATCTACTCATGTCCAATTATTCTACTATTAAATGACTGTGCATCCAACCAAAGAGAAAGCTTCAAAGTAGATAAATAGGTTAATTCACAGACTTCAAGGGTAAAGAAGCTTGTTTGAAATGGGGTTTTCTTACTTCTCACCATCCTGTTTGGAGTCTTATTCACACTGAGATTGACATATAAGGGAACCATTTATGAAACTGCACACCAGCAGACCGTGTCTTAGGAAACTTGCCGGATGTCACATTGTGAGGGGTCTTCCACATGTCTGGTGATATAAGCACTGAGAAAACAGAGCCCAAGAACAAGACTTGGTTGGAAATAGTTTGGCATATTAATTGTATAATTCTTTCTTTCTTTCTTTCTTTTTTTTTTTTTTTTTTTTTTTGAGAAAGGATTTCACTCTGTCACCCAGGCTGGAGTGCAGTGGTGCGATCTCAGCCCACTGCAACCTCCGCCTCCCGGGTTCAAGTGATTCTCCTGCCTCAGCCTCCTATGTAGCTGGGACTAAAGGCACCTGCCACCACACCCGGCTAATTTTTTGTGTTTTTAGTAGAGATGGCATTTCACCGTGTTAGTCATGATGGTCTCGATCTCCTGACCTCATGATCCGCCTGCCTCAGCCTCCCAAAGTGCTGGGATTACAGGTGTGAGCCACTGAGCCCCGCCAATTGTATAATTCTTATTCTCTCCATATTTTTGTTTCTTCTTAACTCCTCCATCCCCCATTCCTGCTCATAGTATTATCTGTGTGTCATTGTTTCAGAGAAGGTATGTGGAATGTTGGAGACTTTATGCACTTCCTAGCAACTGAAGCCAACTGAGTAGATTAGGATATGAGGGAAAGAGGCATTGTGGGGAGACAGACTGAGAAGATCAAGGTAAGGAAAAGATACCCCTTGGCTTGAAGAGAAGAGAGACCTATGGCCTTGGACGAGCAGAGCCATGCTTCTGCTTCAGAACATTGCCCTGAGAAGGTGATGAGGTCTCAGGGACTTACTGCTCTTTGCCAAGTCCAGGTGGAAGAAGTCACAGTCCCTAGGATTTCGAGCCACAGCACCAAAAAGATTGCTATTGTCTAAGAGTAGAATGGAAGTAAATCAAAAGCCCAGGCCTGAAGCTGCCATACCCCCAGGGACAATGGATAGCATTTTCTTGGACATAAAATTGATAAACCAAAGTTTATGCAGCTCCCTCTGCACTAAGTCAGCACTGGAAACTTGGTATTATCCAGGCAGTAGGACTTGGAGGTGCCTCAAGTAAGGTTGAGGTAGAATTTACTGCCAGGTTAGCTTCATGGGAACTCAGAATGAAAGCCAAATGAATATATTTTAAAAACAGATGAGGTTTGTTGTCTACTTGACTTTGTGAGCTAAGGTTTATTTCAATGGGCAGGTACATTCTTCTCTGGACACAAACTGCAAAGCTTGAGGATTTGGGAGTACAGTGGGTTTCTCACTGGAAACAATTTTGATACAGACAAGGAAAGGAGGCAGTCTACAATCAGGGTATACTTTTAAGGCTACTGGCCAGTCAATTAAAAGAGCAGTTCCATCTTAAGGTTTTGCTACCTTTGGAGTAGGTAGTGGTTTGGCTGCTGTGATGGAAAGGATGCATGGAGAGCCTTCTCATACTTTCACCACCTCCTGTCCTAGTCCCTCAAAACCGCTCACAAGTAGCTCATACATTTGGTTGTTGCTTTTAAGATTTTTTAAAAGACACTTATAAATCCAGATCCTGTACAATTTTAAGCTTTTTTTTTCTTTTTTTTTTTTTCAGACGGAGTCTCGCTCCGTCACCCAGGCTGGAGTGCAGTGGTGCAATCTCAGCTCACTGCAAGCTCTGCCTCCCGGGTTTATGCCATTCTCCTGCCTCAGCCTCCCGAGTAGCTGGGACTACAGGTGCCCGCCACCACACCTGGCTAATTTTTTGTATTTTTAGTAGAGACAGAGTTTCACTGTGTTAGCCAGGATGGTCTCAATCTCCTGACCTCATGATCTGCCTGCCTCGGCCTCCCAAAATGCTGGGATTACAGGCGTGAGCCACCGCGCCTGGCCAGTTTTAAGCTTTCCCCTAAGATTCAAAATATAAATCATTAAAAAGATCTTAACTATAGTGGGTAGTGCTTTCTAACCTCCCATACCACCATAAGAATGTTCCCTTGGAATGGGGAGGGGAGGGAGCAGAGGAAATCCTCACCAGAAAGGACAGGTGGGGTAGACCTAACATCACTGAGGCTGACGTGGGGATGTCAGGTGAGGGGACAAGGAAGAGCTCAGGCCTTAGCCAGAGCTCCCAGAGCTGTGACTCTGCAGAAGAAGCCCCTGACAGAAACCTCCCTAGAAGAAACAAATGACCAGTGCCCTGGAAAACTGGCTTCGGCCATCTCCCCTGTGGAAACCAAGACCAATCCCTGTTAAAGAGAGAAGTGATGACAACCAAGAGAATCTGCCTGGCAGAAGCATTCCCCCCTGCTCCTTACCAGTTACAGGGCAGAAAAAGGGGTGTAGGCCATTCCCAGTCACCAAGCTAGCCTGTGCTGGAGGGGGATGGGGGGAATGTGATGTTATGATGTTGAAGTTTCATAAATTAAGGTTTTCATCAAATAGGAGATGAAAATTTTATAAATGAGCAAGACAAATATAAGAACGTGAATAGGATTGTCTTAACTAAATACTTGTGGAGCTAGTTTGAGATATTAAGTTATCTGACTGTTAACAGCTGTAGATGGGGAACAGAGAGGGGGAGGGTGGGCCGAGAGAGCACAGTTAACAGCAACTTTTAGAAAAATACAAATTAGATTTTGCATATATACCCATGAGTTGAGCTTCTTCATTCCAAATTATTATGTTTACAAGCAATTTAATTTCTTTTCTGCCCTTGTCTGTTTTTTTCTTGGCATGTTATTTGTATCTATTGATTATTAAGGGTCTTTACAGACTTGGGAAATTAGCACTTGGTCATGTATTGGTAAAATATTTTTCCCAGTTTTTCATTGTGTATCCTCTATTTGTCATTAATGAATTTTTTCCTGAAGTATTTTTTATGTAATTAATTTGTCATTATTTTACCTGTGGATTCTGGAGTTTGTATCTGATCCAGCAAATAACTTTCCTTACCCTAAAATAATAGTAAAAATAGTTGTTAATTGTAATACTTTCTTCCCATGTTTGTCAATGCTGTTTTGAGAAACCTGAACAAACCTTTAAGACAGAGCATCCTCTGTTAAAGGCATTGCTTTAACAGCAATGACTCTTTAGTAACTTTTTCTTCCAGCACTTTTCCACTCATACTTGGGTATTTTTCTCCCTGTCAGTGATGTCCTGACTTGCTATGGATCACTGACATTTCAAGGTCTTCTTGAACCACTGTCATCTGCCTAATTGCTCCTAATTTCTCACTTTGCCATTTGAATACACTGGTTCGTACTCTATGCATGAACCCTTCTCGCAATCACCCTAAGTCTCTGTTCAAGAAGTGGCTTGGTCAGAAAGTCTATCCTATCTTCATTCCACCTGCAAGATTTGGTTTGATGTGAAGAACTCGGTCTGTTCCTAAAATTCAAGATCAGCAGCAGCCTCGGTGAACATACTGTTTTCTCATGTTTCTTGGGCTTAGACCTGCATTATATTTTCAATGCCATTTTGAAGATGAAAAACACCTTTCCATTCTACTTTCCAGAATTTTCATCTCCTGCTAGATAGGGATTATATTGTTGAAAGTCAGCAGTAGTTATTGTAAGATGTAAGGGATTAGCATTAACATAAATAGGACATGTTATGTCTTTCATCAGAGGATTTCTATTACGGTATTGCCAGCTTGCTCCACCTGTCTCTTGGGATTTCCCTGTGGGCTAAAGAATAATATTCTAAAGCACTATATAAGCCTCTCTAAGAAAGACTCAAAAACCATGTCATAATTACTGTCTCCTAAAGGTTTTTTTTCCTCTATTATGAATTCACTCATTAATTCAACAGATCTTTATTGAGCACCTACTATACAAGAGGCACTGGGGATAAAGTGTTATACAAAACTAAATCCCTGCTTTCATTGAGTGTACAGTTAACCAATATGTGCCACAGTGTTAGACAGTGATAGGCGCTATGAAAATAAAATCATGCTGAGTCAGGGGGTGAAGAACAGTAGGCATCAAGTCAGCAGGGATGACTTTTCTGAAGAGACAACATTGGAGGTGAGACCTGAATCAACTGAGGGAAAGAGCAATGTGGAGATCATAGGGCAAAGCATTCCAGGACTAGGAAACAGCAATGCAAAGTTCTTAGCAGGAATATGCCTGGTGTATTTAAGAAACAGCAAGTAGGCTAGTGTCACTGGAGAAGTATGAACAAGCCACATGGGTAGCGAAAGAATGGAGACACAGAGAGGATAGGGAAGATCCTATAAGCCAGGTGCCAGCCTTCAAGAGGACTATTTCGTATGATTAAAATAAAGAGATGATTAAAGTATGACTTCACAAATCACATTGATTGTTATACAAAGAGTTTTTTTTTTAGCACAAATCTCACAGGGAATGCTCTCAATAGATGAGGTATGTTAATCCCATAATGAATGAGTTCCAATTTCATTTAGAGTCTAATTCTCATAGTGTAGTTGCTCAGTTAGGATGGAAGCAGGCCTTTGTGGATGTAAAGTTTAATCAGTTTTGAGGCCTCCCTTTCTCTAAGAGGTTCTTGGGAGACCCAGCCTGACCAACACAGGGGAGATTCATGAAACATACAAGGTTCCTAAATGCTAGAGAGCAGTGACAGCATAGATGGGCAAGGCTTCAGGGCGTGGCTCAGGGGTTGACAGAGATTAGCTCTCCCACAGCCTGAACTGTCAAAGTTCTGTCAAAACTTTGGGTATATATGTGTTTTGGAGTCTAGTAGTTAAGGCCAATAATTCTCATATGTGGTCTGATAAGGTGTGACACATAACATTCTTGCAGGGAATGGGATTATACTCCATTCTTTTTTCTTTTTAAAAGTATTCCTCAGAGATCCTTGTTCTGATTGACTTCCATTTTAGAAGGCTCACTCTGGCTGCAGTGTGAGGAATTGGCTATAGAAAGGCAGGAATGGAAACAAGGAGACCAGTTAGGAGGGATAGGCCTGGCAAGAGATGATAGTGGCTTGGGCCAGGAATGCAGTACTGTACGGAGTGAGAGGTGGTCGGATTCTGGAGACAGTTTGAAGGGCTTGCATTGGGATGAGAGAAAACAAAAGAAGTCGAGGATGACACAGGCTTTCGGCATGAACCTATAAATAGTAATCATATCATGGAGATGGAGAACAGTCGGGGAGAATCCGTTTGGGGGCTAAATTAAAATTTTGGCTTTTAACACGTTAGTATTGAGAGGCCGATTAAACATCTAAGTAGAAATTTCAGGCAGACAGCAAAATGAGACTAGAAGGTTGAAGACATGGGTAGAGATAAAAATTGGGGCATATAAGAAGTATATAGGCTGGGTGCAGTGGCTCATGCCTATAATCCTAGCACTTTGGGAGGCCGAGGTGGGTGGATCACAAGGTCAGGAGTTCAAGACCAGCCTGGCCAAGATGGTGAACCCTTATCTCTACTAAATATACAAAAATTAGCCGGGTGTGGTGGTGGATGCCTGTAATCCCAGTTACTTGGGAGGCTAAGGCAGAGAATTGCTTAAACCCGGGAGGCAGAGGTTGCAGTGAGCCAAGATTGTGCCACTGTACTCCAGCCTGGGTGACAGAGGGAGACTCCATCTCAAAAAAAAAAAAAAAAAAAAAAAAGCATATAAAGCCGTGGGGCTGGATGAGAGCTCCAGGAAGAAAACACAGATTGAGAAGCCATCTGAGACCTATATCCTAGGTTTCTCTGGTGCTAGAGGTCAGGAAGGGAAAGAGGATGTAGCCAGAACTGGAAAAAAATAGCCAGTACTGCAGGGGAAAACCACACGATTTCCTGGAAACCAAGGAAAAAATAGGCACTTAAGGAGGAGGGAGGGGCCAGGCACAGTGGCTCATGCCTGTAATCTCAGCTTTGGGAGGTTGAGATGGGCGGATCACCTGAGGTCAGGAGTTTGAGATCAGCCTGGCCAAAATGGTGAAACACTGCCTCTACTAAAAATACAAAAATTAGCTGGGCGTGGTGGCACACAGCTGTAATCTCAGTTACTCAGGAAGCTGAGGCTAGAGAATCACTTGAACCTGGGATACAGAGGCTACAGTGAGCCAAGATCATGCCACTGCTCTCCAACCTGGGTGGCAGAGTAAGACTCCATCTCAAAAAAAAAAAAAAAAAAAAGAAAAGAAAAAAAGAAAGAGTTGGGGATAAACTATTTCAAAGGCTGCCAAGCAATTAAGTAGAATTAAACCTAAGGATTTTCCACTGCATTTGGCTCCTCTCCTCCCTGTTTCCTCCCATTCGATAGAATAGATTTGTCCCTAGTGGCTCCTAGGGCCAGTCTTCCCCAGGGAGACTACTATTGCCTATAGAATATTTTTTCCCTCTTCCCTACTCATAGACCCTACTTTTATCCAGAGTGCTCACGTATCCACCTCCTCTGAAGCTAGAAATAACCATATGGCACTGGCCTAGCCGGTGAGAAGTAAACAGAAGGCATAGAGTGCGGAATTTGGAAAGTTCTTTAAAAGGGACTCAGTGGGAATGAGAACTTGCTTCCCTTAGCTCATCCTTTTTGTTCTGCCTGGAACATGGATGTGACGACTGGAAATACATCCTGACAACAGGAAGACTATGGATACTTCCTAATGAAGGTGAGCAGGGAAGGTGGAAGGAACTTGAATTACTCCATCATGCTGTGGAGCCTCCAGGACAGTCCTGAACTATTTACCTTTTGATTCTTTTTTCATGGAAAAAAATACATATCCCTAATTTGTTTAAAATACTGCGATGCATTTGTTTCCTGTTTTGTGACAACTGAACATAATCCTAAGTGACAATGCTAGTTGTGTAGTCTTTACCCATGGCTCTCCTGGCCAAAGCACCCCTGTCATCCCACACAGGAGAAATAAGGTGGAGTTGGAAATGGCAGGCCATGATTCCTGGGCCATCTCTGCTAGTTCTATACCGTGGTGTGCCTTGGTCATGTTGCTTGAACAGTCTTTAACTTGGCTTTCTTTGTCTGTAAAATGGCTGCGTTAGAAGGGCCAACCTTTGACTTTCTTTTTTGACTTTACATTTTTTCCTTACAATTAATTCTTTTGTTGGTTGTCAGTGAATTGTTCCGCTCATGCTGCTTGAGCCTGGATGAAATCAAGACTGTAAAAATAAATAAATAAATAAATAAATAAAATCATGAACTACAATAAAAATAAGCTCCTACAAAACTTGATCTCCTAAAATGGAAAGCTTCATTCCTATTAGTGGCTGCCTGGTAAAGCAAGAAAACACAAAAGCAAAATTTTTGATCTTAAGTGAAAAGTAGGCTTGACACATTTAAAGGCCTAAATTTGAATTACAAAGTCAAAAACCATTTCAACATTCTGGGTAACTTGCACAAATGTGGGTTCAAATAAGACTTTAGCCGTAGCTGCTGGAGACACTGGTGGAAATCCCCAGTCCCCTAGACAGTGGGCTGGCAGAATCATGCAGGTCAACATGGATGAGAACTGACTGCCTGGCTCAAGACTGATGTCTCAGGTCAGTGAGGCTAGCTTTGGAACGCAGGCAGAGGGGGTGTGTGTGTGTTTTGTAGAGGGTTAAAGGTAGGCAAAGGAGAAATGAAAAGTCTAAGAGGAGGAAAGAAAGGGGTAAGTGTTGCCTCTCAAAGAGAATGACTTTCAATGTGGTATCTACAAACACTGACAGTTACATCTAAAATGCCAGCACAGAATGTGCTGGTTAAGAGTAGTGTAAATTCAGGGTCCAGTGATTTTCCTGCTGGAAACCCTCCAAAGTAATTTGAGACACAGAGGAAGAACAGTCCTGGCCTGGGCAGAACTGCTTATGTCAATGTCAATGTTTGTATTTGCATGACCGAAAACACACGCATGGCAGGTTAGTCATGCTCAGAGCTATTATCTGATCCAGCCCTGTTATTTTCACACTGTGAAAGAGAAGGCTTCCAGAACAAGTTTGTTAGAGTGAAACGCTTAAAGTTGGTTGACAACTTCAGTGGGGCCACTTGTGTAGGAGCCCAGTCAGTTTGATCAATGTAGCTGAGTTGGCTCTGGGCTCTGTCATAGCCCCAGCTGGGTTCTGTTTACCATTTACTTTTGTGGGATATCAGCAAATGCCTCCCAAAAATATGAAGGAATGTTGAGCTGAAGGCCATTAACAAGAAATGGATACAGGCACACTCTCTGCCTTTCCTCTTTTTTCCTAAAAGCAGAACATAGATTTATAAAGATATATATATANGGTCCTTCGACCTGAAAATGTACCAGAAGAATCTACATTAACAAGCCTTGGTAACTAACATTTATCTGTCATTTATATGCCTTTCCACCAGTTGCTGCCCCTAGAGTCTCAAGGTCTTTTTCTTTTGTTTTGTCACTTCTCTAAAATGTTACTGTTCTTTGCTGAAAATGCTATATAAGCTGGAATTCAAAGCCACCTCTTAGAGAACTACTCCCTCTCTAGGTGTCTCAAATGTATATATGAAATATACATGTTAATAAACTTCTGTTTGTTTTTCTCTTCTTAATTTGTCTTTTGTAACAGGGATCAGTTTCAATAAGAACCTACTAGGGGTTATTATTTTTACCCTACAGTTCAAACATTGTGGTTTTTTGAAACAACGATGTTGTACCTTACTGGGCTTTTTCTTATCATTAGAGTAGGAATGGTGGGCTCTTGGGTCTTCCTATATCTGGTAAAGGAGAGCCACGTGGTTATGGTTCAGTCCCAAGCAATATCATGGAGTCCCCGGGACAGGGCAGCTTGCAGGCATGCTCTGTGGGTTCATGGTTGGGAGCTTGTGACAGCTTTTCTTGTCAAACCCTGCCCAGAGCTGTTTCCACTTGGAAAAAGAGGCCCCAGGAGGCAGTGTCTTAGCTCAAAGGCATAACTGGTCAATCTATTGGAAGGACTTCAGATAAGTGGCAAGTAGATGGAATAGATATTTTAAGGTCACAGAGGACTTGCCAATTCCTTTATATCAGAGAACTGATGGGGTTTGGGACAGGCTACCCCCCCAAAATATGACACCTTGTGCCAGTTTACCATTAGATCATGCCACTCCTTCATTCTATCACATTTCCTCACCACTATCTACACTTCCTCAAACCTACCATAAAATACACTCAGATTTAATAAAACTTATACTCAGCTTTAGTAAAACTCACATTAAATAAATGTGTATGCTTTTTTCCTGGTATAGGGGTCTCAGCCATGAACCTAGGGTGAGCAGAGAAAAAGGTACTTGTCTTCTCCTATAGAAACTGGAATCTGCTTCATTTCTATGTCTGAACTTTGTACCAGCTGCTGATGTCTACCCTGGGCTCAGATAAATAGGTAAAGGGACTAGAGACAATGGGAGAGAGGGAAAGGATGACACTGACAGTTACATCTAAAATGCCAGCACAGAATGTGCTGGTTAAGAGTAGTGTCAATTCAGGGTCCAGTGATTTTCCTGCTGGAAACCCTCCAAAGTAATTTGAGACACAGAGGAAGAACAGTCCTGGCCCGGGCAGAACTGCTTATGTCAATGTCAATGTTTGTATTTGCATGACCGAAAACACACGCCCTACTGGGAGAAGAATGAGGCAGTAATGTTTCAGATCACTGCCATCAAACATAGACCTGAAGATCCTACCCTTCTCCCATCCTATCCCCCGCTGCTAACTGAGAATTTTTTCATTCACCTATTCAACTGATACAGATTCGTTGGAGCATCTGTTATACACAAGACACCATACTAAATTCTAGGATATAGTGAGCAAGACATATAAGGCACTTGCTTTCAGAAGAGATAGTAAAAAGTAAATAAATAAACATTGTGGTAGAGTCACTGCAGGGAGTGTAAATCTTATCTTTTTTTGAGACAGGGCCTTGCTCTGTTGCCTAGGCTGGAGTGCAGTAGCACAATTATAGCTCACTGCAGCCTTGACCTTCCAGGTTCAAGCAATCTTCCCACATCAGTCACCCAAGTAACTGGGGCCACAGGCGTGCACCACCATGCCCAGCTAATTTTTGTATTTTTACTAGAGACGGGGTCTCCCTATGTTGCCCAGGCTGGTCTCAAACTCCTGGGTTCAAGTGATTCTCCCACCTCAGCCTCCTAAAATGCTGGAATTACAGGTGTGAGCCCCTGTGCCCAACCAGGGGAGCTAATCTAGATAGGGAGGTCAGGAAAACTCATCACATTTGAGCTGAGACCTGAGAGGTGAAGACTGACCAGTCATGCAAAGAGCTGTGGAAGGGCTTTCCAGGGTGAGGCAAGAGCAAGTACAAACACTTTGATGTGGGAAAGAGCCTTGACTGTGGAGGGAGAGAAAGGTTGCCAGTGTGGCTGGAGTTCACGGGAGCTGAGCAGGAGGCATATGAAAGATTCAGGTAGGCAGCAGGAGCCAGGTCACACTGAGCCTTGTCTTGCAGGTTTTATGAGAGGCCATGGAATGATTGATTGTAGGAGAGGGACTCAATATAATTTAGATGAACAAAGGCCACAGTGGTAGCTGTGGGAGAATGTATTGTGTATTGGTCCTGGAGGGAGGAGACTGGAGCATAATGCTGGAAACTGAGGAATTCCTCCCTCAGCCTTGCTCTGTGGGGCTTCAACAGCTGAGGAGAAAATCAAAGATTGGGGAAGCATACATTCTTTTCTTCCCCAACCAGAATTCTCTCCCTAGTTCCCAAAGATCTTGAAGGCATTTGATTTTCCTCAGTGGTTATTGTGTCTTTTCTGCTGGGGAGAGGTGCCCACATTCTTGTCATTGTCTGTTGACCACCATCTGCTGCTGTCTGGACACTCATAACTCTGCTCCTTCCATGGCTGCTACTTTCTGTCCAACTGCTGCCAAGACTGTCTAGGGATGGGAGTGCTGGGATGGATCTTACCTCATGATTGGAGAGATTTCCCTTGACAAGACTGTCTCAGACTCAGGCCAGAGGGTGCTTTAAGGTCATTACTAGTTGCCATATGGAACACCTCTTTCAGTGTTCTGCTGTTCGGTTGTCCTGTCTCCAGTTCTTTGAGTGGCTCCAACCCAAGCCACCTTCTACCTCCTTCTAACAACCAACACCCTGCAGTTACCTCAGCAAGTATCATATTCCACTCACTTATTCCCATCCTGCTGTCAACCTGATCCAGTGTGATGCTGATCTGAGACCCTGTGGACTTGACTTTTATCCTTGGAAACGACCATTTGTGAAGGGTGTTTCTGCTGTTTGAACATCACCTTTTCCCACTGACCCCTGACTTTGTCTGTCCCTCCCATCTCTGACACTAAAAGAGCTTACAGCTGATTCCTCTAATTGGCCCCTGATTCCCTGTGAGAAAGGCTTGACGACTGCCTTGGATGCATCCTCTGCCCGGGTGAGTGACCCCACCCTCCTGGAATCTGACCATCTAATCTAAAGTTGTTTTTGCCTTTTCTCCCAGGAGTCTGAGAATGTCCTCAAACCAACTGGACTTGCAGTTGGCCCTGATATTCTAGAATTTCCGGGCAGAAATGAAAATTAGATCTAAGCTGTGACCTTCATTTCACACACATAAAAAGAAAGTGTGAGGACCTGTGACTTGTGAAAGCAGCCTCATTTCTTCACAGTCATTTTCCAAATACCACTAATTGCCCTACGCTTTCAACACAAACACAGAGTATTACTCAAACTGCCACGGAAATGAATGAGTAGAGAGTACCACACCTGGGTCACTAGCACATCTTGAATGACAAGGTTTCTCTTCTGCTCTCTTGACATCCTACCCTTGGAAGTGACAAAATTGGAGTAGACACTGGCTCAGGGATTGTGTCCTCCCTATCTGCCCTCCACATGGAGCCTATCTTCTAAATTTCCAGCACTTTCTTCCTTGCTACCTGAAAGAATATAACCAATAATATGAGTAAAAAGAACCAGACTCAGTAGAAGCAAACACGACTATCTTGCTCTTTACAAAGCCAAATGGTTGATAGACTTCCCTGTATGTGGGAGAGAGAAAGGAAATTCTGACCCAAATAAGTTAGACCTTTTCTGTAGGATGGCAGAAGCAGCTGAGATTCCAAGCACATAGTTTTTTGTTTTTGATTTTGGAAAGTTAAAGAAGAGTCAGTTAATAATTGGAAGGGAACATGAGGAAATTGAGAATAGAAAACCACATGGATAAAGTTAAAACAAATCCCAAATCTATCCAAAATACACCCCCGCAATATCCTGTTGCCATGAGAAAATGAATGTAATGAGTGTTTCAGTATATAGTCTATGTATGATGTTGTTGTAAAGATGTTTTAATATGTTAGGAGGCATTTTACTCTCTTCTTGTTTGGGTCACTGAAGTAACTGTGAATGGCAACGTGGTGCATAAAGGCAGTGTGAACAGGGCACTGAGCCCACAGCAAGAAGATGGGGATTGTGTAACGTGTGAGGACAAAAGGCCACATTGGTCTCTAACCAATAATATAGGTTAGATATTATGTAGGAGGAAGACAAAGACCTAGAGACTGTGCTGTGTTCTGAGCAGTGAGCAACTGAAGATGTGCCCCATTCCAGAGATAACACTGATACATTTGTGATATTCAGGGAACTAAAACTGGTCTTATGCCACGGCAATCCTTGTCTCTTACAGGGCATTCCTTCTCAGGGAACATCCAACCTACTCCCACACAAAAAAGGCTTTTGGCCCCTCACTCTACATCCAGGTGGAACGGGCAAAAAACACTTGGTGGGCCACCCATGGCCACTGTCACCAATTACATTAATTCTTACAAAGGCACTTGAGTTCCATCAGTTTTTTCCCTAATATATTGATGTGCTGTCATTCTCTAACCCAATTCTTAAGGGGTCTGAAATTATTGATGAATTAGAAGAAATTACATTGTGAAAATAACAGATGAGATTCAGTATTAACATGAAGTAGAAATGGTGTTTTACAAGTATCAGTCAATGATAATTGCAAAACAATTCTTACATCATGCATGGAAATGGGTATAAATCCTAGTGAAACTTATCTTGGATACCTCTACAGTTACAGTCTGCAACTTGAGAACACAGAACTGAAGAGGGCTTATTTGGATCTTAAGATTGTGGAAAAGAAAGTTAAGATTTTGATGAAGTGTAGATTTAAAATTCTAAGCCACTTGGTTCTAGGTCATATTCAAGGTCTAGGTTACACATTCAAGAGACTCCTTGAACAACTCTTGAATTTCAACTCTGCTTTAAAGGACTCTCTGTTAAACAGTCCAAAAGCAAAAGCAGTATTGCAAGTAGCTACTGCTATCTGATGCATATTTCTAATATATTTCCTATATGAAAAGAAGTTGAGTTTCTGTTTCGGTAATTTGGCTGGCCGGCGTCAACCAAACCCACAGGTTTGACTCATGGCTGATCTACCTTTTTGGATACCTGTATCCCAGGAATGAACTGGAGCCAAAAAGGCTGGAAGTTATTGTTTCTTCACTATTAGACTCTGAGGATTTAACAAACCACAGAATGGTCAGCACCCTAAGATTGGACCAGAACTGACCAGCCTTTGGGAGTGGGCTCTGTGTGAAGGATCCTACCTGGTCAGTTACCCCATTCCCAGCCACCCTGACCAATAACCTTGGCAGTTAAAACAATAGCAACCTATTCATTGAAGTTAGAACTGGTTTGGGGTAGTTACTTTACTATACAATTAGCTGTGTGACTAGTTAGATTAACTCACTAACATGACTAGCTAAAAATGACTAGGAGCAAATCATTTTAACTTCAGGAACTAAGTTCTGATATTTGTAAAATGAAAGCCTTGGACTCAGTAACAATTAATAAACTATAAACTTCTATTAAGATTTATGGTAAGAAACATAAACTTTATACAATGTAGGATATTAACCATTAGGGGAAAAAGTCTAGGTCTTATTCATCTAAAACTCTCTATTTCTTAAGTGATTCTAAGTCAATCTTGGAGTTATAAAGATGCCTAACTAACTGATAGAGCAACTTTTTTGGATTTCCTTAATAATAGGGAATACACATACTTCATGAAAACCCCCAATACTGTTTACGTTAGAATAAAATTTAAGTATTGGACAAAAGAGTTTAGATTATAAGAAGAATTCATTTAAATAGCACCTGACATTCCCTAACAACAGTGGTTTTATGAAATATTGTAATTGATTTGCCACCTATGTGTGGATCTATCCTAAATTGACTCCTTTAGTATGCAGGTTCGTTGGGGATGCAACATCTTTTACTTCTTTTTCAGTCCCAGCAACAGCTAATTCAATACTCTAAATATAGTCAGCCTCCAACACAAATTTAATTATTGACTGAATCTAGGCTGTCAGGGGAAAAAAAGATTTGCTACTTGTTTGGACATGTCCCTCTGATTAAATGCCACTTTTGCCTTAGCAGCTAATCAGTCAGTAGACCAAGTGTGGTGCATTTTTGATCTTCCCCCTTAAAGAAGGTCAGCAGCTGAAAATGAGATCTGGAGTGATTACATTAGAAGGATTTTCATGTGTACTCCGTCAGGGAGATTAAATGTCCAGGTGCCTCCCACATTTCCTTTTAGGACTTGTTCTTAGTCTTAATACTTCAAGAGCTCAACAGCAGCACTGACACCCAAAATGTTCATTGTCAATTCCCGATTACATTCTCAAAAGGTAACTGTTACATATTGCATTAGAGTTCTCCAGCTAAACAGAACTAGTAGGATGGAGAGAAAGGGCGAGTGAGAGGAGGAGGGAGAGAGGGGAGAGGGAGAAGGAAGGGAAGCGGGAAAGGGAAGCTGGTAAATCTAAAATTTGTAGGGCAGGTGGGCAGACTGGAGACCCAGAGAAGAGCTGATGTTGCAACTTAAGTGGGAAGGAAGATAGGAGGCAGAATTCCTTCTTCCTCAGGGGACTTCAGTGGCTTCTCTTAAGGCCTTCAATTGTTTAGATGAGGCCCACCCACACCACAAAATGTAATCGGCTTTACTCAAAGTCTGCTGATTGAAATATCCCTCAGATCTAAAAAACATCTTTACAGCAACATCTAGACCAATGTTTGACCAAACATCTGGGCACTGAAATCTGGGTAAGGTGACACGAGGAATTAACTGTCATACATATCAAAATGGGACATTTTCATCATTCCAGTTACCTTCTGAAAGTTCTCTGATTTCTTTCATTATTTAAAATATTCTCCAAGTAACAAATAGTTCACCATTGCTGATAATTCTTTTCTTTTTTTTTCTCTTTTTTAAGACAGGGTCTCACTTTGTCACCCAGGCTAGAGTGCAGTGACGTGATCATAGCTCACTGCTGCCTTGAACTCCTGAGTGCAAAGGATCCTCCCACCTCAGTCTCCCAAGTAGTTGGGACTGTAGGAGTATGCCCCATGCCCAGCTAATTTAAAAGAATTTTTTTTTTGTAAAGACAAGGTCTCACCATCTTGCCCAGGCTGGTCTCAAACTCCAGAGGTCAAGCAATCCTCCCAAAGTGTTAGGATGTTAGGATTATAGGCATGAGCCACTGCACCTGGCCATGATTTTCTAATTACAGAAAGAAACTTTCTGTGGTCTTTCACTGCCTCATTCCACTAATCCTACTTCAGATTTTGTTCATTTTCTCCATAACTATTATACATTGGTGCTTAGGAGACATAGAAGAAGAGACATGGGTTTCCACCCTCAAAAAGCCTAGCGGGAGAAGAATATGCAGATGATTGCAGTGATATGGGGTTGCTGCTCAGGTATTTGATAGAACAGTAGAGGAAGTAAAATTTAATAAGCTTATTAGCATGTAGGTGGTGCTTGCATACACAAGCCCTGTTTGTTTTCTCCATGGGCTACACATACCCTCATTGTATGATGGTTAGAAATATGATTTCCCCAGGAGCTGAGTCTAAGGGCATCTGACCATAAAGGTTTTATAAACAAACTTATTATCTCAACCCCATCACCCCAATATACACTCAGCTGAATTAGTTTAGTCTCTCAGTAACACGTGTTGCCCAAAGAGATGAAATTTACCTAAATGTCAACTTCTCTTTACTTCCGCTTACAACTTTACATTTCTCTTCTAACATTTTGTTCATTGAACTCCAGATTTTAAAATAGACTCTATAGCTACATCTGTAGTTGATGGAGCTGAGTCTGAGGATGGAGTGGACAAGAGTGCTGACCTGTGTCACTGAAACCAAAGCAAAGCCTCTTTTCTCACAGCACCATGGGGATGTGATTAGACAGCTCTGGCACTAGCTCCTCAGAGCCAGCAAGGTATTAAACAAGCCCAGACTTTTCACTAAGCCTTTGTCCCCCAGGCACCGCTGAGAAACCACTGCCAACAGGAATTGAATTCTAGGAACCAGCATGCCAAGAAACACACCTCCTGGAATTTTGAGCATTTGACAGAGGTTCTGGCAAGCCCTCCTTCTTCTTATTGATATTAGTAGTAGGGAGGGGCCAGAGGGGCTCATGGATAGAGACTGGAAATTTTCAAAATGTCCAGTTCTAGACCACAGATAGCACCTTCTGTTTTCTAGACCTGAGAGCTAATACCATCAATGGAATAAGGAAAAAAATCTGGGTTTTGCCCCTTCCAGATTTAAGAGGGTCCTGTCCTGTTCCAACCCAAAAACCTCCTGCCACTTCTCTTTCCATGTTTTTTTTCTTTACTCCCCAGGTATGAGCCCCATCTATTGTCTCAGACCAAGATACAAAGGTGGAGAAATCCTGCATTCTGCCCAAAGGGTGAAGGGCTCTGGGTTGTAGATGGTGCTGTTGTCAGTAGGCTGCTTCATGTTCTTGACCCACATGAAAGCATTTGAGAGTGAGTCCAAAGTCAGAGCAGGCAAAGACATTTATTGGAAAGTGAAAGGACGCTGTGCAAGCTAGGTCAAACTGGGTTCCTTGAGAATGAGACAGCCCCCTCTGACATTAGGAAATCCCCTTTATGGGAAGCTTATGTGATTACTCAAAAAGGGTGGGAATGAGCCTGGCTGTTGGCTTAAGCATGTTGCAGGTTGTCTCCTGGGTGTGCATGTGCAATTGCTGTTACATGCTATGACATATATGGCATGTCTTATTAGCATCTTAATTCTCTACCCAGGGGTGTGTTTTTTACTATTATAATGAGCACAGGTCAACCCAAGGACACTAATCATGGGTTTCTGTGCTTGTGAAAATTTGGGGATTTTTTCCCTTTTGCTCTTCATCCTCTCTGCTGCAGGATGTTCTAACCAAAACCGCACATGCAGTTTGTGCACTCTCAAACAGTTTGTTTTCTCCGCCTGTTTGGCAAGTTTGTTTCCCTTCAAGTGGGGTTATGACCATCTTTTCTAACCTATCTCTGTGCCAGATATGTCTGTAATTCCTTTCTGAAGTATTGGAGGAAGGAAACAGAACTAAGTTTCTTGATTATCCACATCACATGCTTAAAATTCCAATGCGCCATTAGATCCTAGAATAGGTCAGAGTGAGAGTTCCTAGGAAAATGGAATAATTAAGCAGCAAAGCCCAGGCATATGCCATTTAATAAAGCTACAAAAAATCCTAAGATTCTGAAAGTAGAAGAAAAATGATTGGCATAAGACTTACTCTCCTGCTTTTTAAAATGATCCTCACATTTTAAATATATTCTGAAATTAAATGTTTCAATGACTTCTGCATATTAACCATCAGTCTGGGGCAAATTTTGTGCTTCTTTTCCCATGTTTTGTCCTCTCAGCTCCTGAGAGCAATGACATTGGCTCAAGTATTTGAAAAATCACTGAAATTAAGAAATGTCAGTCCCCCCTATCCTTCAGTAGGCAAATAAGAAATATAGGATCAGATCCATCTCTCCCCATAGGCACATCTCGTGAGAATCATAATCAGAAGGATGCTTCCAGAGTCTTTAGTCTGAGCAAGGGGTCCTAGTAGGGTGATGGAAGTGTCCACTGGCGTCGGTCTGTGACAGCCTGATGTCTCTGTCCACAGCAGGGATGAATCTGGACACCAGATGGGGCTGTGACCTGGTATGCCCCATCCTCCTCCGCCAGAACAGGATGGGTGCCACCATATGCAGTTTTAAAGTAAATTGAAAACCAGTTAGTCTTACAAATATTTGAGAATTGTGAACTATCTCTTGAATCAACATAATTTTGCAAAGCCATAGTTAACAGGATTGAGTTGCTGTACAAGTGCTTCTCACTGGTCCAGAATCAATTTGTGTCCAAAATGCTGCTTGATGTTGATGGAGGAGACAGCATTTCATTAGACCAGAAGGAAATGCTGCGGGTAGTATCATGTATATGTAGATTTAAATCATAAGAATTAGAGAAAGATGAAATAGGAAAAATTGATATGGGAAAAAATAGAATTAGAAGGAGGTGAGAGGCAGGAGAGGGAAGCAAATATGTTTTTTAAGAGGATCTGTTTTTGTTGGAGGTATAAATAGCCTCCCAAAACTATGCCTGTGACCACAGGTTCCTGACAACTGGTTAGGCAACACAAGCATCTGAGCGGAGAAACAAGCCATGTATCCTAATCTGAGATTAACTGAACAGTAATGCCTTAGGCAAGTTACTTACTTTCTGTGTATTTTTCATCCATAATCCCAAGATAACAAATATTTGCAATGTAGAATGAAAATAAAGTTCTAGATTTTGTGGCTTACCATGATGGTAACCAGCCAAAATTAATAGTTGTGATTTTCTCAGCTCTACTCTTTCTTCTCCTTTTTTCTTTCCCATTAGGTTTTGAAAACTACCCATTTATTTTTCTTAGTAACACCAAAAACTTAATTTCAAATTGGAGTCAACCCCTAAAGCAAGCCAACCAATAACCAACAAAATATACCAGAATTGTTCAGAATATGTCATAACATTCATTTATGAATTTCTTCAGGCTCAAGCATTTTGGACAAAGAATTTGGAAGCAAATTATATTAATAAGTACTATGTCCTAGGTTATATATCCACAGCCTGACTTGGGTTTAGTCCAACCTTGCTAGATAGGTGTTATTTATCTCATTTCACACATAAAGAAAGCATTTTGGTGGGCTTAATGGCCTGCATTCTTATTGCTAGTAAGTGTTGGAATTGTGACCCAAACCCACATCTGTCTAACTTGCACCTTCTTTCTGTGTCAAACCTTCTTAATCCCTGATACCACTTCCCAATGGGAAGGAGTATTCTTTGAAGAATCGATTTGGGAACTTCCTTAGAAAAATGTAATAACTTCCGGTAAACTTGCTCTTAAGAGACATGTATTATATGATTAACAGGTTGGACTTACTAGTTATGTGATCTAGGGCAAATTTCTTAACTGCACCTAAGTTTCCTCATCTGTAAAATTAGGTTAATAATGGTAACCTCACAACAACAAATGAAGCAATAAAACAGAATAGAACATTCAGAAATATACTACCCATGTCTGCTCACCTCTTTTGGGACAGTCACTTCAATAAATGGGACTCAGTTAACTGGATAGCAATATGGAAAAAAAATCACTTAATCTCTACTTTACACCATACCTCAAAGTCAATTCCAAATGGATTGAAGATTTAAATATGAAATACAAAGCAATAAAGTTTTTAACAAGAAAATATTTAATACCTTAGAATAAGCAAATATTTCTGATTTCTTATTTATTTATTTTTTTATTTTATATTCAGAAGTTACATGTGCTTGCTTGTTGCATGAGAATGTTGTGTACTGTTGGGATTGGGCTTCTAATATACCCATTAGCCAAATAGCGAACATTGTACCCAATAGGTAATTTTTCAACCCTCATTTCCCTCCCACACTCCCCACTTTTGGAGTCACTAGGTCTATTGTTTTCATCTTTATGTCCATGTGTACCCATTGTTTAGCTCTCATTTATAAGTGAGAACCTGTGGTATTTGGTTTTCTGTTTCTGAGTTAGGATAATTGCCTTAAACTCACCATCTTACTGCAAAGGATGTGATTTCATTCTTTGTATGGCTGCAGAGTATTCCATGGTGTACATCTAGCACATGTTCTTTACCCAGTCAGCTATCAATGGATACTTAAGTTGATTCCAGGACTTTGCTATTGTGAATAATGCAATGATGAACATATGAGTACAGGTGTCTTTTTGATGTAATAATTTCTTTTCCTTTGGGTAGATACCCAGTAGTGGATTTTTAGTTCTTTGAGAAATCTCCATACTTTTTTCCATGGGGATGAACTAATTTATATTCCCACCAACAATATATAAGTATTTCCTTTTCTCTGCATCCGTGCCAGCATCTGTTGTTTTTTGACTTTTTAGTAATAGCCATTCTGACTGGTATAAGATGATATCTCATTGTGGTTTTCATTTGCATTTCTCTGATGGCTAGTGATGTTGAGCACTTTTTCATATTTGTTGGCTTCTTTTAAGTAAACATTTCTTTTTTTCCCAACTTTTATTTCAGGTTCTGGGGTACATGTGCAGGTGTGTTACATGGATAAATTGCATGTCTCTGGGATTTCGTGTACAAATGATCCTGTCATGCAGGTAGTGAGCATAGTACCCAATAGTTTTCCAACCCTTGCCCCCCTCCCTACCTCCTCACTCTAGTAGTCCACTGTGTCTGTTGTTCTCATCTTTGCATCTGTGTGTTTTCAATCTGTACTCAATCTGTAGCTCCCACTTAGAGGTAAGAACATGTGGTATTTGGTTTTCTGTTCCTGTGTTAATTCACTAAAAGAATGGCCTCCATCTGCATCCATGTTTCTATAAACAATAAGGTTTCATTCTTTTTTATGACTGCATAGTATTCATGGTATACATGTATCACATTTTCTTTATCCAGTCCATCATTGATTCCACCTAAGTTGATTCCTTCTTTGCTATTGTGAATAGTGCTGTGATGAACTTGCAAGTGCACGTGTCTTTTTGGTAGAACAATTTTTTAAATATATGCCCAGTAATGGAGTTGCTGGGTTGAATGGTAGTTCTAAGTTCTTTGAGAAATCTCCAAACTGCTTTCTGTAGTGGTTGAACTAATTTACATTACCATCAATAGTGTATAAGTATTCCCTTTTCTCTGCAACCTCACCAATGTCTGCTATTTTTTGACTTTTTCATAATAACCATTCTGACTGGCTATTGGTGTGAGATGGTATCTCATTGAGGTTTTGCTTTTAAGCAAAGATTTCTTATTCTTAAACAGAAGAGGAAAGTGCTATAATACAGGAAAAAACTGACAAATAGCTCTATAACATAAATAAGACTATAAGATTAAGATCATGAAAGGCATGTTAGCAGACTGAACAGGTAATCCACAGAATAGAAGAGGATTTTTGCAATATATATATATAAATGTTTCAAATCCAAAGTCTATAGCACTGTTTAAAAGCATACTGTTATGAAAATTAAATAAGTTAAGGCAAGTTTAGAGTAGCATTTGGCACATAATATGCATTCACTCTATATGTGCTATTATTATTATTATTAATCAGAACAAAGGTCTAGGACCCTCCTGTTTTGAATTTCTGTTATATTGCCAGCCTTTGTGTGTCAGGTTTTTGGTTTGGAAAACATAATCCTATAGTAACAAGACACCAGGAAGGCAAATCTATAGACTAGAATTCAAAATACAGGATTGATTTAACAACAGGATTTGTTTTCCTGATTTAACAACAGGAAAAATAACATGTTTTTGCAATATTTCAGTATTTATTATTGCTACCTACCTCTATGTGCTGACAAGGTGTAAAGTAAGGAGTTATGTTAAAATCTGAATTCAGCTCAAAGAGCAAAGCATAAGGACCTCATGTCTACTCCTGCATCCTTTCCACTGGCATCACGACCGTCTCCCAGATCTCTCGGTCCTATAGGACCTCCAAGCCCCACAGAGCCTGCCATCCAGGAGGCTCTTCCATGAGGCCTCACCCTGAAGCCAGTCTGAAACTGACTGCTTTCAGAGGCACCAGAGTCTCCCCACACACTTTATATTTGACATATCCTAAGTATCTCTGGAAGGAGGACCCCTAAGTTCTTATATCCACCAAAGGTCTTCGAGAACTGATTCTCTTATAGTCTTGTTCTAGTCTTGCAGCCCTCATAAGCCATCTGCTATTGTCAGCACCCTCTGCTCCAAGTACTTCCTTAACTCAAATGACTTCCATTTCTATGTGAAAACTCCTCCAGAATGCTACCTTCTTGAGCTCATGATCACTCTTTGCTCTTCAGCTACCCACTCTCATGGCCTTGTCTTAAATTTTGTCATCACCTGATGAGCAACTGTTCCTCTGAAGTAATAAATTTAGGCATCCCACTCTTAAACCACAAGCTCATATTCTTCCAATTGTCTATTACTCATCCATCCAAAATTTATATATTAAAGTCCTAAGTCCTAGTACCTCAGAATGTGACTATATTTGGAGATAAAGCCTTTAAAGATGTAAATTAAGATAAAATAAGGTCACACAGGTAGGTCCTAATCCAATATGATGGGTGTCCTTATAAGAAGAGGACATTAGGAGATAGACATGTGTGTGGACAGAGACTGTGTGAGGACACAGTGATAAGGCAGCTCTGCCAGCCAGAGGGGCACCTTAGAAGAAGGTAAACTTGCTGACCTTTGATCTTGAACTTCTGGCATCCAGAATTTTGAGAAAATAAATTTCTGTTGTTTAAGCCACCCACCCTGTAGTATTTGTTATAGCAGATTTAGCAAACTAATAAAACCACCTTCCATAGTTCCTTCTCTTTCAGTCTGATTTGTGTTCCATGATGCATGCACCACTCTTTCTGCTTTCTTGTTCCATCGTCCTTCCAGTTTGCTGGCTGGGCAAAATCTTAACCTCACATGAACATAACATTTGATCTTGTCTAGGCCTGCATTTAAGCAGCTGAATGTGGTTGGAGAAAATCACAACAGCACGTTAAATGATGAAACGTTAAAGTCATATCTGAAATCTCAACCAGACATGCTACTTCCCTGGTTAGGTTTCTTTCCCTATGCACAGACATCCTACCCTTCCTCCTCTTCTCTTGCTCTTGACAAATTATCTTGCCTCCTTCTTCTCAATGAAAAAGAAGCCATCATACAACAATTTACTCAACCTCCTACCATCAAATCAACGCATGGCTCTGCTCTACACCCATCTTCTCTTCCTTCCCACATGTAACAAAAGCGGTATTTCAGGCTAACCCTTCCACTTCTGCTGTAGATCACATGCTTTTCCTCTACCTCAGGAACTTGCTTCTTTTGATGATCCCCTCTCTCCCACATCTTCAACCTCTTCCTCTATGCAACTCCTTCTGAGCATCATTTAAATATGAGCAAGTCTATTTCAATAAAATCAAATCTAAAATCTAACCCTCATTCCATGTGGTACATTGATTGCAAAAAATGGCCCCAATTTTTTTTTAAAATAATTTCAACCTTTATTTATTTTATTTTTAATTTTCATGGGGACATAGTAGGTGTATATATTTATGGGGTACATGAGATATTTTGATACAGGCATACAATGTGTAATAATTACAACAGGGTAAATGGGGTATCCTCAACTTTTATTTTGGACTTGGGGTACATGCGCAGCTTTGTTAGATGGGTATATTGTGTGATGCTGAGGTTTGGCATATGAATGATTCTGTCACTCCCGTAATGAGCATAGTACCCAATAGTAGTATTTTACCCCTTGGCCCCTCCCCACCCACACTAGTAGTCCCCAGTGTCTATTGTTCCCATCTTTATTTCCATGTGTACCCAAATGTTTAGCTCCTATTTCCAAGGAAGAACATGCAGTATTTGGTTTTCCATTCCTACATTAATTTGCTTAGGGTGATGGCCTCCAGCTGCATCCATGCTTCTGCCAAGGACATGATTTTGTTCTTTTTATGGCTTCATTGTATTCCGTGGTATGTATGTACCACATTTTCTTGATTATCCAATCCACTGTAGATGGACACCTAATAGATTCCATGTCTTTGCTATTGTGAATAGTGCTGCAATGAACATATGAGTGCGTGTGCCTTTTTTATACAGTGATTTATTTGCCTTTGGATATATACCGAGTAATGGAATTGCTGAGGCAAATGGTAGTTCTGTTTTAGTTCCTTGAGAAATCACAGTGGTTGAACTGATTTACATTTCCACAAGCAGTGTATAAGCATTCCCTTTTCTCCATAGCTTCACCAGCATCTGTTGTTTTTTGTCATTTTAATAATAGTTATTCTGACTTGTGTGAGATGGTATCTCATTAGTTTTGATTTGCATTTCTCTGATGATCAGTGATGTTGAGCATTTTTTCAAATGTTTGTTGACCACGTGTATGCCTTCTTTTGAGAAGTGTCTGTTCATTTCCTTTGCCCATTTTTTAACTTGTTTTTTGCTTTTTAAGTTCCTTATAGATTCTGGATATTAGAACTTTGTTAGATGCCTAGTTTGCAAGTATTTTCTCCCATTCTGTAGGTTTCTGTTTACTCTGGTAATAGTTTATTTTGCTGGGCAGAAGCTCTTTAATTAGGTTCCACTTGTCAATTTTCATTTTTGTTGTAATTGCTTTTGAGGACTTAGTCATAAATTCTTTGCCAAGGCCAAGGTCCAGAATGGTCTTTCCTTGGTTTTCTTCTAGGATTTTTATAGTTTGAGGTCTTACATTTAAATCTATCTTGAATTAATTTTTATATATGGTGAAAGGTAAGGGTCCAGTTTTATTCTTCTGCATATTCTTCAGTTTTATTCTTCTGGCTAACCAGTTATTCAAGCATCATTTATTGAATATGGAGTCCTTTCCCCCTAGTTTATTTTTGTTGATTTTGTTGAAGATCAGATGGTTGTAGGTGTGTGGCTTTATTTCTAGATTCTCTACTCTGTTCCCTTGGTCTATGTATCTGTTTTTGTATGAGTACGATGCTGTTCAGGTTACTGTAGCCTTATAGTAGTTTCAAGTCTGGTAATGTGATGTCTCCAGCTTTGTTCTTCTTGCTTACGATTGCTATGGCTATTCAGGCTCTCTTTTTGTTTGTTTCATATGAATTTTAGAATAGTTTTTTCTAATTATGCGAAAAATGATGTTGGTAGTTTGGTGGCAATCTGTAGATTGCTTTGGGCAGTATAGCCATTTTAGCAATATTAATTATTTTAATCCATTAGCATGGAATATTTTTGCATTTCTTTGTGCCATCTCTGCTTTCTGTCAGCACTGTTTTGCAGTACTCCTTGTGAAGATCTTTCTACCCCTTTGTTAGATGTATTCCTAGGTATTTTACTTTGTAGTTATTATAAACAGGATTGTGTTCTTGGCTTGGCTCTCAGCTTGAATGTTATTGGTGTATAGAAATGCTACTGAGGCCTGGCGCGGTGGCTCAAGCCTGTAATCCCAGCACTTTGGGAGGCCGAGACGGGCGAATCACAAGGTCAGGAGATCGAGACCATCCTGGCTAACACGGTGAAACCCCGTCTCTACTAAAGAATACAAAAAACTAGCCGGGCAAAGTGGCGGGCGCCTGTAATCCCAGCTACTCGGGAGGCTGAGGCAGGAGAATGGCGTAAACTCGGGAGGCGGAGCTTGCAGTGAGCTGAGATCTTGCAGCTCCAGGGGGCCTGGGGCGGCAGAGCGCGACGGTCCGTCTCAATAAAAAAAAAAAAAAAAAAAGAAATGCTACTGATTTTTGTATCCTGAAACTTTGCCAAAGTTGTTTATCAGGTCTAAGAGCCTTTTGGTGGAGTCTTTAGGGTTTTCTAGGTATCATATCACCAGTGAAGAAAGATAATTTGACTTCTTTTCTCTTTTGGATGCCTTTTACTTCTTTCTCTTGCCTGACTGCTCTAGCTAGGACTTTCCTTATTCTTTACATCTACTTATGTGCTTTACAATGAGACTGTGAGTTTCTCCTACCAAGAGGTCAATCCCCTTCTCTTTAAGCTGAATTTTGGCTGACTTTGTGACTTGCTTTGGACAGCAGGCTATGACACGGTGATGTGCCAATTCATGATGAGGCCTCAAGAGTTATTGCAGACTTCTGCTCTCTTCTAGAACCCTGCCATTGCCTTGTGAACTAGCTTGCTGGGTTATGAGAGAAACATGGCCCAGTTACCTCAAACACCCAAGCCAATAAAAAAATCAACTTCCAAAACTCTGAGTAGGCTCATCCTAGATTAGCCAGTTCTTAGCTGACTGCAAATGCATGAGTGAGCATAGCCAGGCCCAGATTAACCGAAACAACCAGCTCATTCATAGACATTTGAGGGATAATAAATGCTGATTGTTTTAAACCACCGAGTTTTGAAGCCATTTGTTATACAGCAATAGCTGATACACCGGATGTCTATTTTCATCTAATCCAATCTTTTGCCTCTCAATTCCCAGCTAAATTAATTGAAATAACATACTACTCTTGCTTTCTTCACTTCTTTACTTCCTATTCACTCCCTTAAGTTTCTTAGTCTTGCACCAGCCCTAACACTCCTCTAAGACTGCTTTTGCTAAGGTCTCTGTATCTGTCCTGTTGTTCAATTAAGTAGACACTTTTGATATAAATCTTACCAAACCTTTTAGTAGCATTATCACAATTGACTCTCCCGCTTTGGCTTTCGTGCCGAGGCAGAATACTGTTCTGACTTTCAAGTCACTCCCTCTGGGGATCCTCGACAGACTTCTCTTTAATTTTCAATGCTCTGCCATTACTTTACTGTTAATTGGGAAATGTGCCCTGGGGTTCTCTTTCCACTTTACACACCTTTCCTGGGAGATCTCATTCATTCATTTTCTTTCATAAAACTTCTATCTCTTTTACAATTTGATTTCTATTAAAAAAGAAAAAAGGCACATTATTTAATGACCACATGAGAATCACCATACTGTGTTGTCCACCAAATTTGACTACTTCATAGGTGGTTAAGAAATAGTACATATTAAACAAGAAAATCTAAGAAAATTAAATAAATTTTCCTTGGATTGTTAAAATTAGGTACACTTTTAGGTCATGCAAATTGTTTCTACATGATGATCATGACTAGAAATAACATTTGTTTATTTCATGAAAGTCTGAATGTGGTTAAGAGAAATAACTTGAAAATCCTGCCCAAATGTTGATTTGATAGTCCTTACATTATTGTTTTTGTTTTTGTTTTCATTGACACAGGGTCTCACTCTGTTGCCCAGGCTGGAGTGCAATGGTGTGATCTCGGCTCACTCCAACCTCCGCCTCCCGGGTTCAAGCAGTTCTCCTGCCTCAGCCTCCGGAGTAGCTGGAATTACAGGTGCGCACCACCACGCCCAGCTAACTTTTTGTATTTTTAGTACAGACAGGTTTCACCATGGTAGCATGAGCTACCATGCCCTGCCCATTATTATTTTTTGGTAATAAAAGTTTAAAGAATTCTCCATCCCAATATTTTTGAAAACCATATCAAACAAACTCTTGTTTGAACTTTCCAGTGTTCCTGGTGAAGTAAATTGTGCTAGAGTACACAGGAAAACCTGCTAACCTGGCCCAGGTCAGGAGTGTGCTCTCACCTAAATGAAATTCTTGGGACTACTTGATATTGTTATTATTGATATCTAAACTTTCCAGCTCACTGTGTCAAGATTTTCTTGACCCTTTCCCATACACAACAGCCTCTTCAGTGAGCTCCTTGTCTTTCCTGAAAATATAACCTCTTAGCAGGGAATGATGAGGCCATAGCAATCAGCTCAGTGACTCCTCATTGGCTGCCTTATTGTTGATTTGCACTTAGACCAAGTACTTTGTACCAGTAATTGCCACTTCCCATCTTTTTTCCCCCCTAAGCAAGATCCTGATTGATCTCTAATCTGTGTTTTTTACACTTATACCTGCATTACTGCTGGGTACTTTCAGGCTCACCTTGACATACAGATGACATATCCTTTCTCTGAGGCCATCCATAATCATTTGCAAACTCTGGGGAAGGGAAAAAATGTAGACTTGCACACCATCTGGGCATAACCTCTTACCTTGGTAAATATACCTTTATAATGACTAGGAAGACCTGGTTTGAATTTAGAATTCTTAGACTCTAAGAATTAGAGTTCCATCCAAATGCAGTCACATGGGGAGAGATGACCCCAGCTCCAGGCTAAGGTCCAAGCCCTTCTCTTTTCTACTATATTCTGTACTTACCCATACAGAGCCATGCGCATGCATAGGTAGACAGTCATCACCTCTGTGTGTGCTTTCCACAGTCCTCGCAACACTGCCATTTGGCCACTTAAGGCCAGAACAGGCTCTGGAAACAAGCTTCGGGCCATTTGAACAGAAAATTCTAAGATTCCAGACACCCAGTGTATGATGTAGAAGGAGGATATAATAATTATTTGTGCCCTCTTTTTCTCCTCTGCTCAGCTTCACCAGAGATGTGTCAATTTTATTAGTCTTTTCAAAGAATCAGCTTCGCTGATCATATCTATTCGTGATTTCTATTTCATTGAATTATGTTCTTTATTTTCTTCATTTTGCTTTTTAGAATTATTTTTGCTGATGCTTTTCTAATCTCATTATTTTCTTTTTTAAAATTTATTTTCCTTTTTAAATTTTTTAGAGATAAGGTCATGCTCTGTTACCCAGGCTGGAGTGCATTGGCATGATCGTGGCTCATTGCAGCCTCAGCCTCGAACTTCTAGGCTCAAGCAATCCTCCCACCTTAGCCTCCAGGGTAGCCAGGACTACAGGTGTGTGCCACCACACCTGACTTCTTATTAATTTTCAGCCTTTTCTATTATACACATTTACAACTTAAAACTATCCTTTTAAGCACTCCTTCAATTATATCTCTCTAGGTATGTAGTATTTTCTAATTTGTATTTGAATTTTTAATGACTCATGAATATTTTAGAAATGTGTTTCTTCATTTATATATGAGGATATTTTGATGAACTTTTTGTTGATTTCTAGTTTAACTACATTGTTATCAGAGAAAATCCTTTGCCTTTGAAATTTGTTGAAACTTTGCTTTTTATGGCCCAGTATATGGTCACATTTTGTAAATATTGCATTTATACATGAAGAGAATATATATTCTGCAGCTGTTAGGCACAGTGTTCAATATACTTCCATTTCATCAAATTATTTAATCATGTTATCCAAATATTCTATTGCCTTAAAGATTTATGTGTGTTATTCTTTCAGTTACAAAGAGAGAAATCTCCCACTGCAATTTTGGCTCCATCCATTTCTCCTTATGGTTCAGTCCATTTCGCTTTTTATCTTTTGAGGTTATATTATTAGGTACATACAAGTTTAAATTATTATATCTTCTTGGTGTATCAAGTCTTTTATCATTATGAAGTGAAATCTTTATCTCCAATAATGCTCTTTTGACTTCATATCACTTTGTCTGACTTTAACATAACTACACCAACATTCATTTGGTTAGTATTAGCATGTTGTATTTTGTCCATATTTTTATTTTTACTCTTCCTGTTTGCCCGTTTTAGATTTGTCTCTGGTAAAAGAATGTATAGATATTTTAATCTAATCTATTACTCTTTGCCTCTTAATTGCAATGCTTGGTCTGAATACATTTAATATAATTATGAATATGTTTTGGTTTAAATCCAACACTTTGTGTTGGGCTTTTTATTTATCTGATAGGACTAACATTTTGTTTTACTTACTTTCTTTTTTTGGACTAATTAAATACTTTTATCTTTTTCCTCTTTTTCCCATCTACTAGATTTGAAGCTATGTCCTCTGTTTCTATTCTTGTATTGATTTTCCTAGAAAATTCCACATGCATATTTCACATATCAAAGTCTAAAGTTAACCAACATCTTCATCCTCAGACCAGAACATTAGAATATCTTATCTCCTTTTACTCACTTTGGATTTATACATTACCATTGTTTTGCATTTTAATTCTTTTTAAAACATCATATTATTATTATTATTATTTTATTTGGGCAATGTTCATTTATTTTTACCTACAAATTTATCAATTTATTTGTCCCTTATTCTTTCGGGTTTTCCACTGGGGATCATTTTCCTTCTGCCTAAATAACTTTTTTTTTTTTGTAACTTATTTAGAGTTTTCTAGAGTTGACCTCACTCTTTTTCATCAGTAAATTTCACCCTCATGCCATGAAATACAGTTCTAGGTTGCCAATTACTTTCTTCCAAAACATGAAAGACATTCCTTCACTGTCCTTTAGTTTCCACTGATTTTATTAAGAAGCCAGTTGTACATCAACTGCTCCTGCTTAGAGGTAATCTCTGTCTGATTTTAAACTTTGGTCTTGTCTTTAGTATTCTGTAGTTTCATATTATATATATAAGTGTAGGTTTTTAAAATTTATCCTACTTAAGATTCACTGGGATTCTTGAACTTTTAAATTGGTAACTTTTATCAGTTCTGAAAAATTTCACATGGTATCACGTTTTTAAGACTGTCTATGCCTCATGCCCTTTTCTTTCCTTCTCAATCTAAAATTCCAATTAATCTCAGACTGCTCACTCTAACTTCCATGTCTCTTAACTTTTCCTTTTTATTTTTAATCTCTTCATCTTTTCTCTTGAAACATGCTAGGGAAGGTCTTCTGAATGATCTTCCAGTTTTCTGTCTTCTACTACACATAATCGGCTGTTAATCTATGTGTTACTTATTTTAAAATCAACTTCATGAGGTATAATGTACACATAAAAAATGCACTCACTTCAAGTACGTAGTTTTATATAAGTTTTGGCAAATAAAGATGCAGAATATTATAATATATATGAGTACGTCCATTCCAGCATTGTTATGCTTATTCTTTGCCTTGTATATTTTCTCATCTTTTACTCTGAACATATTTCTCTTTCTATATTTAAAGTACATTTGTGGGCCAACTGCTGTGATTCATGCCTATAATCCCAGCATTTAGGAAAGCCAAGGAGAGAGTATAGCTTGAGGCCAGGAGTTTGAGACTAGCCTGGGCAACATAATGAGACTTGATCTCTACAAAAAAAATAAAAATTAGTTGGACATGGTGGTACATGCCTGTAGTCTCAGGTACTTGGGAGGCTGAGATGGGAGGATTGCTTGAGCCCGGGAGTTCGGAGGCTGCAATGTGCTATATTGTACTACTGCACTCCAGTTGGGTGACAGAGTGAGACTCTATCTTAAAAAAAAAAAAGTGAAAATAAAGGTGCAGGTGCACTTCTTAATTTCTTACATTCATGACATTCATGTTTCTTAATTACATATAGTTTAGTCTTGCTTTTTAAAATCCAGCCTGATATTCTCTGTCTTATGAGTATTTAATCTACTTGTATTTAATATAATTATCTGTTAGTTTGATGTATGGCTGTCCTTTTACTATTTATGTTTTCATTATTTTTATTTTGTAGACAGTGTCTCTACAAAATCCAGACAGGGTCTGGATTGTAAGTGGGAGCCACTGCACCTGGCCTGTTGTCTCATTATTTGTCTTGTCTGGTTTTTGTTCATATTTTTTCTTCTTTTCCTGCCTCCTTTTGTATTAATGAAATAATTTTTAGTATGCCAGGGTAATCCTCTAACGACTTTTTAGTTCTATTTCTTTGTATTATTTTTTAATAGTTGTTCTAGTGATTATAATATGCATTTTCAGTTTATCTCAATCTACTTATAGTTAATATTGAATTATTTCAGATAAAATACAGAAAATTTGCAACAATATAGTTTCATTTACCTCCATCCACCTTCTTTGTGCTATTTTGTCATATATATTACATCTATGTAGATCTAAATTCCAAAATTACAGAGAAATAATTTTTGTATTGTTTCACATCATCTGTCTTTTAAATGCATTAAGAAAAGTAATAGAATTTCTTTTCCGAAATGTGAGAAATTAGCATCTAGTGGATAGAAGCTAGGGATGATGTTAAGCATCTATAATACACAAGACATTCCCCGCAACAACAAAGAATCATGCAGCCAAAATGTCAACAATAACAAAGCTAAGAAACCCTGCATTAAACTGTTGCAATCTGCTGGAAGGTTAAACAGTTTTTCTTACAAACCTGTCAATATATCTTATGTATGCTGCTTTTCATTTTTAGTCAAGTATAATCAGATTAGGCAAATTGAGTTATTACAGTGCAAGATCAAATTGCAGGTGCACAACCAAAAGAAAATGGGCAGGAGAAATGAGTTTGGCCAAGAAATACACACACACACACACACACACACACACACACACCCCTTTTGCTGTATATGTGTTGGTGGGGGGCATTCTCTTTTGTGTGATATACTTGCTGAATTTGCAAAAGCAGCACCACATTATGCTATTTTATTAAGAACCCCTTAATAAAGTAACTAGAAACAGCAAAATAAAATAAAATGTGAGAAATTAGAAAATACAAAAGCCCTACCTGTTAAAAGTTATATGATGATGTTTGTATTGAGAGAAAAATAAAAGTTTCTCATGATGGAAGTAGAAACTTAAAAAAAAAAGCATACAGAATATAATGGAAACCTGCTCAAGGCTTTTAATATGTTCATTATTATCTTGTGTTTGGTGGCTCAGGAAATCAAATTATAAAATCCAAGATCCTGTACTAATTAATTTGTATATTACTTTTACCTACATAGTTACCATTTCTGGTGTTCTTCGTTCCTTCCAGTAGATCTAAATTACCATCTGGTATAATTTTCCTTTAGGTAAAAAATTTCCTATACCATTTTTTATAGTACATATCTACTGGAAAATAATTATCTTCAGTTTTGTTTTGGTGTCTCTTTTAAATCTTCATTTTAAAAGAAGAGTTTTATTTACTGGTATCGAATTCCATTTTGACAGATATTTGTCATTCAGCATTTTGAAAACGTGAAAATGTCTTCTGGCCTCCTTCCTGTTTTTTACAGGAAGTCAGTTGATAATCACATTTGTTGGTCCCCTGAATGTAATGTGTCATTTTTCTTTTCGTTGCTTCTCAGATTTTCTGTTCATTCTTGGATTTTAGCAGTTTGACAATGATGTGGCTATGTATGTTTTGGTTTTTTGGTTTTTGTTTACTTAGCATTCACCCTGCTTGAGATTCTTAGTTCCTTGGATGACTTAATGTTTTTCATCTAATTTGAGATTATCTCTATGTTTTCAAATATAGACTATTTTTCATCATCCACAAGCTCCTTCATGTCGCTTTGCAGTCATTGTTTTTTTTTTTTTGGTAGAAGGGTCTCCTATTAAACTCCTCATTTCCTGTGATCCTGAGCTTTAAATTTTGCCTTTTTTATATTCAGAAGCTATTAAAACTAAAGTTTAAGACATTCTGAAATAACAAGTATTTGGTGGCAAAATCAGCTCTAGTGTCCCGCTACTTGTTCTAATTTCCCATTTTCCCTTAGATTTTAGCCTTGGAACCCCTTAATATCTCATTAGCTAGCTTTAATAATTTTTTTAAGATTTCAGAGATCTTTTAAGAAATGTATTTCAACTTTCTTCAAGAAATTAGTGTTTTCATCATAAGGATTTGCCCAAATAAAGTAGTCCTGCATATCGCTAGGAATGGACGTCTCTAATTTAAAACCCAATTCAAATTTTATTATTTAATAGAGAATTCTATATTTACTAAAGTACTCATTCTAACATTCTTTCTAAAATAGAGATCTAGACAAAAGCCCTCCCCTCTTAAAGGTGATACAGATGTTGTTTGAATTAGAATGAAAATAAAGATTTCTTCCATTGTAGAAGTAGAAACTAAAGAAAACATACCAGAAAATGACTCAAGCCCTTTAATATGTTCACGTCTATTTTATATTATAGTTGATGGTTCAGGAAATCAAATGATACCATTGAATTTCCTATAGTAATTGATTTGAGAGATCTTTCTCAAAATAAAATAATGAAAATTCACTCATTTTGGAAACTCATTTAAGCTCTAAGTTAAACAAAATAAGCTGAAGGAGGGGCAGTATTTGTACTGGAAAAGGGCTTCAGAGAGATATTCATTAATTTGAACTAATAGTTCTGGGAAAAGGCAGATAGCAAATATATCACGAGAAAAACTTTCCCAATTGTTATACCAACATTCCACTTCAAAATTATTTGCCAGAGCCTTTTGATACTGGAAGTGTAAGTATTATCTATAGGGTCAAGTTTTAAAGCTTTATTATCTTAAGATATTTAAAATTATTTTTCTTTATCAAACAAATCAGATAAATCAGTTGCAAGATGATTTTAGCAGACATGAATTAAGAAACCTGACTTTCACTTCTTAATACCAGAATGCTTTTTTCCATGTAGCGATGGATCTTGATTCAAATGAATTATAATGTCCACACTAGCAAAAAACAATGTATATGAGCTTTCAGTTAGTATTTGGCCATACCAGGCAGTGTAGGGAAGTGACTGATCTCCTTCTTGTCCCTGGTGCATGAACCCTGACTTAAAATACCTGTTACAGTCTCCTTTGAATGACACAGCTCCCTTTGTCATTAAGCAAATCAATTCTTTCCCAGTGGGTGGGTTAATAATTGCAAGTCTCTCAATACCCAGAACATAGCTCTTTCTTCTTATGTCTATTCTAAGAAAAATGGCTGTTCATATTTTACTGCTATATTTCTGAAAATGTTCTCAGTCTCTAAGTGGCTCCAAGAAAGGGGAATACTGCAGGGTCCAACCTAAGCAGTTCCTCTCTCTTCTGGCTACCTCCTTTTTATACCAGCATTTCAGTCATTTCTCTCAGCCCAACTTCACTGCCCCAGGTTGCAGTTAGTTAACATCTTATTTGTGCTGTTAGTAAATACCACTGGAGCAAAACCATTTGGGAGTCAAACAAAAGGGGGCCATTTCTGGGGCAAAGATGAGGAAGAATTTATCAAAGATATGATATTTTAACTAAATCTTATATAGTATGTAGGAGACTGCCATGTGGAGAAGAGATAGAGGAAACAGCAGGTGCAAAGATACAAAGGCAAAAATACCAAAAACAAGCCCAACCTAATATGTTTGGGATTATTAAGCATATTAACCTAATATGTTTGGAATTATTCAGCTCCAGTTTCAGCTGGAGCTGAAACATAAAGTGTGGAGGGGATGCTGAAACAGGATGAAGGCTGGATTGTGAAAGGCATCATCAGCCCTGGTAAGGAAGTTGAGCCTCATCATGTAGGCAACGGGGGACAGGGGTAATGCTTTTAAATAATCTGATATGTATCTTAGGAAGAATATTTCTAATCATTCTTGAGGCATTAATTGGCATGACAACTAATAAAACTAAGGAGAACATTTAAAAATAGCAGAAGTCAACATATAGAGGAGGAAACAGATGTGAGAGATTTCTGAGGTCTAATTGACAGGACTCAGTGAGTTACAGAAAGGGAGAGGATGGTAACAGCTGAAGGTAAGCTTGGGAAACTGGATACGTTGTGATGCCATTGACTAAGACAAGGACAATGAGAGTAAAGTTGGGGTTCAGAAGGACTTGGAATTATCATTGAAGTGATTCCAGCTGCTCTATGAGTTAAGTAGTGTACGGGGGAGGTGAAGATCTCCATCCATCTCTCAAAACCCCAGCTTCTTCCCTTAAGATTAGGAGATGCTAATATGACAATCAGATTCAGGTCACCAAAGGAGACACATTCACCTCTAGGTAGGGGCAGTGTGAATTAAAATGCCAAGCTCATAAGAGATCTCCACTCTCTGGTGAGTTCTAGCACACTCTTACTCAGTCACTCTCTCCTCCTACAAGATACTTTTAAAAACATTTAAAAGCTTTATCGAGATATAAAAGACATATAATAAACTGCATAAATTTAAAACATACAATTTTAAAAGTTTTGACGTGCGTATATCTATTTATTTTCTGCTTTCTATTTCATTAGTTTCTGCTCTATTTTTCATTACTTATTTGCTCTTCTTTTCTCATTTCTTAAGGTGGACGCTTAAGTCATTGATTCGAGACCTTTCTTCTTTTCTAGTAGACATTTGGTGCTATAAATTTCCTTCTAAGTACTGCTTTAGCAGCATCCCACAATATTTTTTAAGGCACAATCATAGTTCACTGCAACCTTGAACTCCTGGGCTCCAGTGAGCCTTCTGTCTCAGCTTCTCCAGTAGCTAGAACTACAGGCACCTGCCACCGCACCCAGACAATTTTTTAAATTACTTTTTTAGAGATGGCATCTCACTATGTTGCCCAGGCTGCTCTTGAGCTCCTGGTCTCAAGCAATCCTCCCTCCTCAGACTCCTAAATAGCTGAGATTATAGGCATGAGCCACAGTACCCAGCTACTAATTTTGATATGTTGGGTCCTTTTCAATCAATTCAAAACATTTTAAAAATTCCTCTATGGTTTATTTTTTGACATATGGACCTTAAAGTATTCTATATGATTTAGAAATATTTCAGAGTTTTCCAAATATATTGTTTATAATTGATTTCCATTTTAAATCCATTGTGATAAGAGAACATACTTTGTATGATTTGAGTTCTTTTAAGTTTATTAGCACCTATTTGTGGCCCAGAATATGTAGTCTATCCAATACTTCATGAATCTTGAGGTTTTCCAGTCTGGCTGGTGTGACCAGTACTATTTCTAGCCCAGTATTAGCACCTGCTCCCTCTAATCCTTTCAGTTGGTTCTGTTACTGGCTTTGGGTAGTCTCCTCACTTGCATTCACCCCTCAGTACTTAACCAAATGCTCAAGGCGAACCCTCTGCAGATCTCCTAAATTTTCTTTCTGTGAAATTCCTTTCTTTACAGTACTCTTCCCTCAGAATTCTAGCTGCCTTAGTCTTCCCGGACTCCAGTATTTTCCCCTCCATCCTGGGAAACTAGCAGACTCTGACTTGGTGTCCCCTCTCTGTGTGATGGCCTGGAAACTCTCTCAAAGCAGTTAAGCTGGGGCCATTGTAGGGCTCACCTCACTTTCTTTCCTGCCTCTCAGGGATCACTGCTCTTCCTTGCCTGATTTACTATGTCTTGCAAAGCATCTTTTCATATATTTTATCTGTTTTTGGTTGTTTCAGGCATGAGAGAGAATTCGGTCCCTGTTACTTCATCTTGGTAAGTAAGGAAGTAAAGAAGAGAATTAAAAGAGAGGTAGGGAGAGAGTAAGGGAGGGAGTGAAGAAGGGAAAATTCCAAAGGGAAATAAATAGTGCTCTCAAAAAGAAGCAAATAGTTCAGTATAGCTGAATTGAAGAACATGTTTAAGGACATGGAGAGAGAGAACCTGGAAATATAAGTGACAGACAGGTCCTGAAAAACCTTGAATATGATGCTAAAAGGTTTGCCGTTTATCTTAAAGAATATGAAGGGCCCTTAACACATTTGAAGGAGGAAAATAATTGGATCAGAATTACTGTAACTCCACAGTACTGGGCAGATAAAGACTAGAGAAGAGGAAGTCAATTTGGAAGCCAGGTGCAATGACAGTCTCAGGGTGGAGAGGAACAGGAAGAAGTAAGATAGACCAGACCCACTGAGCAATTGGATATGAGGAGGGAGGGAGATGAAAGGTTCAGGGATGTTTCTCAGAGGCCAGCTGTGGTCATTGGCTGGGTGACTGTGCCATCCACAGAGAGATGGAATAAAGGGACTCCTGGTATACAGTGGAGGTGGAGAGTGAGACAAGACAAATGTAACAGACGTGGCCTCTAATCTTTAGTATAAGGAAGTCTAAGATAATGCTCCAAAATTTGAAGCAGCACAATTTTAGTCAATCTTACTGTGTTTGTCAACCTTTTCTAATAACAAAACACATAATACCTCAGAGGCAAAGTCTATACCAATTCCAATATTTATTTTTTAGAAGATTAAAGATGAGATAATTACTTAAAGGCAAGAGTTGTTTTTGTTTTGTTTTCCAGCAGGGAGATGTTCTGTTTTTCGTTTTTTTTAAAACAAACAAACAAACAAACATAAAACAGCTGAAGGCAAGTCTGAGCAGTGATTTATTCTTAATGGAATCAGTTTGAGAAAAATCCCAAGTTGCAGATACTGGCAAACCATAGCACTCCTCATTAAGATGTATAGAAGAAAAGTATCCAATGGATACATTTAACATAACACCAACTGATATGCCAAGAAGGAAATAACTGGAGCATTCCATTAGCATTGACAAATAATGTCAGGAAACTGAGTGTGAAGTTTAAGGGCAAATCTGAAGGGTGGTGAAAATAAAATTTAAGCCTCTAGTCAATTTCAGAGAAAAAGAGAGAAAGTCTTTGCTGTCTATGCAATCCACAAGTCCCAGTTTACTTGTTAATTTAGAATTCTGACTATATAATTTCTGTTTTGTTCTGCTGCCAAACTAGAGGGACATTTTGTCTTTTATTGATGTGGCAGCCATCTGAGGTGGAATCCATTAAGAATATAAGAATTACAACAAGGAACATGGTGGTTTGTTCTTCTCCCCCACTTTAGTCACCAAGAGCATCCTTACAAGCCAGAGGGCATGCTCAGAATTAGAGGATAGATGGTAAAAGAGCCATGGAAACAGGAGAAGCTGCAGCAGCAGCCAGAATGAGAGAGGATATATTGACTGTCTTAAAATAATAATGCAGTTATCATGATTGGCTTCACAAGGTCAGAGTAGGAGGCCAGAAGCCACAGAAGACATCCAGCTCCAATTACAGCAGTGGGAGTCAGTGTTCTCTAAGAATGAGCTGCCCTTGGAAGAGATAATAACCTTCCTGAAACTCCAAGAATGCCCGGTTGCTTGGGGTGTTTGTCTAAAGGTTACAATAGGAACAGAGGGGACATAGGATTGGAAGACTCTAAGATTTCTTGGTAATTCTAAGAGCCCATATTTTCTTAACTTGATTAAAACAGGCTTTAAGGATTCCTAATTTTTAGAGTCTGATGTGACTTTAAATTAATTAGTTCTGTAATGACTTTTATAAAATGAGTTCAAGTTTTTAATTTATTGAATTCTTCTTAAATGTAAGGAACTAGGGATACAAAGATAAACAAGGCATGTCTTCACTCGTAAGTAACTCACAGAGCAGACAGAGGACACAGCTGCTGTGGTAGATAGAATAATGGCCCCAAAGATGTCTGCTCCCTAAACTCTCTTGTATATATGTTATGTTACATGGCAAAAGGGACTTTGTAGATGTAACTAAACTGAAGGACTTTGAGGTAGCAAGATTATTCTAGATTATTCAGGTGGGCCTAATCTAATCACATGAGTCCTTAAAAGCAGAGAATCTTTCCCAACTTTATTCAGAAAACCAGAAGGATGGCAGAATGTGAAGGACCCAACCTGCTGTTGCTGGCTTTAAAAATAGAGGAACTATGAGCCAAGGAATGTGGGTGGCCTTTAGATGTTGGGAAAGACAAGGAAATGAATTCTCCCTCAGATCCTCCAGAAGAAACACAGTCCTACGGACACCTTGATTTTAGCCCAGTGAGACCTTCATCAGACTTCTGACCTACAAAATTATAACATAACACATTGTTGTTGTTTAAGCCATCAAATCTGTAGTAATGTGTTATAGCAGAGAAAGGAAATTAATGCAAATGTGTCTCAACTAAGAGCAAAGTAGCTCAGCCTGACGTCAGTGTGCAGAATGGAGGCATAAGCCAAGGGCTTTGGGTCCTCAGTGTTGGGAGTGAGTGAACCATATAAGGGAAAGGAAAAAAATCTCGGGACCTCCTCAAATTCTTATGCAAAAGAAAAGGTTAAGCCTGGGGCTGTGTCATTGCACTACTCTTCTTCCAAATGAATAGCTGTTACTAACATTGTGCATCAGCCAGATCCCCATGGAAAGGTAAAAGGCATTAGGCATCCGGAAAGCACTGCCCCCAACAGATCATTCATAGATAAATTCTTTCCTGGCCTCCTACAAGCAAGGACATGCCAATTTTAACTATAGGTCTACAATCCAAGTCTAGCTCCTAAACTGAAGTCTGTTCAATTCCACGCTGATAATGTTGATTACAAGTTTATCTTCCCAGGTGTACAACAAAGACAAGAGATCAATCTTTTCTTCACCTGCCCAGAGATATCTACATAATTGGCTCTTGCTTCACTCTCTTTTTCTCTTCAGACTTTCAATTTGTCTTGTGTAAAATGTAGATCTAGGCACTAATGAAAGACACACGGGAAAATAACTATTTGCCTTACTGGCTAGCTGCCCCTCTTCCTACATGCCTTCCCCACTTTGCAGAAATGTATAAATACTAAACCTTCTGAAACCTCCTTCAAATGGGTGTTTTCCCTGGATTTGCCCTAAAGCTGGCTTAATAAACCTCGATCATTGAGACCCGTGCTTCAGCCACTCATTCTGGTTGCCACTCAATTGGTAGAGACAAGAGGGTACCACAAAGGAAGAGGTCTGCAGGTTGTCCTTGCAGTATTAAGATGTGGTCATTCAGGGAAGGAGGAGAAGGACATTGCAGACAGGAACAAAGGGGACAAACACCCAAGTCAACATTTACAACATACTTCCATATCAGTTTTCTATGTGGGCAAAGTTGTGAAAAGCTTGAAAAAGAAATGTAAGTACTTTTTCTCCTGTCAAAATAGCAGCCTAGATACTCTAAAGGGTTCTTCTACTTTCCAACAATATGGTGACTGATACCTATGTTTTAATGCACTGTGGGCATCCAGGAAATGAGAAAATACCCGTAGCTCTCCATCCTACAATAAAAAATATGGTAAAGGCTATTTCTATAACTCATACCCATTTTCATGCTAAGGACAACTAAAGAAGATAAAGGAAAAAAAAATTTTTTTTTGAGATGGGGTCTTGTGTCACTCTGACTGCAGCCTTGACCTCCTGAACTCAAGTGATCCTCCCACCTCAGCCTCCCAAGTAGCTGGGACTACAGGCACCCATCATGATGTCTGGCTAATTTTTAAATTTTTTTTGTAGAGATGGAGATTTCCCATGTTGCCCAGGCTGGTCTGAAACTTCTGGGCTCAAGCGATCTGCCCACCTTAGTCTCCCAAAGTGCTGCAATTACAGGCATGAGCCACGGCAACTGGCCAAAAAAAAATTTTTTTAAGCACCTAGAAATCACCAATGTTACTGGAAAAGGGGTGTCAACCCAGACCACAAGAGCAGGTTCATGGATTGCGTGCAGTAAATAATTCAGGGCAAGTATCAAAGTATAGTGAAATTAAGATAGTTTATTAGAGACTACTCTTATTACAGAGTAGGGTGTCCTCAAAAAGCAAGAGGAGGAATGCCCCTACCTAAACTTAATACTTGCTTATATAGGGTATTAGAGCTAAAAATAATGTGCTTTATTATGAAGGCTTGTGATCAGCTTGTGACAGGCTATTAGTATTGTTATTCTCTTCTGCAACTATTGATTTCAGCAAGAATCTATGAGTATATTGTTATTTCTAAAGTGAAACTCTAAAACTAAGAATGCTTTTTGTTCTTAAAATATTGGGATACTTCCATAACTTCTGAGTCTTACTTAATTAGTTAGCACCATTAACTTGTTCCCTTAACCATAAATATCTTGTGACCAAGAGTACCTAACTTCCTGGGAATGTTACCCAGCAGGTTTGGCTTTATGCAGCCTTTATTCAAGGTGGAGTCACTCTGGTTTGGATGCCTCTGACACCAAAAACCTAACAGGCTCCTAAGAAGTTACCTGGCATGAAGATGATTATCTAGTGAGGTGGAGCCAGCACTCAGAGTCATTTTTGTCCGAGGGAAGTTTCTCATCTGAGAAAGATGGCTGAGAGGCTGACAGGCTAAGTGGCGTAAAGAAGGAACAAAAGTTCCAGCCACAAAACGAAAGATGGGTAAATTGGACTGCATTAAAATTGAGTTTTTTAAAACAAGAAAAAAGTAAAAAGACAAACTATGAAGATATTAGCAACACAAATAATTAGCAAAGAATTAGATTTCACATATATAGGAATTCCAAGAACTCAATAAGGAAAAGACAAACAATCCAATAAAGAAAATCTTTCCTAATTATAAACAGGTATTTCACAGAAGCAGCAGCACAGAAGGTAAATAAACATGGTAAGGTGTCACCAGAGAAAGGCAAATAAAAATAATATACTGGCCAGACACAGTGACTCACACCTATAATCCAAACACTTAGGGAGGCTGAGGCTCATGGATCACTTGAGGCCAGGAGTTCGAGACCAGCCTGGACAACAAGGCAAAACCCCACCTCTACTAAAAATACAAAAGTTAGCTTGGCATGGTGGCAGGCAGCTGTAGTCCTAGCTACTCAGGAGGCTGAGGTGAGAGGATCACCTGAGTCCAGGAGGTGGAGGTTGCAGTAAGCTGAAATTGTACCACTGTAACACTGGGCAACAGAGCAACACTCCATCTCAAAAACAAATATAAAATAAAATAAGATACCATTTTACACCTATACTAGCAAAATCAAGAAATCTGATAATACTAAGTGCTGATAAGAATATCAAGCAATGGGAACTTTTATAGGCAACTGCTGGGAATTTATAATAAATTGGCTCAGACACTTCAGGAAACAAATGGGTATGATACACTAGTTTTGAACACTTACATACTCTGCAACCCAGAAATCCTACTTTTGGGGAATACACTCCAGAAAAACACTGGTGTATGTGTACTCAGAGACATGAATAAGAACATTCACAGCAACAGTGGCAGAATACTGAGGAAAATGAAATAGAAGAACTTAACTGATCACAGATGAGGCATATTGTGATATATTCACATAAATATACAACCGTGGAAGTAAATGAACATCTATGAATTATAATGTAATAATCTAGTGAATTGTAGAGAATTGCATATTATGATGCAAGTTTTCAAAAGGTCAAAAAAGCTAAATAAGAAATTATTTAGGAGTACATTTATGTATCATAAAATATATGGATTAGTTATAATATTGAATGAAGATGGTAAGTTGCGGAAGACTAGCGTATGATACCATTGACACCATTTCTGTAAAACTCTAAAATAAGCAAGGCTAAATATTTATTGTTTAGTGACACATAGAGATATATAGAGTTTTACATGTAAAATTACCTATAAAAGTCAACAGCACATTGACATGGTACACACGAAGTTCAAAATGGGATATCCCTGGCATGGAACAGAGGGCTGGGATGGCAGAGGGCCACATGGGAAGCTTCAGTAGAGTTTGTGATGTTTGCTTCCTTCTCTAGGTGATGTGTTCACTAGTGTTCATCTTATTGTATTTTTTAAATGACAAGCATAATACATTATCTTCTTTTGTAGTATCAAATATTACATAATATAATTTTAATTAAATTAAAAAATTATATATATATCATTATTTCTGCCAAGATGACTATTCTTCCAGCTCCTTCTTGAGTGCTCCTTTTGCACTGTTGAATTGAATGAGGGTAGACCTGATAGAAGGAGAAAGTATTTTGTTTTGTTTTGTTTTGTTTTGAAACAGAGTCTTGCTCTGTCACCCAGGCTGGAGTGCAGTGGCGCGATCTTGGCTCTCTGCAACCTCTGCCTCCCAGGTTCAAGCTATTCTCCTGCTTCAGCCTCCTGGGTAGCTAAGATTACAGGCATGCACCACCAGGCTCAGCTAATTTTTGTATTCTTAGTAGAGATGGGGTTCTACCATGTTGGCCAGGCTGTTCTCAAACTCCTGACCTCATATATATATCATTATTTCTGCCAAGATGACTATTCTTCCAGCTCCTTCTTGAGTGCTCCTTTTTGCACTGTTGAATTGAATGAGGGTAGACCTGATAGAAGGAGAAAGTATTTTTGTTTTTGTTTTTGTTTTTGTTTTGAAACAGAGTCTTGCTCTGTCACCCAGGCTGGAGTGCAGTGGCGCGATCTTGGCTCTCTGCAACCTCTGCCTCCCAGGTTCAAGCTATTCTCCTGCTTCAGCCTCCTGGGTAGCTGAGATTACAGGCATGCACCACCAGGCTCAGCTAATTTTTGTATTCTTAGTAGAGATGGGGTTCTACCATGTTGGCCAGGCTGTTCTCAAACTCCTGACCTCAGGTGATCCGCCCGCCTCAGCCTCCCAAAGTGCTGGGATTACAGGCGTGAGCCACAGTGCCCAGCCTAGAAAGTGTTTTGTAAGATGAAATATGCGACTGGGCGGGGTGGCTCACGCCTGTAATCTCAGCACTTTGGGAGGCCGAGGCGGGTGGATCCCGAGGTAAAGCTGGGCGTGATGGTGCGTGCCCGTAATCCCAGCTACCCAGAAGGTTGAGGCAGGAGAATCACTTGAACCCAGGATGGGGAGGTTGCAGTGAGCCGAGATTGTGCCACTGCACTCCAGCCTGGGTGACAGTGCAAGACTCAGTCTGGGAAAAAAAAAAGAAATATGCAAGTGCAGTCTGAACTCCGGTCAGAACTAATGCTCTTCCCAGACAGGATCTTGCAAAAGTATTATAAAATGACAGAGTTAATTCTCCGTTACTCTCCATTACTCGCATTTCAATTTGGTGGCTCACTTTTCACTGTGAGTCCTATCTTTAATACCGTTTAATACATGCTATTCAAGAGTGGATGCCAACTTCAAGTGGTTCCTGGCTGTCAAGGGCCTTCCAATTCCACTCCATAAAATGGAAGGGCCCATTGACATACCTTAATGGAAGGGTATAAAAGGGTATATTGTTTTAACATACATTAAACACTTTGTTACCAAACATGTTGGAGGAATACAAAGTGACAGTTTGTGATACATTTAAGTAATTTTAATTCAGATTGGTTTCTTCCTGTTACCACTTTCAGGGCAAGTGAGGCAAAAATCTAACTACCTTCACCATCCCTACTCCTATCCCAGCACTCCTGCATAAACATTCACATCATTTCTAATTCCCACACCAAAGTCCTTCCTATCACGTACAAGACTACTGTCAGGGACATAAGGAGGTTGGGGAGGTGAGTGGGTGGAGGTATGGGCAGGGGCAGGGGTAGGGGTTTGAGCTGACATAGTACATACAACAGGAATTAAAGGAATCAGAATCACATTGCAGGTTGTGAAGTAGATAGAGCCTGTGTATTGAAGTTACACAGCTCTAAGTCTAAATCCTCAGCTCTGACACTTTTTAGTTGAGTGTCAGTTGACAAGTTACTAAACTTCTCAGAGACTCAGCTTCCTTACCTATATAAGTGGTTAATAATACCTACATCCTAGGACTGTAGTGGGATTTCAATTACATTTATAAGGTGTAAATACTCAGTATACACTCAAATATAGTGCTGTATTTGTATTGGGTGAATAGTGGAAATGAGAGAGTTCTAGGCTTTTGATAGAGACAGGCCAATTTACTTGCTTATCCTTGAATGCAGGTTTCTTGACATTCCTTTTCACTGCTGAATCTATTTCCTGAGCCATTACAGCCACTGAACCAAAATCGGGCACAAGAGTTGACCTGTTTGTCATAATACCATCGAACCACATATTCACCACAGTTTCCAGGCTTCAAGGCTTCCACACATCTAGGATCTAGAGTGAGAAAAGGAAAATGTGTTATGGATTTTTCTTATACTGAAGACATGAAAATAAAACCTTATAAAGTTATATAAATAAACTTTATTCTTCATGCACACTAATGAACCAACCAAGAAAATACGGTTCTAAGCCCAAAATATTTCCCTCACCACCTGAAACTCTGCTACTAGATATTAATTCTTTTGAAAACATGAAAATTTTTGATCCTCATGAAACCACATTAAAAATGCTTATTTCTCTGAAGGCCTATGTGAGACTTCATTGGCTAATACTTTTGTGGGGATCAGAAAGACAGGACTTCTTTCACTTACATTGGATTTGATTTACAATCAAATGAAAATGTGGAATAACATTTCCACTTTCTGTACACATTTCCTCCCACTCTGTTCACAGAAAGCACCACTATGATCACATGCAATTGCCCACTATGAAAGGAAAACTCTTTCAGTTACAAAAAAAAAGTAAAATGAAGGACTGTCTTTATATTACAATTATTTTTTTAAAAAGAACAGCTCTTGCAGGACACTAAAAACACGCTATGACCTTCTAATGTCATATTGTCTTATCGTAGAAATACACCTGCTATAGGAAAGCATAGGATAGCTGTAACAATAAAGCCACACTGTCCTGATAAGGTTCCTTTAATTATGGAACTCTTCATTTGCTAAATCTCTTTTTATTGTGTGGTACTCTGGAGTGCCTTGATTAGTATTTCGTACTTGAGGAAGTGATTCCAAGGTAGGAGAAGCCAAAAAACAAACCAAAAAACCCCAAATAGATAATTGCTCTCTGGGATTTATATGTCAGAAGCGTTATTTTGCAATAGCTAAACCAGTACTCTCTCTATCTTCCTTAAACATTTTCCCAGATTTGGGGTATGTCTTGATTCATTTATTTTCTAAAACTTACCTCTAAATCTACCTCTACTATGCAGACTCCCTAGACCAAATGGAAAAAGAGTCATATATTTCTACTACCTCTGCCCTTAAAAACAAAACCAAATAATGTGTATGTTTCATTCATTTTAAAGCTAATCTAAACTTTTGAGCACAAAAATTGTCTCTCATATTCTGCAGAAAATATGTACATAATAATACATTTTCTATAGATGTGAACTCTATAGAAAATATGTTAATGAACCAGAATCTAGATTTTAGCTTGTTTCTCTTTCCTGTGCAATAAAAGGGTCAAAGATTCAAATGTCTACATGCGTGAAGGGCACATGTAAGACAATAGGAAGCAGTATGGACTACGGCAAATAGGAGAACATAATCCCCTCTAAAAGCATTCAAATTAAAATAATAAATACTATAAGAACTTTGAAATTCTTTATAGACCAAATTTACTCCACAACCAGCCAGTTTTCAAATTCTACATATAGTCCAGTGAAAACTATATTTTGTCCTGCTTATTTAGAATCATAACATTTTCTCTCTGGGTAACCCTGTGCCTTCCTCACATTGTAGATGCAGTAGCAGGCTGGCAGATCTCTCTTACCTTTGTGCACCAAATCTGTGCACGAGACTGTAGAATCAAAATGGGACTTGGAGTTCTGGTTTACCTACCCTCTGCCCCAACCACAGGGGTGCTGAGCAGTGGCCTGGTGGCGGTGGTGGCCTCAGATGAGGTAGTGGCAGGCAGATCATCAGCCCAGGTTGGCTCTGGAGCCTTATCATTTTCATCCTGGTCTCTGGTGACACTCAACTACACACACAAAAAAATTCACATTTTGTGTTTCTAATAATATCAAGTAAAAAAAAATTAACTAGTTTGCTTTTGGGAACATATAAGGACAAGTTCAGCCATGCTGTGTTTCCCTAGCTCTCTGATATTAACAATTTCAAATAAAACTCAGGAAATAATGCCCCTCCTCTGTGTCATGCATCCCGAATCCCCAAGTTGTGGATTTTCCCACCACTTGGTGTGGGTGTATTTGTGTGTACACACACATACATACACAGCCCACCTCCAGGCACAGATTTTTGGGTGCTGGGACATCCAAAGCAAGTGTGAAAGATGTGAAGTTGAGAGGAGTTCATTTCATTCTTAGCCACTGCTATGAGAAAATAACACTAATTTCTTTAATATTTTTATGGCCTTTCTCCATTTCCTAACACTAGACAGCTTAACAATATATTCCAACTATTTACCATGAACTCAATCAATTTTGAGATTGGGAATTAGGGTAGCAGAAAACAATAATACAGCTGAAATAAAAGCAACAGTCGTCACTTTTTGATTGCTTACCAAAATCTCAGCTGTAGACACCTTTGCCTGCTCTTTCTATTATCACACCCCAGCTAAGGCCAAATGTTGTAGGATGCTTAACATCTAAGATGCTCTAAGAAATGTTTGGTATCTAAAGAACAAAGGGTTTTTGTTTCAAAAGCAAATTTCCTGGACTAAAACTTCGAAATTTCATCCAAATTCATGATATATAATGAAACAAGAAAGAAAGGTGTTTTACTTTTTTAAAAAAATCATGTCTTTATACTAGAATGATTTGTAATCCTTTGGGTATAGGGTATAGTAATGGGATTGCTGGGTCTAATGGTATTTCTGGTTCTAGATCCTTGAGGAATCACCACACTGTCTTCCACAATGGCTGAATTAATTTACACTCCCACCAACTGTGTAAAAGGGTTCCTATTTCTCCACATCCTCTCTGGCATCTAATGTTTCCTGACTTTTTAATGATCACCATTCTAACCGGCATTAGATGGTATCTCATTGTGGTTTTGATTTACATTTCTCTAATGACCAGTGATGATGAGGTTTTTTTCATATGTTTGTTGGCTGCATAAATGTCTTCTCTTGAGAAATGTCTGTTCATATCCTTCACCGACTTTTTGACGGGGTTGTTTTATTCTTGTAAATTTGTTTAAGTTCTAGTATAAAGACACACGCACACGTATGTTTATTGCAGCACTATTCATAATAGCAAAGGCTTGGAACCAATCCAAATGCTCATCAATGATAGACTGAATAAAGAAAATGTGGCACATATACACCATGGAATACTATGCGGTCATTAAAAAGGATGAGTTGGGAGGGCGCACCCAAGAAGGCCAAATAGGAACAGCTCCAGCCTCCAGCTCCCAGCGTGAGTGACACAGAAGACGGGTGATTTCTGCATTTTCAACTGAGGTACTGGGGTCATCTCACTGGGGCGTGTCGGACAGTTGGTGCTGGTCCGCAGGTGCAGCCTGACCAGCGAGAGCTGAAGCAGGACAAGGCATCGCCTCACCTAGGAAGTGCAAGGGGGAAGGGAATTCCTTTTCCTAGCCAAAGGAAATTGAGACACACAACACCTGGAAAATTGGGTAACTCCCACACTAATACTGCACTTTACCAAAGGTCTTAGCAAATGGCACACCAGGAGATTATATCCCAAACCTGGCCCAGAGGTCCCACGCCCACGGAGCCTCCCTCACTGCTAGCACAGCAGTCTGAGATCTAACTGCAAGGTGGCAGCGAGGCTGGGGGAGGGGCGCCCACCATTGCTGAGGCTTAAGTAGGTAAACAAAGCTGCTGGGAAGCTCGAATTGGGTGGAGACCACCACAGCTCAAGGAGGCCGGCCTGACTCTGTAGACTCCTCCTCTGGGGACAGGGCATAGCTAAACAAAAAGTAGCAGAAACCTCGGCAGAGGTAAATGCCCCTGTCTGACAGCTTTGAAGAGAGCAGTGGATCTCCCAACATGGAGGTTGAGATCTGAGAATGGACAGACTGCCTGCTCAAGTGGGTCCCTGACCCCTGAGTAGCCTAACTGGGAGACATCCCCCACTAGGGGCAGTCCGACATCTCACACCTCACACCTCACACGGCGGGGTACACCCCTGAGACGAAACTTCCAGAGCAAGAATCAGACAGCAACACTCGCTGTTCAGTGACATTCTATCTTCTGCAGCCTCTGCTGCTGATGCCTAGGCAAACAGGGTCTGGAGTGGACCTCAAGCAAACTCCAACAGACCTACAGCTGAGGCTCCTGACTGTTAGAAAGAAAACTAACAAACAGAAAGGACACCCACACCAAAACCCTATCAGTATGTAACCATCATCAAAGACCAAAAGCAGATAAAACCACAAAGATGGGGAAAAAGCAGTGCAGAAAAGCTGGAAATTCAAAAAATCAGAGCGCATCTCCCCTTCCAAAGGAACACAGCTCATCGCCAGCAATGGAACAAAGCTGGACGGAGAATGACTTTGACGAGTTGAGAGAAG